>NC_028452.1:20634041-20659394 GCF_000263155.2 Setaria italica
AATTAATTCATGATTAGCACATATTTACTGTAGCATCACATTGTCAAATCATGGACTAATTAGGCTTAATAGATTCGTCTCGCGAATTAGCCTCCATATGTGCAATTGATTTTATAATTAGCTCATATTTAGTCCTCTTAATTAGTATCTAAACACTTGATGTGATAGGAATTAAACTTTAGTCCGTGAAACTAAATCACACCTAATATCGCCCGCATGTGCGTGTCCTGATGATAAAACTAGGACCGGTACAATAATATGGTAGCCAGACCACATGCATGTGGAACTTTGACAATGCGGATCCACGCATGTGGTTTCATGCAGTCACAGGGCTCGAGGAGGACATCACCGTGCACTTTGCACGCAGCAACACTGCACGAATCATCTAAACAAGCTCCTAGCTCCTTGCTCCTCTGTATGATCCCTGCATGTGTGCACTAAGGCTAATGCTAGTACGATCGGGCTAAGGACTATTGGACTAATAATATATATGGCATCGACGTGCCCAGCACCAGAAGAGAATCTAATTAACACGGCTGGTAATGCCAACTTTTCAGCATAACTGACCATGATCTAGCTCCACCCTGCACATCCGCAAGAAAGTGCAGAATCGCCACGGGCGCCAGGCCCAGGATTCGAGGAAGCAGCACGTACGGAAACACAGTGGCCGATCGTCGCCCGATTGTGCGATCCACGGCTGTTTACACGTCACGTCGATGAGTTAATCGCCCAGGCGCGAACAGGGAACCTGCTGCTGACGCTCACTAAAGCTTGAACTTTTCCACGTGTTTATACTTCTCGTACCTTCCCCACTCTAACCTCGAGACTTCATCTTCATTTTAAACCGATCGTTCAGCCTCGAGGCTCATCCGCGATCCAAGATGAATGCCCAGCCTCGAGGCACCTGCTTTATTGAATCTTGTCAGGACACTACTAGGGAAAGCGGCTCTAATACCGGTTAGGAACCTCCCTCTAATACCGGTTGTGCAACCGATACTAGCAATTGAGTACCAGAGGGGGTCCCTTTACTAAAGGGTGTTAAAAAATTAAAAAAATTGAAATCCCCAACCGCCCCCTCCCCCCGCCGGCGGCCCCTGCCGCCCCTCCGCCAGCTGCCTGGCTCCGCTGCCTTGCCGCTCTGCCTCCACCTCCACCCTGCAGTTCCGCCCCGCAACTCCACCTCCGCCCGCCACCTCCGCCTCTGCCTCGCTGCTCCGCCCACCGTCACCGCCGCCACCTCACCTCACCCTGCCGCCGCTCCTCACCGCCAGTGAGGGGCGAGCGGAGGCAACAGGGGAGGGGAGGCACAGATCGAGGAGCGTGGAGGGAGAGAGATAGAGGAGGGAGAGAGATAGAGAGGTAGACACGTGTTGGAGGAGGAGGAGACTGAGATGAGGAGGAGGGAGGAGGAAGGGATAAGGACTGGGAGGAGGAGGAAGGAGGAGAGAGGTAGCGCGCGGGGGAGGGTGGAGGTAGGGGAGGGGGGCGGGGTGTCCGTATGAGAGATTTAGTATCAGGTGGGGTTCCCACCCGGTACTAAAGGGCCTCCGAGGATCCCAAATTTGGACCCGATACTAATGCTAACATTAGTATCGGGCAAAAAGTGAGCGGTACTAAGCCTCAGGAGGAGAGGTCATTTTTGTAATAGTGGGAGGTCCTAACCTCGCATAGTTCTTCTTCGAGCATCATTCCTGAGTAAAGAGTAAAAAGATAAAAGCTCGGTGTCCGGAACCGACTCCGAACACTCGAGGGTTAATCCAATGGGAGCTAGCCATTATTGTTGTCAATCACTACCCTCAAGTCCTTCTAGGAGCATAGGTGATGCAATGATACAAGATTTACTATTAGAGGTGCCTCCATAGAGCGTGCGAGGTTAAAGGGGTTCCGCTTTCCTTGCTACCGACGCGCAACTTGCGAGGTTAGTCTTGAGACCTGTTAACGACGTTCGAGGGTAACTGAGTTTTACTCTCAATTTTGAACTCGCGAGGCTAGAAAGGTTCCGCGCTGTTGGCTAGGCACCCCTAGGCCCACTAGAAGACTTGTACTGACCCACTCAAGGGAACGTACCCAAAACCTACTCGGACATGAAGACTACTCTACAGGGCGCGTAGGCTTCATGGACTCCCCGAAGATTAGTCTGGTCAAAAGAAAACTACTCTACCAAGTTAGAGTAGGACTCTGTAACATACTCGACTAGGACTCATACACAATCCGCCCTGTAACCCTGCTCCCCTGACTATATAAGGGTGGGCAGGGACCCCCTCCAAACAACGAAGAACAAGATCAATACAATCTACACACAGGACATAGGGTATTATGCGATCTAGCGGCCCGAACCTGTCTAAATCATATTCCTTGTGTCACCATCGACTCCTTGATTCTCGACAACACCACCACACAAAAGACCACCTTGGGTACTCCCTAGGCGGGTTACCGGTCTAAAACACCGACAGCTGGCACACAAGGTAGGGGAAGTCGCCGAGTTTCTCCGCGCGAGATCGATGGCACTAGTCATCATCAAGCCAACATTCGCCTTCGAGGCGGGCACAACCTTCGTCTTCGGCTCCTAGCTTTGCATCGCTGACAGCGCTGGATCCTTCAACGTTGCATCATCAACAAACAGGAAAAGAGGCATCTCGACAAAAACTTTCTTCACCAAGAAGCAGAGAATCTCGTCGAGAATATACAAAATTTCAACGTCAACAACATTGAGTTCAACTACGGCTCGGACTCGACCTCGAAGGGTTTTTTACGTTGTGGACGGTGCTCAAGGGTGTTTAGGTTTTGGCAATCTCCAACAGTAGCCCCTCGTGGGCGAGGGTCGACTTCGACGGGCTGAACCCACAAATTTGAGATCGCTCACCTAAAACGTCACCCTCAAGCATCGAAGGAGAAATGAGCCAACGGTGACTGTTGATGCCTGATGTGTCACTTTCTAATTGGGTGCCGTTTCGAATTCAGATTGCAATTCAAGGTGTCCTTTCGCACTCACTAACTGCCCTATAAAAGGTAGGGGTATGGGTTGCTCGAGGTTGTCATCACGTCTTTGTTGAGAACTTGTTTGCTGCCATTTTCTTGCTTTGAGATTCGTGTTTTTCTGCTCCTTGTATTGATCTTTCTAGCTTCAAAGGTATTATTCCTATCCTTCTCTTTCATTCTTTTCTACTTTTGCTTTTTCACTTGTTGTTTGATTTATTTTTGTATGTTATCTAGCTGGCTCGTACTATTCAAACTGCGAGGTTAATGACTCCTGAAGAGCCGAAAGAGCAAGTGTGGGTACGCTCCCGAGTGACAGGAGGTCCACGGGGATTTTCAGCATCGGGAGGATTGCGAGGGTTCTCAACATTAGGAGGATCTTAAGGATCCTCAACATCTGGAGATTTCTTCGGATACTGATAGTGGAGAGGATTTGACCAACGTCGAGGCTCATCCTTTGGAGCTCATGGCCAGCAAGGACACTTATGCACCAACGCTTCGCTTTGGCCGTTCGCTGGTTTCCCAGAACACAAAAGACTTTTATGTTAGCAAAGGTTACTTTCCCAAGGACGTGGCGAGGCCTCCCGGCGAAGAGCTTGTGCCAAAACCCAATCCTGGCGAGGCTGTGGTCTTCAAGGATTTTTTCACTACCGGCCTACGTTTTCCATGTGACAAGATGTTGCCTCAGATCCTGGGCAGGTATGGGGCCAAGCTTCACCAGCTTACGCCTAATATTTTTAGACTTTGTAAGTTTTTCTAGGTCGAGCGCACCTTTGGTGGTGTTGTTGATGTAGATGGCTTTGCGAGGCTCTACGAGCTTCATATTAAAAAAAAAGAGAGTTCAATTTGATGATAAGGAAGATGCTTTTGAGACTCAATTTGGTTGTTGTACATTCACGACCTGGAGGAAAAATGAAAATAAGAAGATTTCTAGAGTCGAGGTCTCTATAGCTCAGAAGAATAGATGGGACGATGATTATCTTGCTTACTGGTTTTATGTCAAGGTTGACATGTGTGAGGCTTCTGGTTTTGGTCAGCCATTTACCCGTTCTGTAGTTCAATGTCTTCTCTTAACATTAAATCGGTTCCGACTTTCGGGAGGACAAAAGCTTTTCGGACTTGCGAGGATGCTTTTGTTCTTACATGTTCATTTGTTGTCGGACGTGACTTGTTTGAAGAATTTTTGGCCGCGGGTATTTGGCCCTTTCTCATGGGTGGATGCTGAAGGAAATCATGATGAAAACTGTAACGTGGTACCACAAGCCGGTTCCTTTCCTCTGTTTGGTTTGAGCTTGTCGGAGGGGGTCAATGCTAATTTTTTTTGTTGATTAGGTTGAGAGACATACTGTTGATATCCTGGGGCCTTATCACGAGAGCGAATATCTGTCGGCTCGCAAGATTGTTCCACATGGTGTCTAAGTGAATCGTATATTTTCTGACATGGGAATAGAAGTAGAGCCTCGAGTCAAGCCTCGTAAACCCTCGAAGCGGATGCGCGAGGCTGGTGCTACTGGTTCTCTGGAAATTGGCAGCAATGTAGGGAAAGGGAAAAAGAAAAAGAAAGCTGAAGATTCGTTTGTCATGGCCGTTGTTGAAGTTGGGAAAAAGTCAAAGACTCCTAGTCTTGAAGCCCTTAAAAAGAACAGTTTTCTTAGTCAAGGCTCTTCTGACGATCAAGCGTTAGGTTGTTCCAGCAAAGGCTCGATGTTGTGGAGGATTTGAAACCCTTGAGTTGAAAGCCCGAGGTTAAAGCTATTGATTCCAAGATTAAGCTCGAGGCTGCGGGGGCTTTAGCAGGTTTGAAGCTTAAGAAGGCTGCCAAAAAATTTGGACTATGAATTGTCAGTGTCTTAGATGGTGACGACGATGATGATGGCTTTTTGGATGAGGATTCATCGTTGGTTTGCCCTCTGCGAGGTTTGCTTGACGACAAAACTTTAGATGCTCCTAGTCAAAAGGAGTTGCACCCCGAGGTTGTCGTTTCTGCCAAGGAGGCTAATCCTGACTCGGTGGTGTGGAGTCCATGGAGCAGCCGTTGCATACTCCATCAGGTAAAAATGTCATCGAATATCCACCTGAATTAAGCTTCGTGGATGCTAGCGGTGCTTCCACTAAATTTTTGATGGAATTGTAAAATACTATTAGCGCAGCTGGAGAGCCATATATTGAACCCTCGTTGCTTCTGAGGGTGGACTCTCTGCCCGAGGTTCTGCCCCGCCTCAGTCTGTGCTGGACTACAATAAGGCTTTCGGAACATATCTTAAGGAGAAATTACTAGATGTCCATGTGCCCAGGTTAAGTGAGGATGACTATCCTTTCAATCCTACACTACTATGGGGACTGAGGAACTCACTTTGGGTTGTAGGTGAGACAGTGGAAGCAGCTTTGAAGGAGACGTCTAAAATAAATATTTCTTTCGAGGTTCATGAGGAGGGTGAACTTGCTAAAGATGAAGGGAAAAATCCTCAAGCTCCTGCGTGGGTTAAGGCTTCTGTTCAAAGTGACACCCAGGGTAGTTATTTTGATCCTGAGGGTTAGTATTTTGTTGGATTTCTCTCTAGCTCTCTTTTTTATGAGATCTTTGCTTAGTAATTTCACTTTTATTTTGCATAATAAGAAAAATCTTTGCGATGTTTATGACCTTGATCATTTGGCGAGGATCACAGCTACCCTTGGCTACAAAATGTGACTTTTGTTGTTGTTCTTAGTGTTTTTCCTTAACCCGTTTGAAACTTTTCCTTGATATACTTTTTGTTTTTTTGTTTTTTCTTATGGTGTATTTGCTAGCAAGTTTGCTACTGATAGGCTTCAATATCAAGAGAAATTTATGCTTGAGCAGAGTGCTAGAATTCTTGAACTCGAGAATGAAATGTCGAAGTTGAGGAAAGAGAAATCCGCGTTGGATAGTCTCTGTAACTCACTTAAGGAAGAAAATGCTGAGGTTAAGATGAACAAAGACCTTCTTGTGACGACATGTAGTGATCTTCCTCAAAAGGTGGAAACCTTGGAGAAGAATTCATAGACAACCTCGTGGTTCTTGAGAAGCTGCGTAGTACCATCGAGAGAGATGCGCCAACTATTAGTTGTCTAGCAAAAACAACGAGGGGCTTGCAAAGCCTTGTACTGAAAAGGATTCAATGATTCAAAAATTGGGGAAGAGCCTCAAGGATCAGAAATGTTTTATTTATGGGCCGAAACAAGTGCTGAAGGCCCGCTTTGCTCAGATCCATGAGGGATACAAACTTGCCCTGGCTGAATTTGGGGCAGAGCCGCTCCCCTTTCCTATCGATTCTGGCGCTAAGGAAATGTTCGATTGGATGGACAAAGAGCTCGAGTCCTTGCCTTATGTTATTTCATGTGCTAGTGACTACACCGCTTCCTTTTACTGCGAGGGCACTCTAAAGATGCTCGAGGGGGAAAGCTGGTCAAACTTTCTGACACTCGGGCCACGTAGCTATTAGTTTCCCTTAGCCTCGGAGCTTGATGCACAAGAGATGTGCAAGAATGTGAAAATTGGAAAGAAGAATTTCTTGATGCAGTTTTGGGAGGCTTCCGGACGTAATTATGCGAAACTAGTTGCCTGAGATCATCTTGTGAAGGTTCGTATCATTTTTCCTTTGTAAGAAAGCTTGCTAAGGTACTCTTCTTTTTGCCTATGGTTTTCCTTTTTTCTTATGACAGGTTAAAGAGACTGAATTGGAAGAGAAAAATAATTAGGAGGTGGGAAGCTCGGAGCATCATGAGGTTTAGGTTTACGTCTGAAAAAGTCTGAACTTTTAATGTACAGGTAGGGTCTGAGTACTGAAATAGTTATTGGTTGTAACTTAACCTACGTAGATCCTTGGTGATGGTCCTATGCAGGACATACTTTCCCTTCGATTCCATAATGTGAACGTTGTTGCTAGTGGGCACACTTGGCGTCTTTATCATTCTTTTTCATCCCAACGCTAGTTTTCATCTTTACGTTGGATGACTGTACACTTGGTGTAGTGGAAGAAGAAATACCTGAAGCCTTAAGGGTGAAGTCGGGGCACTTAGCCTAGAAAACAGTGAATTTGACTTAGCCTTTGTGTGTGATGTTGTAGAGTTTCGAGGTTCGAAACCTGGTCATGTGATTGAATTGTCATTTTTGCGAAGATTTTGTTGTAGCTATTAAAGATCGAGCATGTTTGTTTAATAAGGTTTTTGGCATGTCATATTTTGATTAGCCTTGAGGGGGTTATTGATCTGTTGCTTTAGCGTAATTTTCACACTTAGGGATGAAAACCTTTTTTGCAAAAAATGTCACCCCCCCTTTCATTCCATTGTGTGAATTGTGTTGGTTGATGCCCTTTTGATCAGTGATTGGGTCATCCTCGAAACTTTTATCTTTTGATGTAATTTTATTAAAGTTTATGTACTCAAGTGTTCTAATGATAAGTTAACAAAAACTTGTTTCGAGTTTTGTGGACTTCAAAAAATTGGATGAAAAGTTAGGTCGAAATCGCAACTTTTGGTTGCTTTGACCATAAAGCTTGTAGACCTGCGAGGTTAGGTAAAATTTTGCATAAACGCTGATCATGTAAAGTTGATGCCATAACTTTTGCTTCTGGATAGAGATTGCGCAGAAATGCAACTCTTTTTTTTGCACAGATATGCGATGTTTTGCTTGCGTAGAAACGCAAGGTTTGAGGTATTCGAAAAGTAGAATTAATGTGCAACTTCTTTTTGCTTTTGCCTGATTGCGCAGAAACGCAAGTTTTTTGTCGCACGGAAATGCGAGGTTTTGCTATAACTTGTTGTTGCCTTTTGTTTTAGCTTGCACTGAAATGCAAGTCTTGCTTGCGCGGAAACGCAATGTGATAGCCCCTTCGAGGCTTGACAAACATGAGGTAAGGGGGAATTGTACTTTATTAGAATGTAAAAGGTTTAAATAGATCCGCCGCGTTAAAAACCTTGGCTCCAGCATGGAGCCCCTTAGCAAGGAAAAGATTATCTTCCATTTGTAGGAAAGTAAATGCGAGAAAGTAAATTTTCCACCCTCAACGTTGTTTATAGATTCACAGGCCGAAGGCTTTTACAAGTGTGACGACTATGGGTAATATTTGTGCAAGTTATCCATATTCCAAGAATGTGGTAACTCTGCTCCAAGCTAATCTGCAAGGTAAAAGGATCCTACCCTGTTGCTTCGAGTAACAACATATGACCCTTCCCAAGTTTCTTGTAACTTCCCGAGGTTCTCCTAGTTCTTCCTCTTTTTGATAACTAGATCTCCTACCTTGATTTTTTTTCACTACTTTCCTATCCCTCCATTTTCTTATTTCTTGTTGATACTTGTCAAGATTTTCTGTTTCTTGGAGTATGTCAAGCTCTATCATGTCCTTACCGATCTTCTCATAGTCTAAGGAAGCCTCGATCTTGAGCACTCTTAAGATTTCATTCTTAATTTCTTCAGGTGTCATTTGGCTCGGGCGGGCACAGTTTCGTCATGTTTGTTAGGTAGTCTTTCAGTTCTGCGAAGGCTTTGCTTTGCTGCTTTCCCCATTCAAACTTCTTGGAGCTTCGCAACACTTGAAAAAAGGGTAGACTTCTTTCGGCAGCTCTCGGAATGAATCTGTTGAGGGCTGCTATTCTTCCTATCAATTTTTGCACATCTTTTACCGAAACTGGTTCTTTCATGTCGATTAGAGCTTGGATTTTGTCTAGATTAGCCTCGATGCCCTTGGTTGAGACTAGGCATCCTAGGATCTTACTTCGTTGAATTCCAAATACACATTTTTTTGGATTCAACTTTAAGTTTGTTGCCCTCAGATTAGCAATGGTTTCTGCGAGGTCATGAATATGATCTTTACGTTTGTCACTTTTTACCACGATATCATCCACGTAAGCTAGGATGTTTCTTCAAAGCTATGTGCTTAGGACTATTGCTATCGTTCTTGAGAAAGTTGACCCCGCATTCTTGAGCCCCTCGGGCATTCTCAAAAAGTAGTATGTCCCGAATGGAGTGATGAAACTCGTCTTTTCCTCATCTTTATTTTTCATTCGTACTTGGTGATAGCCTGAGAAATTATCTAGTAGTGATACCATTTCACTATTTGCAGTGTCATCTACCACCTTGTCAACCCTTTCTAGTGGGAAGTCATCTTTTGGGCATGCCTTATTGAGGTCAGTAAAATCTATACACATTCTCCATTTGCCATTTTTCTTCTTGACTAGAACTATGTTTGCGAGCCATTCAGGATACATAACTGTGCATATTACATTAGCATCAGCTAGCCTTTGAACCTCTGCTTTAACAGCTTGTATCTTGTCTTCTGACATTTTTTGAAGCTTCTGCTTTTTTGGTCTCCCGCCTTTGTTTATTTCTAACTTGTGTTCTATTATATCTCTATCAATTTCTTGCAGGTCACCTACAAACCATGTGAAGACATCCTTGTTCGTGTTCAAGAATTCTATTAGCTTTTCTTCATCGGGTTCGAGGTTGGCCCCGATGATTACAGCTCTATCGAGGACATGTTCATCTACCAACACTCTTTTGGTTTCACCATCAGCATTCATTTTCACCTTTTCTTTATCTTTTTTAGGCTCGACGTATGGCTTTTTCTTTTCTAAGGGCTCAACCTTGTTGGAACTTGCTAAGTGTTGTACATTTTTCTGCCCCGGGATTGCACCTTTTTCAATGTCCCTGACTGTTTGCTGATCGCCGTAGACTGTGATGAGTCCTTTCATTGTTGGGATCTTCATACACAAGAACAGCTACCTTATCACTGCATCAAACTTGTTGATGAATCCTTTGCCAAAGATAGCGAATTATGGATAGTACATTTCCACAACGTCGAACGTTATGTGTTCCGTTCCCGTGTTGTCTAGGTTTCCAAATGATACTGGTAGTGTGATTTTCCCCAAGACTCGTACTGGCTTTCCAGCGAACCAAGTAGTGGCACTTCTGCTGGCTGTAGCAGGAGAGGATCAATTTTCATTTCTCTGAATGTGTTTGTGAAAATGATAGCTGTTGAGCTTCCATTGTCATTTTCATTTCTCTGAATGTGTTTGTGAAAATGATAGTTGTTGAGCTTCCATTGTCAACTAATTGTAGCAGGTGAGGATCAATTTTCATTTCTCTAAATGTGTTTGTGAAAATGATAGCTGTTGAGCTTCCATTGTCAACTAATACTTTTCCAATTGTCCATCCTGCAACAATAGCCTCGATCACCATTGTGTCATTATGCGAGGTTGTTTTGAGTTTGAAGTCTTCTTCCGTGAAGGAGATGGGTATGTGTGCCCATTCTGGCTTAGCTGGTGGTCCATCAGGGATGATCGAATGGATTTGTCTGAAGTAATTTTGCCTTTGCCTTTTGTTCTCAAACTCTAGTGGGGGTCCACCCACTATTGGCATGATCATGCTGTAGGTGGGCAAGGCGTTGGAATTGGTTTTTGGATTTTCGAATAGTTGCGAGAGTCCCCCTGCTATTGGCATTATCATGCCGTAGGTGGGTAGGGCTTTGGGGTTGCTATTTTGACCATTATTAGGCTTGGCTTTGGATATTTGATTGGGTAGATTTGGTGGAGGTAGTGGTATCTCTTGTAGAGGCTGAGGCAGTGCGAAGGTTGCAGTTTGTGAGGCTTGCTGACTTTAAGATTGAAGCTGTGGCGATGGTTGCCACATCATGGTGGGTTGGTAGTTGAATGAAGGATTAGTAAATGAATTTGCGAGGTTGGGTTTATGGGCGGTATGGAGGTTCATTTGTGGATAAACTTGGCAATATGCTTGTTGTGGCCAAAAAGAGGTGTGGTGGATGATTTTTGGTGCTACTGCTGCTCTTTTTTCTTCTGCTATCCTTTCAAAAGTCTTTTTTGTTTCTGGGCAGAAGTCGGTCGTGTGATTTAGTTGCTTGCCATGAAATGTGCAATAGAACATTGGAGGTTGGTTGTTCTAATTGTGTGGCTTCAGAGGTCCTCAGCCTCGGCCCCTCCTCTTGCTTGAGCTGCCCCTTTGCCCATTGCCATAACTTGTTTGCTGTTGCTGATGGGGTTGTCCATTTTGATTTTGACTTCGTTGCTGTGAGGGTTGAGCACCCTCGATCGGTAGCACATGTTGAGCTGGATATGGCTGTTGATGTTTGCGAAATTGTATTATGGGGTTTGCCAATTTTGATATTTTTAGGCTTGCCTTTGGCGATTTCTCTCCATTACTCTTTTTCTGTGGTCCTCATCCGACCTGCAGTATTTTTCCAACTCGGCGAACAAAGCTTCCATGGTTTTAGGTTTTTCATGTGTTAGGTGCGAAGCTGTCGGGCCTGGTGTTAACCCTTTGATGCAAGCTGCTATGGCTACACTTTTGTCCACAACTGGAGTTTGTGACTTCAATTGTACGAATCCTTTGATATAATTGGCTAGGGGTTTTTTGTCTCTCTGGATGCAGTGGAACAAGTCACCCAAGTATGTTGTTGCACGATGGAAGCCTTGGAAGTTTTGTATTAGCTTTGTTTTGTGTGACGGAACATCCGACTTAAACTGGCTTAAGTGCACCTAATTGGTGTCGGAACTGCAATTATACGAAACAGACTTAAAATAGTGTAAGCTCGGTAGTCCGTCGAGTGTCCCTAGGATGCCTCTGAACATCCATGACATGTTTCATAGCCATACATCAAGATCGCTTCCATGAAGGGAAAGCATCAACAAATATTACATTTTTACATAGATACAGAAGGTGCGAATTATTATAAACCGTAGATTCAAGTAAACTTAATGGTGAAAGTTTTGAACATAAAAACCAGTCCAAGGGCAAGTAATTATACACCTAGGGTATTATGAGACTCGTAAATACCTTAGTTCTTCGGGACTTCTTGTTCGGAAGTCCCCTGTTGTGCTTTTGAAAACAACAACAATATAGATAGATTTAAAATATTGTATGATGTAGTAGGTGACTCACAAATTTTTGCGAAAAGCTTACTAGTAGTGGCACCTTAGTTGTATCATTTTAATTTAGAATAGTTTTACCTGAACGTACTCGGTGAATAAAACATTTTTGAGCAAACAAGTGGAACTAAGTCATACAAAATATTAATTTTAGAAAAATATTATATTCAACTTAATTACTCTACGATGCTTAAGCGATGATCAAGTGCATTCATAACTGAGAATTGCGGTGATCCGGGTTGATTTACATCCTGCAGGAGATACCTAATCACCAGCTATGCACAACTGATCGGGTTGCACATAACAACCTTTCGATTAGGCGTACCCAAAGATCGAAAATATAACTACCCGAACACATGGATGCACCCCCACATGGGACTCCACGTCTGGCCTGATCTCCATGAGAGTTTCAGGCTACGCCCCTGCCATTCTCCAGCATGACAAGCACTTAGGAATATGGGTACCCCATGGGTCCCCACTGACCAGGATACTGGCCGGACCTGACAAGTGGGCCCGCCCAACCAGGGCGTACGGGCCGAGGACATGAAGATACTTGGAGTGCATGTCAAGGAGGCCAAGTGGTTCAAATCAGCCCGGATGTTGCGGGACGCGTTTTGTAGTCCAACTCAGATTACCTTTCATGTAACTACCAAGTAAATTAGATTCAAACCAACTTGTAACCCTAGGTCGTCAGCCTATATAAGGGGGCCAAGGGCACGCCCCGAGGGTATGGCGTGTCGACTCTCGAGCAATACAAGCCAGCAACATACAGGATGTAGGGTATTACTCTCCGGAGGCCCGAACCTATCTAAAATCCTCATGTCACTGGTGCTCTCACGATCACCTTCGGGTTCTTGGTCTCGCAATCGCCTCCACCTACAAATTGACCACTTGGGGAACCTCCTGGTAGACTGTCGGGCTTATAAATCCGACAAGCACGGCTAAGAATATTTCCAATAAGAGAGCCAACTAACCTACCAGGCTTGCTGGTTGCCAATGGCATTAAGCAACCAGGTAAAATCACTTGATCAAAGGTTAAGACAACGAACGTGCCTTAACCAAACTAACTTAGTAGAGAGAACTACCATCCCTAGCTTCCGTGCACCTTTCCAAAATTTCAAGTTATTTTCCTTGATTAACATGTATGACACTTTTAACCTTAGGTAATCGAGTAACAAAGGGAATCTAAGCATTTCTAAGCATAGGATGGTTACTAATTAATTGAATAGGTGGTAAAGATGTCATATAAACAAGGTGGGGTCCTTCATAAGAATTGGTTGCAATCAACTCCTAGACTTAATGCATTCATAAGGAAATAACAATTAATTGGACTCATGAATAATAATTTTTGAAAGTAGATAGGCTTAGATGCACTGGGGCTTGCCTTGATTCACAAAAAAGTTAGTATTCTCTGGAGCTTCTTCCACACAAGGGATCAATTCAACAACCTCTTTGAATTCCTAAGGTTCTTCTGAGATTTCCAAGAAATCCACTTCCGGGGCTTCTATGTCTACGATAGGATGCATGCATTAGTTAGATATGCAAACTTTTGAAACAAAAGACTATACAACTTATCTTCATAATAAAGTTTCAAGCCAACACTAATCTACCCAATGATTAACCCACAATTTTAATTTCCTTAACTAACCTAACTTAAGCATTTTATTTTTTAGAAAATGATTATAATTAATTTCTAATATGAAAAACTTAATTCCTATGGATTAATAAATATTTGTGAATAATAAAAAATATTCAGAATTTTATTCATTTCATAAAGATTACATATTTATTTAAATACCTTAATCAAAGTGTGGCGGATTCACCTCGGATTAGCCAAATCAAGGCACAGTTAAGTCGCCTGACACGTGACACTTGGCCTTAATCGGGCTAACTCGAGATGCCGTCGGATTCCCTCCGATTTAACCACTTTGACAGGACCGAGTTTAGCAAAACCCACACGAAGGTGAGTGGTTTCAGAGAATACAACAAGTCCACCGAGTTAAACAATGATCATTTTAGTTCAACAACAAACCACATCAGAGTTTTACAAGTTCAAAAGCAGCGGAAAGATAAAACAACGGAGCTAGCGCCGGGGTCGGACGTCCTTGGTGAGGCCAGCCAAGACGTCAGTGATCCCTGTCCTCGCCGTCCGAGGAGGGATCCCACTCGACCGTCCAACCCGGAGGGAGTTGGGGTGGCCAAGTGCCAACAGGGGAGGACTCGAGAGCAGCAACTTCACCTGAAAAAGAAGAGCCACAACAAGGCTGAGCTACTAAGCTCAACAAGACTTAACCGACCGGGAGTACGCTACCCCACCACTTCTAGACATGCAAGGCTCTTTGGCTGAGGGGTTTGTTTGCCAAAAGCACTATGTAGGCCCTTATGTTCAAAGTTTTAGCTCAGATTCCAAGTTCATTATCCGGTCTAAGTTAGCAACTTACTCTAGGCAAACATAGAACCAACCAAAGGGTATATATATATCAACATCAAGATCATGTCATCATCAGATTCCTTTATTACTCAGGGTAGCATAGCGATCAAGCAGTCTCAAACTTTGAGAGGCACAAGAATCGATTCGAGTTCTTTAACCATGCATGGTGAACCTAACCTCACGACATCCGCGCACCACCGAGGGTTGCTTCCTGTGTCGGCCTTCCCCATCAATCCCCTAACCCGTGTCGGGCCTATTTCGTTTGGTGCAAGGTTCCACAGACCCGGCCTCTGTCGTTCTATGACCACGCTTGCCACCACGTGCGGCCGCAGGGGAACTCCGTTCCAAGGACAATGGGGTGACCGCTCACGTCTAGGTTCAATCCGGTACTAGGCTTCCTCATCCCATAATAAGTATGAGGTTAGTACTTTCAAACACTTGATCACGAACACCACCACTGTCGGGCCTTAGCAAGTTGCATAGACAGACGGGGCGATCAGCCGACCACCAAAAAGTTAACCAAAACCCTGCCCCGTCCATCGTCCTTATAGTTGTGACAGAAGGAGAACAACCAACTCCTACAACTCGCGAGTGACAGGAAATCACTCGACTTTTACCGCTTCCTATTTAAGCAAAGCATCTACTCGGTCCAACAGCTAGTGTTCAGATCAAGGGATCTAAGTCATGCATCTACGGTTCCAAACAACTCCTATACGTAAATGCTCAAACAAAAAGAAGAAGGCATGCACAAGTTTGGGGAAAACTGGGTTCATGCTCCGGGGCTTGCCTTCAAACAAGGAGGAGGGAAGCTGCTCTTCTGTCTGGGCGGCTTCGGCTTATGGAAGCGGGAGCTCGGCTACAACTACTTCTTCTTGCGCCGGGTGCAGCTCGTAGAAGCCGTCAGCGAGACGCAACTCTACATGAATGCAATGCAAGAGTTAGCATTTAGACGGTTATTTCAACAGCAACACTTGCAAGTTTTAGCCCAGAAACTTTGTAGCAAAGCTACGGAAAAAGGTGGGGAAGTATACTTGGGTGGGTGGAGATCAAGATATAAGGGTTGGATGGTAAGGAACTTATGATCAGACCCTTAGACTAGAGGAAAAGATGTGCTGGGGGTCCTCAGACTTAACGCAGAGAAGTCCCCAATTCTTGCACATATACCCTCGGGTTAAGGAAAAAGATACAGCCGAGCCCTCGGGCGAGGCGGAGAAAGGGTCGACGAAACAGACAGGGTCGGGCGAGATGGAGAAAGGGGTCGGTCGAACGGATAGGGTCGGACGAGGCGGACAAGGGGTCGGACGAACAGAAGGGGTCGGACGAGGCGGAAAAGGGGTCTGCAGCTTACCTTCGTCTTACAGGTGAAGCTCGGGGTCGGGAAAGAGCAGACTTGGGCGGAAGGACTAAGGCTTGGACAGCAGCGAGGTCCGGTGGGGCTCCGGCGGCGGCGGTGCTTCTTGTGGACCACAAGCAAGCTCTTGCGCAGTGCGGAGGAGCAAGCGACTGGTGGATTGGGGAAGGCAGTGTTGAGCGGAGAGGAGAGCTTCTCAGGAACTTAGGTGGTAGCGCTTTGAGCACGAACAGAGAGCAAGGCGGGAGGGCAGCGATGGCGAAGGGAACTCCGGCGGTGCTCTGGCATTCCCTTTTATTGTTGAGCGAAAGAGAGAGAGTTGGAGCGGCACGAGGATCGGGAAGAAGCGATGGAGTATGCTGCCCGGGCGACGATTGAGCAGCGGTGCGGCAGAGTAGGACTTCGGGGATGACACCGGCGGCCATTGGGCACCGAAGACAGGGCGGCGCAGGCGCGGTTTTGCCGGTGGTTGAGATTTGGCGGAGGCGGGCATCGTCATGCGGTGGATCTGATGGAAGTGACCGGGGGAACGACGCTAGAAACGAGTGCGCACAGGTAAGAAGACAGGCGGGCTGCGGTCGCGCGGGTGAGCGCGAAGCAACAGACTGTCGGGGCGCAGATCTGGCAAGGCGGGAAAGGAGCTGTCGCGGCCGGGTCTGGATTGGCGACGGAGGAATCATCGCGTAGCGCAGTCTGGGCGGCGCGACTGTGGGGGAGCGGCGGAAAAGACGGGAGGTCTCGAGCCTTGCAGCCGGGTGTCCGGCGAGGTGATGATGGGCGCGAGCGGCGAGGCGCTGCAGAAAGGGTTGCAGCGGGCTTCCGCTGCGATTGGGGAAGGGGGCGCGAGAATCCATCCGGTCGCGGCCAATGATGGGACGGAGCGGTGGTCGTCGGAGGAAACGAGCCACGCGGCGGAGAAGCTCTGAAGCGGGCATGCCACTCGAGTGCGTCTGTCGCGGGAGATCTGGGAGAAAGATTTTGTGGGTCCACCGATCAGATTGAAAGGAGATTGCTGTTGGGAGGCTGAGGAGATCCAACGGTTTGGGTTTGGGGTCGGCAGGGGTCGGAACTGAGGAAATGGCGGAGAGGGGTCGGGTCCTCAGGGGTCGGGACCGGTACTGAAGGTTGAGCTCTTAGACTCGGGAAAGCTGAGACAGGGGATTCGGGATTCAGATTAAGATTAACTTGAAAGATTTGGGGTCGGTCGTCACACAAAGGCATTAATAAATATTTCAATTTTTATTTATTTTATCCTAGGGTTTAAGAATTTTTAATGCATAAAGGAAAATAAAATAAACCTAATAAAATTGGTTTCACTAAATTTAGACAATTCTATAAATTCTAATGATTTAAATATAAAAGTAGGAATTTAAATCTATTTTCTAAATCTAAAACCCAACAGTATCCAAAACGCCCCCCTTCTGTACTTTTCTCACGCAACCCCGGCATACCCCACATGCTGACACGCGGGCCCCGGGTCAACAGACCAACCCCCAGCCTTGACCGAGAGCGGGTCGGTGGGTAAGCGTCGAACCTCGACGTCGGTGATGTTCCTGGCAACGGGGAGGCCTCCACTAGACTCGCGACACCCTTCCGCATCCCCTGATGGTGTTCTAGCGGTGGTTGCTTGGACGATGATGACGAATGGCACAAGACCGATGGCGGCGCATGTTAGAGGTATGCCCTAGAGGCAATCATAGAGATGATGATATTCCATTTGTATCCATGATTTGTATATTGTGTTCATTGAATATCCATTAAAGGCTACTTGAATTGATTTGCAATTATGTGAATTGTATGTGAAACTCTTTACTTGTATGGTTATTCTAAAGTTGTCCCTAGTCGGAGTTCATGTGAGGACACACATGAATATTAGATTAGCACATGTATTAGTTGATGACTATGTTTCACAAGTCATGGACATGGAGATGTTGAACTAATAATGTGGACACATGTGGAGACATGTGTTAGGACTGACCCAACACGAGAAGTAGTTCTCTCTTTAAACAACATATACGCTTTGTCCTTAGACCTGAGATTGTCGCATGTATTCTAGATGTGGATTGACCTACTTAGGGGCTATCAAACGCTACGCCGTAACAGGGTAGTTATAAAGGTAGCTTTCGGGTTTGTCAAGAAGCATGCTATGAGACATGGTCAATCAAGATGGGATTTGCCCCTCTCTGATTGAGAGTGATATCTCTGGGCCCCTCGAGTGATCGGATCAGAAAATGCATGGCCATGCTACGTACGGTTAAGAGTTAATCTACAAAGGGATTCCGAATCACAGGATCGAGAAAGAGCGGTCGGCTTGAAGCTAGACCAAATATCGTGAGGCAAAGGGAATAGCATGTATATTATGTTGTGATGGTTCGTCTGATATGATCTTCGTATGCGTATAGGAGTTGGCACGTCTTGCTAGAGGCCGCTACCGACTATTGGGCCGAGTAGGAGTACTCGGGCCATGTCTATACGTATCCGAACCCAAAGGGTCACACACTTAAGGGGCTGGAAGCCCAATTCGGATCTTATCCGAGTTGGATTAGGTTTAGGAGTACTAATGGGCCTCGGATCCAGAGGCCCATCAGGAACCCCTATAAATAGAGGGGTGGGGGCGCCCTAGGGTTTCACACCTTTTTGCGAAACACTTCTGCCGCGCCTCCCACGCCCTCGCCTGTTGCAACTCGCGGATCTAGCAATCCGGCTTGCGACGCTTCCTCCCTGCACGTGTGGATACCTTGGAGGTGTTGCGCCTGCAGCACTTGGACGAGCCATCGACGAGCCGCCGACGAGCCACGACGAGCCGACGACGAGCCGCGGCACCGGAGGCGATCTTGCTGTGCACGTGGACGAGTTGCTGAGGAGCTGCTGGACGTGATCGACTACGTACGACTACGTTGATCGACTACGTACGACTACGTGATCGTCTTCACTGCACCGACGCATATCTACATCTTCCGCACCAGTAGTGCGTCGAGTGGTAATCCCGTGATCCTTATACGGCAGCTCTTCCTGGTTATACGCGGTAGAAAATTTTGTTTTGCGCTAGCGTAGCCTACCTCGTATCCCAACAGCGCAGTGATGCTAGACTGATCGTCGGCGCAAAGCTCACTGGCGGTGACCCTATGGCAACAAACGACGCTGCAGCCTCTACCACTACACTAGCAACCCAGCACGCCCTCCAACCCGAGCAAACCATGGTCGGAGCAATGCTCTCCACAGCGGCGACCATGGCACAAGCACGACGCACGGCAGCGCGAGCGTTCTGGCCATGCCGGCGGGACTCTAAGCCAACAAGCGAGGCCTACACCATCCCTAGCTCATGCGTGACCTACCCAAACCCTTGGACCATGACTAGAACTTCGGCACAAGCCATCTCCACGGCGGCGCCCTTACCAGATCCGAGCGGCGGCCAGAACTGAGGAAGAAGGTGGCGATGAACCGAGGTTGTGAGGACGGTGGCTGGACGGAGGCTGTCGGGACGGGTTTTTGGAAGGGCCTCAGGGTGGTGTTTTTGGCAGAGCGGACTAACTGGCGGTGGTGGGACACCAGCGGAGCAGAACGACAACCGGGCCACGGTGAAAAGCAGCGCATGTGGTGAAACAGATAATGCCGGCGGCGGAGCAGAATAGCGATCGGGCCGCGGTGAAAAGCAGAGCACACGGTGAAACAAATAATGCCGGGGGCGGGAGCAGTAAATATATGAAAGTTTCACTACCTTCCCGAGCGCCACCTCCTGCCTGCTTGCCTGGTCTCGTGGGGCTTGCCTTTACTAGCGCGTGGCACGGCGGCAGCGCTCTTGCCATCATGGGCAACAGCTGTGTGGCATCGGGCCGGCCCTGCTCTTCCTTTTTCTTTTCCCCAATTCACCCCGAAAGTTCAGCTTTCATTTGTGCCCGATTTGCAATTCAAGGTCCTGGATTTCCTTTAAGAGAAGTTGCAGAGGATCATGTGTTCTACATTTGATTGATTTGCATCGGGATCAAAAGATCACTCCATCACCTTGAATTTTTGCCCCCAAGTCGAGTTAGGGTTCTGCTCTGTCAGAACTGAATTGACCCCTCCATTCAGTTTCATCAGAGACTTCCAAAACAGCCCGATGCTTCACTTTGAGCTCAAATTCAACAACTCAAACTTGGTTTATTTTGCCAAACAGCTACTGGAATTTGTTAACCATATGACAGGGCTTCTATTTTGCCTCTTAAAGCCTAATGCTTAGATATAAAATCTTCCAAGATTTCAAGCCAAAATAGACCAAATCTCACTGTCCATATAACTAAATTGGCGATTGCCATTTGGTTTCGTCAGTTAAACTAATAGTAAAACATTCAAACTTTGAGCTTCCAGAAAAATTTGAAGTTCCTTCTTTCCTTGTCCAACAACATGCTCAAACTATTTACTGGACATCATAGTCCACTTATAATCCAAAATCTTTCAATGTTTATATGAAAAATCTTCCAGAATTGAATTTCAAAGTTGCATACCGGACACTATTTTTAGACTTCACTCAGTTCAGCAACTAAGTTGAAAACTACACAACTTTCAAAATATGAACCTCATTTAAAATATGAATCCTTGGTTTCTCTAGCAAACAACAGGTCCAATAGATTCACTACATATCAGAGTCCACTTGTTTCCCAAAACTTTCCACTTTCTAAAGCTTACATGAAAAATCTCTCAGAAAAAAATTTCCAAATTGCCAACTTGCCACTGTACTCAGACATAAAAGTTTTTCTGATGGAAACAATAACTTCAATCAGCCACTTTGATTTTTGAATTTTTGATGCCTTTGACTTGAATTTGGTCTCTAATTTGATTCCTTTGAATTCTAAATACCTCCAAGGCTTGACTTCATATTTTTGTCGAATTTCTTCGAATTTGAATCTCAAATTTGCATTTTTGGTCAAATTTGACCCAAAGTTGACTTTGGCCCATAATATCTTCTTATCATCCAAAATTCATTATTAAGACTTTAAGGGCCATTCTTAAACCTTTAACAACCTGGTTGTTACATTTTGAGATCGATCCAGCTGTATACTAACTGCGGTAGGAGCAGTGAGTACTAGTTCAACGTGGCACCCTCGTAGGCTATGATTAGGGACTTGGCTAAGAAAACATCGTCTCCTCTAGCTGATGCTACTGCAGCTTCGTAGCTCATGAGGAACTAACGAGGGTCATTTTGCCCATTGAACTTTGGTAGTGAAATTGTCTTGTAGGTTCGAGGCCACAAAACTGTTTGCAGACCTATGGACAATGGAGACCTTTGGTCGATTGCTACATAGGCGCATGTCATCACTGGCACGTTGGTTAGGATTTGCTTGCGAGATGTTTGCGGTGTTCACGACATATTGCTATCTCAAGGGTGATGGTTGTGTTTGCGGTTGTGGTGGCGTGTTTTGTAAGTATTGCACTTGCAATTCTGCCAATTGTTGTTTTGCTTGATTTAGTTTTGCTATTTTTTGGGCAGCTAGACGTTGGGCTTCTAGTTCTTAAGCAAATCTTTCTTTTTCTTGTTTTAGAGTCTCCAGTGGCTTTAGGACCAAGGCCAACTCCTTTTATGCTGCTCCGAGCTGATCGTTGCTTGTGCTTGTCTCAGGTTGTGCTTGGTTTGTAGCTTCCGCCTTGACCCTTTTTTTCTCGCTTCTTGTTCGTAAATTATCCTCGACTCTCTTTAACTTCTCTATGGTATTTGTGTCATCTTAATCAACATGGACAAGTCTTTTCTCTTTAGCCACAGGGTTCTCTCTTTTACCCTCAGCGGCTTCCTGTAGTCCGGTCTTCTTCTTCCTCGTTTGTGACATCGTGGGTTGTTTTGTGGCCAAAAACATGGTGGGCGCCTCTGTTGGTGTCAAACAATTTCAACACCGAACATATTTAGAGTTACAAATAGAACGGAGCCTTCCTTTTAATTGAAAAGGCGTTCTTCCTTTGCAATAGGGTTGGGCTCCCCTTTTATAGTGATCCATGGCCTACTTTACATTCCGAAAATGTCATCTCTAAACCACTATATCCCTAGGACATGTGGTACATAAAGGTCATTAAGGAACACGTGTAGAAATTAAACTTTTCCACGTGGTCACGCTTCTCATACCTTTCTCCCTCTAACCTTGAGACTTAATCTTCATTTTAAGCCGATCGTCCAGCATCGAGGCTTCATCCGCGATCGGAGACGAATGCCCGACCTCGAGGCGCCTGCTTCATTGAGTCTTGTCAGGAGGTCCTAACCTCGCATAGTTCTTCTTCGAGCATCATTCCTGAGTAAAGAGTAAAAAGATAAAATCTCGGTGTCCAAAACTGACTCCGAACACTCGAGGGTTAACCTAGTGGGAGTTAGCAATTATTGTTGTCAATCACTACCCTCGAGTCCTTCCAGGATCAGAGGTGATGCAAGGATACGAGATTTACTATTAGAGGTGCCTCCATAGAGCGTGCGAGGTTAAAGGGGTTCCGCTTTCCTTGCTGCTGATGCACAACTTGCGAGGTTAGTCTTGAAACTTGCTAACGACGTTCGAGGGTAACTGAGTTTTACTCTCAGGGGGTGTTTGGATACTTGAGCTAAAGTTTAGTTCTTGTCACATTGAATCTTCGGATGCTAATTAGGAGGACTAAACATGAGCTAATTATAAAACTAATTACATAGATGAAGGCTAATTCACGAGACGAATCTATTAAGTCTAATTAATCCATGATTTGATAACGTGATGCTACATATTTAATTAGGCTTAATAGATTCGTCTCACGAATTAGCCTCCATCTTGCAATTGGTTTTGTAATTAGTCTATGTTTAATACTCCTAAACAGTATCTAAACATTCGATGTGATAGGAACTAAACTTTAGTCCATGGAACTAAACGAGGTCTCAGTTTGGAACTCGCGAGGCTAGAAAGACTCCGCACCTCTTTATACTTGATGTAAAACTTGCGAGGTCAAAGGGTTTCCTCTACCGTGGACGGCGCTCGAAATTGTTCAGCCATGGTGGAGGTGACATCCCGAGTCACTCGCCATAGGGTCGTCATTGTTGGAATATATGGGCTTGGTCCAAATATTTATTCAATTACAAGGATTAAAAGCCCACTAATAAATGCTAGAGAGTTAAGTGCTTAGTCCCACATGGGGATTTAAAGAGGATCTTTACTGACTTAAATGGTGGACTTTGAGTACACCTATTGTGAAGTCGATAAAAGAGATTGGCATGCCACACGTGCGCACGCGCTCGCTCGCCTCACCGGGCCGGGCCATGGGCGTGCCGTGCCGAGCCGAGCCGACGAGCGAAGCGACGCAACGCGATGTGTGTTGTGAACCTTTTGCAGGTCGTTAGAGTCATCAATTGAATCAATCCAGTGACGGCTAAGGACTAAATTCGGGAATATTCTAACGGTTACTGGTTTGATAGCCTTGATTGCTGGGTGAATTGATTTTGTTTGATGACTGTGCTGATTACCAGATCATGTCCAGGTTCATTGTCGCTCTCTCATCGCTCAGCTATATAAGGCTCTCTTTCCCCTCCTGCTAGACTCGCACTGCACCAAGTACTCCTTTCAGGAGACTTCTCTCTTCTCCCTCTGTTTTTCTGTTGCGCTCTTGTATTTCCATCGCCAGCACTGCGCGCAAACATTCTAGCGAGAGCAGAGCCTTCGGAATCTCGCCTTCTGCCAGAGATCCTACTCGGGATAGGCAGGTGATAAGATTTTTGAGGAGCGTTGAACGCGACTGCTCACTCCCTTCCTGATCGACTACTTCTTGGTGGCCGAGACGTTGATCGACTACTCCCTCTTTTTCCTGGAGGCCGTTCGAGTGACTGCATTGCAACGACCTCTTCGTGCGTCATTATTGTACGACTACATCGACTGAGGCCATCTCACGACTAGTATGACTAGTCCAGATGGTAACGGCGCATCCGGTGCCTCCGGCACCAGCCCCGCCCCAGGGTACATTCTAAATCATTTGTGCCTATTTTCGTTCCTGTTTATTAGTTGTTTAAACTTGAAATCTGGCACATTTTATCATATCACCAAATCACTCAACATATTCATGATAATATTTTACATGTTTAATTTAAAATTAAAATATGCTGAAATATGTCTAAATTTCTAACAGTCATCACTCTCGGTTCCTCGATCGCATATCAGTGAATATCAGTGCACGTCGCAGCCTAGCATGCCGTGGCTAGCCGGCTACGGCCTAGGGCGGCCTGGGCTTTGGCCGGCCGCGGCCACTGTGCCGTGCGTGCATGTGCTCAGTGAGGATCCGTGCGACGAGCCGACGACCGGCGTCGTACGCTGTCGCGTCAAAATGATCGGCGGTGGTGGTGGATGGATGGATGGATGGGGACAAGCTAGGCTTCTAGTAGCAGCAGCTGCTGCTGCCTAGGCCTAGAAGGCTTTTAGCGTGGCAGGCCTGCAGGCTGCACGAGGGGAACCGGAAGCAGGAATATCTCGCGGTACGGCGCGGCCACGGGAGGGAGGACGATCGCGGCGCGGGAACATGTGGAGTCACCCGTCACGTAGGCATAGATCGTACTGAGTGAAAGGATGATGTGGATCGGTGGAGAGGAGAGGAATCCAATTTCTTTCCATCCATACGTGTTGCGCTGATCCCTTTCTCTTCTATTGCGGTGTACTCGACGTTGGTGTCCTTGCCGAACGTCCGTGACTCGTCGCTTTTTTTGGGATAGACCGCGTTAGCGCAATACGGAACTGCACACCCTGCTACGCTAACTGGAGTGAAAGTAACCAGGCTGCATGTATGGTTAATATTTAGCTAACGTTATTTAGAAAAAAAAAGTAATATTTACTTTAAATTGTTGGAACTTTTGAATGGTGTGTCCGTTTCAAATTTCGTTTGATTTGAGCTCTGCGCGACAAGACGAACAAAACTAGATCCACTTGGATATATTTTCAAGAGTTTTTATATTAGTAACAACTTATGTGTAAATGTGTGATCGGAGATTATTGAAAGAGTTGCTACCAATAATATACTAAAATTGTCACATGGTATATGCATTAGGTGGTATCACAAAACTATATTAAATTTGATACACAGTATGCACATAAGCTGCAATCGTAAAAAATATATGATAAACATCTTACGTAGTAGCAAAGTATGTCATAAGTTGCTATTAGCAGAAATATATTAAAATTATTACATGGTATACACATAAATTGATATCATATAATCTGTATTACTATGTAAAGGTGTGAACAACTTATTTGCACAGAGTATAATAACTTATCTACTATATATAGTAATTAAAACAATGTGGTGACTTATTTAGATAGTTTAGTCTTCATAATGGTGAGTAATACAAATGTAAAAATTTATTTGTGTAGCAATTTATGTACATAGTTTGTCGAGAGATTTACACATAAGTCATTCCATCCTTATAAGTAGTTACCACACTTAATATAAGTTGTCAGTACATAAAAAATGTTTCAAAATTTTCTGTAGATCTCAACATAAGAAACAAGCAGAATTGAAAATGATACTTCATAAGGAAGTTATCATATTTTTTAGAAGCGAAACCAATAAAAGAATTGCGAGTCACAGTAGCCCACCTCCATCCCATCGGGCAGTTAGACGGCAACATCAGTCACGCTCTCATACGATAGAACGACCCGTCATTAAATAAACTTTCCTTGTGGGATTTGCTTGATGCTCTTGGTGTCGTGCAACAATGCAGGCATAAGATTTCGGTGAA
>NC_028452.1:20664776-20692971 GCF_000263155.2 Setaria italica
ATCCATAAGGCTCATATCGATACGAGGATGGTGGTTCATTAAATATTTAATTGAAAAATATTGGATAAAAATTTTTGAACCAACATTAAAAAAAGGTTAGAATCCAATCCAGAAAAAGTTAGGTCTTCCAATCTTATAAAAAAAAAAAGTTGATCCAACCTTTTCGGAAAAAATGTTCGATCGGGGAAAATGTGGGAACTTTTTTTTTTACAGTTGAAATTCAACATTTGAAAAAAAAAAAGTTGGCTTCCGATGCCGGCGAGCGGTGGCGGCGCGGCGAGCCCTCGCGGCCGAGGCGCGCGGCAGCCGGCGGCCTGGCGCAGCGAGCCCGCACAGCCGCGGGAGAGGCGCGCGATGGCGTGGCGGCCGGTGAGCCGGTGCGGGTGCCGGTGCCGCGGCGCGTCGGCTGGAGGCGGTGGCGGCGCGTCCGCGTGGGGGCCGGCGGTGGCGCGGCGGCCGGGGCACGCGCGTGGGGCGGCGGCGCGAGCGGCAGGCGCGGGCCGGGGCGCGCGCGGGGGCCGGGGGCGCGTGCTGCAGGGGCCGGCGGCGGTGCGGCGGCCGGGCCGGGGGCCGGCAGCCGCGGCTCCGCGCGGGGGGCGGCGGCGGCGGCGGCGCAGGCATGGGCGCGTGGTGTGGGGGGGGCCTAGGGTTCGAACGGTTGAAGATGTTTGCACGAATATCAAGCATCAGAAGGTGATGAAAAAAGTTTCTTCCGGAATATGGATAGGATTCCCGCGGCGTCCGACCCCGCACTAAATTGGTCTCATCCAGCCCAAAATCACCAAGCCCACACGCGCAACAAAGCCCAGTTTTGTTTCCCACTTTCGCCCAGGTGCACTCGTACGGCCCATCATCATCAATTACTGTATGCATGCCGCGGGCTGCAACCGCACGCATTCTTGCAGCCCTGGAAAGCCCAACAGGCCTTCAGAACTTATCGTTGGAGATCTCTGCAGAACACAACAGCGCATTCTGTGGCAAGGAAAGAAAGGTCGAACCGGCGAACTAGCGATGTAGCGAACTGTCGTGCTCGAGCGAAACATCAACAGCTACTTCTCCTCAACTGGTGTCCGCTGCGACTCCCCCCACAACGTGTCAAGCCCTGCACCTCCACCCAATTGCCACCCGCGTACGCAAGTGTTGCCTGCTGCTCCCTAATCCTCGCATATACTTTTAGAGCAATCCTCCCCGTGCGCCACGAGGATTATTCAATCGATCGTGGGGTCCGACCGACCCACTGTTCCGACCAAACAATCGAGCCTGAGCCTAGCTAGTAGCCGGCGGAGGTCCACGGGCATGCGTCGGCGAACAGCCGAACAGAGCCACGGGGGCTACGCTACGACGATGGGGCACCGAGCAGCGGTCGCTCTCGATGCGCCAGCTGTCCCCGTCCAGTAGCAGCATCCATCATCGCTCGCATGTTTTGCACGAACTGGATTGACGTGGGCCAGGCGGATGTGTCCCGCGTCCGCCCGCTCGTCCAGCCAGGTGTCGCCGGCGCATCGACGGGGGCCGACGGGAGGCGCCGGCGTGGATAGGGCTGTCGGAGAGCGACGACGACGACGACGGCGCCAGCCAGCTTCTTTTACCTCGTTATTAACGTTACGGCCGTCGGTTAAACTGGAGGCCAAGCGGCACGGCATGGTGATGAGCTGCCTCCTGCGGGTTGCGATCGGGATCGCCCACGGGCGGGCCACAGCCGGTCAGCCGCGGGGCGTAGCAGGCAGCCAGGCACAGGCACAGGCAGGTCCCTGTGATCTGATCGTGCTCCAGCGCCACTTTTTCCCCATGGAAGCCAGCATCAAGGCATCTCCCCTTGACAGCTAACGACTCCCCGCGCCGCGCCAACCGGAGCAGATCAGATACGCGCCCGGCGTGGGCCCCCACCCGGCCCGTTCCCTGGCGGACATGCGAGGTGGGCGAGAAAAGGACAAACTCAGATTCTGATCTCATCCGCATCCGCGCCCTCAGGCCTCAGCCACTCTCCCCGCCCCGCATGGCCCACCCGACCCAATCACCCACCCCCGGGCCGGGCCCAGCGCGCCCAATGGCGGGGCCCACGAACCCAATCTCCCTCCACTCTGCGCGCGCGCGCGCACAGTGCCATTCTGCCCGCAGTCCAGTTCGGGCACGGGCGCGCGCGATGCGTTTACCTGCCTGCCGGCAGGCTTGAGTGCTGGATGGACTCGCTTGCTGCTGCTGGTTGGGTCAGGTAGGCAGGCAGCCCGGGCACAGGAGTGTACCTTTGCGTCTTCTGGGATTCGGGGCATCAGAGCATGGGACGGTACATTGGTCGGGGTCACGAGCTGCCCCGCTTCTTTTACCCCACTGATTTTCTTTTTTATTTTATAACACAATTGCAGAAACTTTACACTGATTTTTTACCCATTCGCAGGGCATTCTTACTGCCCGCTTGGCCTTGAAAATGCACGGTACTAGCTTCGTTCTTCTTTTCGAGAGACGTACTGGTAGCTTCGTTCTAGGATTTGTTGCGACCGAATGTCGTCCAGCCGGAGTTCAGCTGATAGCGAGGTCTCTTCAGATGAAGCAGCACGCGCGGCGTTAATCTATGGGAGGTTAACGTAAGCTAATGGCGTTGATGGAGACAAATCCATTTAACAGCCGCAGCTCTTGTTGACCTTTTCTGGTTGGTCGTATTCACATACACACATGCGCCTGCTTTTGAAAGGTCTCAAGTAATTGTTTGGAGGACAAACGAATACTACATGAGATCAAGGAAATATGGCGCCACGAGGATCACGTACCACTTAGGCATCACGCAATCGAAAAATAGGAAAAAGGAATCAAAGTATCAGAACAAGCTTCGTTAATTGAACTGGGTAGCAAACTTGTAAAGGAAATGTAGTAATGGCTTTGTTACTGCGTATAATTACAGTTATTGCAAGCCCATAAGAAAAACCTTGAAATTTAGTCAACAAAATAATGCCGAGATAAAAGGGACACGAAGGTCGGTTACACAAACACGAAGAGGCTGATAGTAGATCTGCAACTTGTTGGTTCTGTACCTGTGGGTCATGCCATTTGCAAGCATGGCTTGATCCTGTCATTACTCATTACCGAACCAGGCCCATCCGATGCAACTGGGTGGATCTACTGTCTCTTTGCTAGGTCCTCCAGCAAACAATCGCCCTGATGGGGAGATTTTGCCTCTTTTGGCTGCGCATGGTTCTCTAATTAAAAAAAGGCCTCCACAAGTGCCTCCATGCTGATATAGGATATTCCAGAACAGCTTCCAGGGTTTCTGAACTGGGACAATTCAGGGATCGATTCAGCAATCCGATGCCCCTACCAAACCTTTTCCATCTTTAGCAAAGAAAAAAAAAGGGGATAGATAAAAAAAGATTGGCACATGCATTTAACTGGTTGATTACTGGCAAATCTCATGATAATTCGTGGACGGACGGGTAATGATTGCCTGCAAACACTATAGATGTACTAGTAGTACAGTAGATCCGAAGCGCGGCGGCGTCAGGCGGATCAGATGCCCGGCGGGGGCCGCCCGAGATGCCGGTAGCTCTCGTCGCCAGCCGTCGGATAGAAATTCCCTTCCCCCCGCTCCCCTGACGCGACGAGCGAAAAGGCGCCGGGCCGGCCGGATCGGTAGCTTTTGGCGGCACATTCCCCTGGCGCCCGGATCAGCGAGCTGGCCACAAGGCGCAGCGCAGGGGCACCTGTTCAACGCCAGCAGCGAGATGGCGAGATGCCGCGCTGCGCTCAGCTGCTGCTGCCGAGCTTCAGAGCCTGCGCGTCGCTAGATCCTAGCTTTTGTCCTCGCTTCTGCCCGCTGCGGGTGCCTTTTCCTCCGCCAGAACTGGGTAGCAAACTGGCTGGCAGGCTGGTGGCCTCGTCGTCTCTGCAGCGCGCTCAGGTAGAGCAAGCACATGAGCACAGCGGGGGCGGCCGGGGCAGGGGCAGCGCGTGCGAGAAAAGCAGGCAAAGTTGGATTGGGTGAATAGAAATACGCAAAGTACCAAGTGGCCTTTTCGTTGTTGCCCCGCCCCCGGGCCATAAGGCAGCCCTCATTTGCTTCGCTCGTTTCGATCCTGGATGGCTGGATCCTAGAGTTTTTCTTATTGTCGTGGCGTAGCAGTAACTGTAATGAATGGTACAGTATATGCTTGCTTGGCTACTGCCAGGGAGGGTTACGTTACATGCACAGGTGTGTGCCACCTCCTTTCGAAGTAAGTAACTGATTGCACTACTAGTATTTGGCTATTTGCTTGCTTGGCTAGCTAGTGAAAAGACGCATTTCAATTCTTTTAAAAAAAGAAAGGAAATTGTTTTTTTTTCCTTCAGCAGCCATGGACATGTGGATGGCCGGTATCTAAGATCCGTTTTGGAACGTTCCTGGTGTTCAGCGCAGTCAGTTCCTCTCGTTTTCTTGGAGCGGCTCGTCATTGGTCGCGCGCAGCGGTCAGTTTCATCATGCCGAACGAAGACCACAAGCGGCCAGCCAGACAGACTAACGACGGAAATGTACTCGTGTCGTGTCTCCCTAACCAATTTTGTGCACCCGAGTTATTGCCCGAGTTCCGTGCCTACAGTAACAGTAACGCCATCATCGTCATCACCATCAGTGCTGCTGTTGCTGCTGCTTGCATGGAACAGCGCGCGACTCATGCTGGTTTGAACGCATCAGACCTCTCGCCATGGATCACCGCACCAGCTCGTGCAAGCTCAGATCAGATCAGGTCTCCGTCACCTGAACAAAATCCACACACCTCGCTGTCGCCCCCGCCGAGTTCGGGGCTCGGCTGCATAGATTTCTGTCAACGAAGCGCAGCGCGCCCCCTGGTCGCTCTCGTGGTCACATCGCATAAATGCGTCGTCATACCAACACGCCAATGGCCTTGGCTCCGATTCTCTCTTCCCAAGCAAGCTAGCCAGCCTAGTGAAGAGGAGTAGCGGGGGAGGGGACTCTGATCCTGATGACCTGATATCCTTGGACTCGTCAACGCGGGCCTGCAGGTGCGGCCAGGGGTGAGGTGGGCATTGCCGTAGAGCCTATGACTACTTGACCAGTGCGAGCGCAAATAAAATCTCCTCCTCAGACCTCAGATCAGATCGGATGGGCAGCAGACCAGCATAATCTGTTGGAAGGGAAGTGCTGGAAATAACATAACAAATTTGCAGGGCCAACCACTGGTGATAAACTAATCCAGATTTGGATGGGCACATCAGACATCAGGCTCTGTCTAGTTACGCAATCAAAAGATCAGGAGGGGATGAACTCTCTTTCTTAACAGCGACATCTGTTAGTGGAGGGGAAAAGAAAACAGGTGCGTGATGTAGAGCATGAAGTGAAGATTTTTGACTTGAACAGAGCCGGAGGAGGACAATGTCAGTATACGAGAACATAAGCACTCACTGTACTAGCATGATTCAAGAACATAAGCATCCACTGTGCTAGCATGATTCAAGGGTCTTTTTCTCAGTGCTACAAAGAAGCTCTTTTTAAGTTGCGCAGATATACAAATGATTGATCGCTACAATTCGCTACAACAAACTCCAATTTGAGCTGCTCCAATGTTCTCGGGGTGGCGGAAGCAGAATGTGACAACAGTATTGCAACCCATGCTACACATATATATATATCATATACTCCACCTCCATCAATGGAGGTGCAAGGAAGAAAAATGACAGAGCAGATTAAGCTCTGAATCTCTATTTTGGTGGTCCTCGCAGACGATTTTGACTCCCACAGCAAGATCGAGTTTTATCATACCGGTATAATCCTCAAACTTATTCATCTTCAGGGTGTGCCTCCTTGGGATTGGTTATTCAACCCTGCCTATATCCATATGGAACTCTAGTAATGCACAATGGTTGCATCACTTCTTTGAGGGGCGTCGCTGCTCCGAAGCAATGGTTGTTGCATCACTCAAGAACAGAGCAATTCGACCATGGATCCTCGGCGCAATCGCAAGGATTGAGATGTTCTTCGATGGCGAAGGCGAGAAAGTTCTCAATTGCAGGTAGACACAATTCTGTTGTACCCTCTAAATATCATCTCTAAGGCTAACTTTATGTCATCAGCAACAAGAACAATGGAAGGGGGAGAACATGACAAACAGCAGCACTACACGAACATCAACAGCAACAATGGTGGGGGCGACGGGATGCTACGAGGAAGGAACACATGGATCATGGATGGATATGGATTGCTAATTCCCAAGAATTCTTGGACTCTATGAGATGTGGTTGAGCCTTGCTCGATTTCTATGCCGATCTGTGGGAAGCAGCGGCGGTTGCGCAGCAGAGGGGGAACAGGAAGCGAACGAATTTTATGTACCCGAGGGCGGAGGCGGCCGCCCGCAGTCCGATGCCCGTCGCCGTCGGACCCCGGCGGCCTCAATGGTCCCCGGACGTCGGGAACAGCGTCAGCTCGCGGCGGCCGCTGCCGCCGCCGCCGCCTCGGGATCCGAGGTCCATCTCGTCGCCGAAGGGGGCGGGCGCCATCATCCCCATCCCGGCGCCGGCGCCGACCATGCGGTGGTGGTGCATCCCGGGCGGGCCGACGGGCGGCGCGCCGGCGCGGCTGAAGAAGCTGTGGTCGAAGCTGGCGCCCGCGGCGCCGTAGGGGCCGAGCGGGCGGGCGGCGGGGTGTTGGAAGTGTCCGATCTGCGGCGCGTGTTGGTGGTGGTGGTGGTGGTGCGTGGCGCCCATGGGGGCGAAGGGCGAGTACTGGTCCGCGCCGGCGGGCGCGCGGTGGCCGGGCGGGAGGAAAGGGACGGGCCCCGTAGCGAAGAGGTGCTCGGTGGCGGCGTCGGTGCCGGAGCCCGAGGAGTGGCTTCCCCCCGCGCCCCCGCCCCCTCCGCCGCCCCCGCCGCCGCCGCCGCCGAGCCCCTGCATGCGCTTGAGGTAGAGGCGGTACTTCTGGAGGTGGGAGGCGACGTTCTCGCGCGTGAGGCCGTCGACGCTCATCAGCTGCATTATGGTCTTGGGCACGGCGTTCTTGATGCCGAGGTGCGCGACGGCGTCGACGAAGCGCTTGTGCAGCTGCGGCGTCCAGACGAGGCGCGGCCGCTTGAGCGTCCGCGCCGGCTCGTCGCCGGCGCCGCCCCCGCCCCCGCCGCTAGAGCCCGCGGCCGACGACGCGCCGCCGCCGTTCATGTCCGGCCCGCCCGCGCCGCCGCCGCCGCTGCCGCCGGCGCCTCCACCCCCGCCGGCGCCGCCGCCCGCCCCGCCGCCGCCGTGCGTCGGGATGTCGAAGGCGACGGCGAGATCGGGGGTGATGAGCGTCTGCGAGAGCGGCATCAGCTCGTCCGGCCGCGGCAGCTGCTCCTCGCAGCGCGCGAACCAGCTGGGCTCCTCCTCCCTCATGGCCGCGGCTCCTCCCCTGCTCTGCTCACCTCGCAGAGCAATTCTTGCAGCTCACTCCACTCGTCGTCGGGGCGGCGGCGGCGACAGCAGCAGCACCAGTAGACTCGACTCCACTCCAGCGGAAGGAAGGAAACGACCGAGGAGGGAGGGAGGGAGTAGAGGAAGGAGGGGTTACTTCGAGGTGGATCTCTCTTCTTCTAAGCTTTCCCACCCTTCTTCCTCTCTCTCTCTCTCTCTCTTCTTGTGTGTGTGTTTGGGCCTTTTCTCACCCCCTGCTGCTGCTACTGCTGCTGTGCCATGATGATATCCTCCCCGCCCTCTTTCTCTCTCTATCTTTCTTTCTCTAGCTGCTGGTGCCGCAGCTCGGCTGCCGATGATGAGCGAGGGAGAATCTGGCGAGTGAGTTTTGGGGGTGGTGCGCTGCGCTGGACTAGTTTAATTAGCGGGGCTGCCCCGCCCGCCCGACCCCTAAAGCTATTTTTGTGCCATCTTTGGTTCCTTTGTTTGCTCGTTCGCTTGTTGTCTTCCCCTAAAGCTAATCATCCTCTTCTCTCTATCCCGTGAGAGGAAGTGAAAAAAAAGGAAATCCAAGGAACATTTTCCTAAAACTCCGGAGCCGTAGCAATTTCGCAGGAAGGAAACAGTTCTTGTATGGCCTAACCAACGCGGTTAAGGTGACCCGGCCAGGAGCACGAAAAATATGGGATGGATTGCTACTAGATTGATTGGTCGCGGTATAAGTGAGATGGGGCCTGGAGCAGCTGCTGCTGCGGGGGAGGGGGTTGGGGTGGATTACGGCCGGGCGGAGGGTGGTGGGATCCAGTGGAGTGAGATGAGAATCAGGCGACGACGATGATGATATCTTAGCTGGAGTTTGGTTTGTCCTCATGTGGGCATGTCGCGGCGGATCACACCTCCTCCTACCTTTTTTTCTCCTCTCACTCACACCCTCCCTCTCTCTAGAATAGAACCAACCGGGGAGGAATCTTGTTTGTTTGGGCTGCTGCTTGCTGCTCGTGTTGGGTTGGTTGGGTTCCGTTTCGCTCGCCGTCGTGTATCTCCGAGGTGGATATCGCCGCACCGATGGATCGTGGATCTGGCAAGCGTGCTGCGTGTTCCGGCCATTAATGCGCGTACGGACGCCGGGATTTGGTTAAGCTGAATCTGATGGAGCGGTACTGCTACCACTAAAATCCAAATCCGAAGAGTGGAGGGAGAGAGAAAGAGACGGTCTGATTTGCCTAACCTACCTAGCTAGCACTTGTGTGGAACAGAGGTATTCCATAGAAACTTTTGTAATACACTCCATGTCCCAAATTACTATTCATTTTGATTTTGACTTTTTAAGATACATAGATTTTGTTATTCATGTAATTGTATGCTATGTTTAGATACGTAGCAAAAGATATGTATTTAGAAAAATTAAAATAAATAATAATTTGGGACGAAAGGAGTACTACTAGTACAATTATCCTGGAATAAAGTCGGGCACTGTGGTTTAAACAGTGAATCAAGTCGTGCGTTCACCAAAAATCATGCAACTCGTAAGGATCGTTTTAGAAAGATGGCGAAAAAAAGGAGATGCAACAGCTTTCCCTGGCTTTTGTTGTGGTAGTAATATGGTGTACAAGTGGATAAATATGGGAAAGAAGAAGGAAAGAAGGGGAGTGAATAATTGAGATAGCGAGGGAATTCGGTTGCCTTTTTTGTTTGCATGGCATTTATGCTTTTGGGAAACGGGTTCTCTGCTTTCGTTGGACTCCTATTAATGCCGGTGATGACGTGCTTGCGGTCACTGGTTGAGTATCAACAAAATAGGAAGAATTAAGTATCCGTTGGAGGACCAGATCGGTGCTGGCACAATTAACACATCGTGGTGTTATCGCATTACTAAGGTTAAGAGAAGGATTAGTTCTAAAGATTTAATGTTCCTCGCTAAAAAAAAGGTTTTCAAGATTTAATGAGGGATATGAGTTTGGTTCGATACTAATTCGGGAGAAGCCTCGACCGCTTCATTTATGAAATGAGGCACCAATAAAATGTTTGTTAAACGATCATGAAGAATAAAAAGTTATAGTCGTACATGTTGCATATATAGACACCTAAGACATCCGTGAAATTCTGGATCAGCGATCTAGTCGTTGGAGTGTCAATGGCATGGAATCCTATAGTGATATGACACGGTTGTGACGGCGCCTCTTGAAGTGAGATAGATGGAGTGTACGTGCTGGTAATTAGAACATATCCAAGATGCTATAAGCATTAAGTAGTGTATATTGAGGTAGGAAAAAGCAGTGTATAACGGGTTTACTATATGTGGATTCATGGAAATTCAAGATACATGACAGGGGATGGTATCGAAGCAATAATGGTGCCATAAAAACACAAAAAATATGAGCAAGGCAAGTGATAGATTGATCCAACAATGAAGTGTTGGAATGAAGAGCAACCGGAAGAAGTTAACAACAGGTACAAGCAACATGGTTTAAATAGATTGAAGATGGGGATGTTGATTCTAAAGCAGTGGAAGCGACACCGCCATTGCATATTGGGTAGGTGTAGGATGTCAACTTTACGAAAAAGCTATATTACACTTGAGTATTTTTTTCATTTTCTCACCTAAATTTTCCACCTCCTCACCTCGTAACTCTTTATATATTTTGTGAAATCTATCCTTGTCTCCTCTCTTATTGTCTCCTTTATTCCCTTTGAGATCCAACATGTCTTCTCTATCTTCAATTCAATGGCAAATTTTGGTCTTTTAGGATTATAGAGTTAGGGGTTTTCGAGGATTTAGATACAGGACCTGGGAAAAGTTAGCCCAATGAGGTGGGCTTAGGTGGGAGTGTGGGACCCAGTTGCCACGATGGACGGAGCATGGTTGGCGTGTGAGGTTAGGGTGAGGTCATGAAAACAAGAGTGTCTAGCAGAACGGTTGACTTCTGTCACGGATCGAGCATCAAGAGCTATCCTACATAAATCTAGGGACCAACAAAAGGTTTGGACAATCCTAAATATAGAGCTGGACACCGAGACACATCTGACATGGAGACTATGGTGCAGGACGGCATAGTCTACATGGAGAGACAGAAACTAGTTGAGGATTAGAAAAGTACTCATAGAAATAAGAGTAGAACTGGTCTAGTCGAATCCGACTAGTATTCTTATAACCAACCGACATGTAACCCTGCCCTTGGCAATATAAGGCGAGGTAGGGACCCCCTCCAAAGCAATTTAATCCAACCAACACACAAGACGTAGGGTATTACGCTATTTAGCAGCCCGAACCTGTCTAAATCATGTGTCTACATTTATCTTCGAGTTCCTGATCTCGACAAGCCCCACTAACCAAAACACTACGTTGGGTACCCCCCTTGGTTGGTTGCTGGGTTTAAACACCGATAGCTAGCGCGTTAGGTAGGGGCTCTCACCGAGAATCCACTGGCGAACTCGATGGCACAAGTCATCACCAAGCCAATCGTCGCGTTTGAAGCAGGCGTGATGTTCATCTTCGGCTCCTTGGTTTGCATCGCAGACGGTGCTGAAAATTTTTGTCGCCACATTGCGTCGGCCCCGGAGAAGAAGCAGCAAACCATGAAGCTCCAACGCTAAGCTTTGGAGGATCTCGTCGAGAATTTCGTCGAATTTTCAAATTCTAAACTAGTGATGAGTTCGAGTACGACTCGACTTATTCCGCCGGTCGGATTGACCTGCACAAGCCAGTGCATAAGCCATCGTGCGAGTCGAATTACCGCCAGAGTCGATTCCCGTTCGGACTCCACAACACGACCACTAGTTATCACGTTGCCCTATCTAGATCACAATCTAAAACGGATACGATCGAGGACTTCGATTACTGCTCGGACCCGGATGAGGAAACTTCTTTGTTAGGTCCGCAGTAGGGTCTGGTAATCACATCAACTCCCCAAGGCAGATTCGTCTACTGGCCCAACATGAAGCCACCCGTTCTTGCCAAAAATGACGATTCACGCCTCATTACTTACCTTGACACTCTCCCGTACCAAGAGGGAACTCCTCTGTCGCCCATCTACGAGGAAGGCAGCACCACGAATGTCATCACCTCAAGCTCGGGAAGCTATTCCCCAGAATGAGAACTCTTTGATCTCATTACTGGATAAGAGGATGAAAAAGAAGAGCAACGGGATAGAAACTCGCGATATGAGCGTCACCCAGATGACGTCTCGTAGGATGAGCTCACCTCGCCGCCTTGCAGCAGACCTACCAATCATGAACTTGGACAACACCTTTGAAGCAATTCAAACGCTTCGCCATCGTACTTCCCTTGCCACCATCGCGTCTATTGTCTCATCACCCGCGCGATGCCGCAGAATAAGTACACTAGGCAATTGGCTGAACTAGCAGAATGCGCGTACGAACAATTCGATTAGCAAAATCCAATACAGTCAGTCCAATGCACCGCATCCCAACGAAGTCAACATGGTAGCTGCCATAGAGGCCCTCCGTCCAGACCAAGTCAACTCGGAGGTGCCAGACCAAGCCAAGTGGAGCTGAAGGTAGTCAGGTAGGACCCTCGGGAGGCCGTGGCCACCGTGGGGCTAACCCAGATTCCGAACGCCCAGCAGAAGACCTCCGCAACAAGATCAATGCCAGCCGCGACGCCCATACCATCATCGATGGACGGCGCCGCGAGCGCGAGCGAGAAGTCAAACACTCAGGAGATGATACTGACGAGTTCCCCACCTTCTCAAGACATGTGAGGAGGACAACTCTACCCGAAAAGTTCAAACCTCCAGGTATCACCAAGTACAATGGCAAGCAAGACCCAGTCCAATGGCTCCAGTGCTACTCGCTATCAGTATAAGCAGCGGGGGAAAATGACAACACCAAAATCATCTACTTCCCCATCTGCATGGAGGCAACGCCACTCACATGGCTCGAATCATTCGATAAGAACTCCATCGACTCGTGGAAGGACCTCAAGGTAGCGTTCACCAACAACTACGCAAGGGCAATGTAGCGTCCTAGCAACAACATCGACTTGTCTTAGGTCAAGCAACAAGAAGACGAGACCCTGCGTAGCTACTTATGTTGATTGTTCAAAAAAAAGGCCACAATCGTGGACATCACGGAGTGCGACGTCATTGACTGTTTCCAAAAGGCCTCCACGACCGTCGGATGTTCCAAGACTTTGGCAGAAGACGCTCCGCTGATATCGAATCTCTCAAGATCATGGTACAGGCGTGGGTAGATGAAGAAGATAGGGAGATCAAAAGGTTCGAGTCCAATCGTAACAAGAGCTAGAATAACAACAATCGGAACAATGGCCAACGCAACGACAAAAACCGCAACGATCGCACCTACAATGACAACCAAAATAACTACTCGGAAGGTCACAACCGCAAGGAAAAGCTAGACAATACTGTCACAGCAATTTCGCAGCCGTCCAAGAAAGGTAGCGGCAAGAACCAAGACAGGTCCTCATTGAATGAGCTGCTGAAGAAACAGTGCACATGGCATCCATACCACAAGCACTCTGCGATGGATTGTTTGAGTCTACGCGGGATCATGAAAGACCTGCTAGAGCCATTTGGCACCAAAGACACGGGCAAAACAAAGGAAGACGAAGACGATGTTGAGAATGGCAAGTTCCAGAACCCATCCAACACTGTCAACGTCATCTTCGGCGGAACCCCGTGTACTGCTACTAAGTGGTTCCAGAAGCTCACTCTTCGAGAGATAATGTCCATTGAACCTGCAATGCCAACGTTCCTCAAATGGTCCGAGGTGCCAATTACCTTCTTCAGGAATGACTAATGGACCAATTTCTCAGACCCAGGACGGTATCCCCTCATCCTAAACCCGGTTGTTGCTAGCTCCAGACGTACCAAAGTACTCATTAACGATGATAGCGGTCTTAATGTCCTATTTACTAAGACACTGAAGAAGATGGGCCTCAATGTCATTGATATGCTTACCCCAATGAACTCTCTGTTCTATGGGATAGTCCCGGGCAACACGGTTGTACCCCTTGGATAGGTGGTTTTGCCAGTTACCTTTGGAACCAAAGAACACTATCGGACAAGATGTATCCGGCTCGAGGTAGCGGATTTCAAAACATCATACCACGCCATCCTCGAAAGACTATTATTAGCCAAATTCATGGCCATCCTGCACTACGTGTACTTAGTACTCAAGATGCCAGGACCCAAGAAGGTACTCTCCCTGTGCGGAGACTTGAAGAAGTCGTATGACTGCAACACATAAGCCGTGGAGCTAGCAGCAACTACCCAAGTACCGAACTCAATGATGCAAGTCTTCGCCGCATCCAAGAAACTGTCCCCATTAGAACTCGAGATTCCAGAAAAAAGTCGGGGGCAACCAAGGTCAAGCCAGCAAGTGAAATAGACATCAAAGCCACTGACCTTGAAACTGATGATAGCTCCAAAACAACCCTGATTGGCACAGAGTTGGATCCTAAATAGGAAAGCGCGCTCGTTAGCTTCCTCCGGGCCAACTGAGACATCTTCGTGTGGAAACCAGCGTACATGCCGAGGGTGCCCAGGGAGTTGATCGAGCACTCACTCAACATGAATCCAAAAGCTACACCAAAAAGACAACGCTTACGATGATTCGCCCAAGACAGAAGGGACCATCAAGAAAGAGCTGGCCAAACTACTCACGGCGGGCTTCATAAAAGAAGTCTATCATCCAGAGTGGCTCACCAATCCCGTCCTGGTGCGAAAGAAAAATAACAATGAGTGGAGGATGTGTGTCGACTACACAGCCCTCAACAAGCACTATCCAAAGGATCCCTTCGGGCTCCCTAGGATCGATCAAGTCATCGAATCCATAGCTAGATGCACCCTCCTCTGTTTCCTCGACTGCTACTCAGGTACCACTAGATAGCTCTTAAGGAAGAAGACCATATCAAGACCGCATTCATCACCCCATACGGAGCTTTTTGCTACACAACAGGTTGAAGAACACATGCGCCACTTATCAACGGGCAATCCAAGTGTACTTCAAGAAGTAGCTACACCGCAATTTGGAGGCGTACGTGGACAACGTGGCTGTAAAAATTAGAAATCCCGACGACCTGATTGCGGATCTAGGAGAAACCAGAAATCCCGACGACCTCATTGTAAGAGATGATAGTAGGGGTGTGGGGCAAGCAAATATGCATCAGCTGGGTAATGGAGTTGAGGGAAGAAGGCTAGAGGATATAGGATGAAGATGAGTTGTTGATAAGAGATAAACGCTTCGAATTTCAAGTGTTGTACGTGACTAAGGTCCTGTTTGTTTGAGATTATAATCCACCTAGATTATATAAGTTGGATTATGGGTCATGGGTACTATGATAAAAGATTACTTTGGAACCACTTGGGACCACAAATAATCTAAAATAAGCTAGTTATGGGTAGCTTATTTCAGATTATTTGTGGTCCCAGAGATGGGTAGTTATTTCAGATTATTTGTGGTCCTGGAGTGGTCCTATAATGATTTTTTTACCTTACTATCCTTGAACCATAATCCAGCTTATATATTCCATGAGGGAAATAAATAGGCCCTAAAGTGCTTGAGTAAGTTGTTGACGGACTCTAAATCCCAAGTGCTTGAGTAAGTTGTTGACGGACTCTAAATCCAAGGGGCTTTTGTACGTTATCGAAATGTGCTAAAAGATTGTCAAAATTGTAAATACGGAATTGGTTCATCATGTGCCAAAAGTACCTATGGACTAATTTTTGTTACATTGAAGTTACCACACAATACAATTAGCAGTACCTCAACCCATAACATTTAACGTTGGTTATTGAACTAATTAATCAATGTCAAATAAAATGGAATGAAGGTAGTAGCACTTTAAATATGTTAAATATGAGACAAAATGGTTGTTGCTATACCTGTGGACTATTATACCTTTTGAGTTATCTGAATATCCATCCAGTAGTGAAAATCTTTTGCATTTTTAATATGAAAGGAGTCCGTCTGGTTTTCATGTCGTGCATCGCCTATAGCTTTCTCGCCGAACCCTGCAACAGATGCTCATAATTCCCTCGAAAAAACGGACGTAGATAATTCACAAACACGGGAATGATGACATATGGCGTCCGTGACCCTGTGCTCCCAAGTAGGCAAGTACACTACCACAAGCACACAGTTGAGACGTCACCCGCCGAGATCATCCTCCGAATACGTGCTCCGCCAAATCTCAGCTCGTTCTTTCTTCAATTCTTCCTGGGAGTAGTACCACGGCACGGTAGCCCATAGAATATCCAGGCCACACCTTTTCCTAGTCCCCGTAGTAGGCGCAAAGCCCCTCCCCCTTTTTTCCCCAGCCCTACGCCACTCCTTTTCACAAAAACGTTGGCCCTGGTGTAAAAAGATGGCCGTCCGGCCGGCCGGCCGGCAGGCATGCTCTCGCGCGCGGAAAAGGAAGAGGGCGCAGGCGCGCAGCAACCAAATCAGCTCCCAATCATCTCGCGCCTCGCCTGCTGGGGGAACCGAAAACATGGTGTGGATTCGAAGGCTAAATCCCTTGATCCTTGTCCTTGGGGGCCGAGAGATCGCCGTGGAAAAAAGCCGGGGGGAACGGGGCCGGGCGTGTGATCTCGCCTGATCGGATCAACGGCGTTTGCGTGTGCTTGTGCTGCCCAGTTCACGCTCCACTCTTGTGCACTTGTGCTAGCTAGTCGCCGGGTGCCCTACCGATCCATCACCGAAAGCGGAGCACGCGTTAGGACCCCCAAGTACAAAGCACGCGAACGCTAATGCCGCACACCCAGTGACCTCAGATTGGCTTTTCTTGCTACGTGAAAAGGACTGCATGTACTAGCATGTAGGAGTATGCCGATGCCATGCGCATTGGTCACCAGCTTGTGGGTCTAGAATGGTTTTGTTCCCTTTTGGGCTCCTTTAAGGCACTCCCTTGATCTTATCTTGAAAGGTAAGAGGTCTAAATAGATCCTACACATTGATTAACAATATTTGCAATTTCCATCTATATTAGCACTAGCAGCTAAAAAGAAAGTAGCAATGCACATAGTTAACCTTCCGGAATAATGTGTGCATTGCATGCAGCCAAGGAAATCAAGGGGGTCACTTACCAAAGAGATGGATGATACTCCCTCCTTTTGAAATTATAAATTAAAGTTTATTTCTAGAGTAGAAGACGACTTTGATCAATGATTTTTCCATTAATAAATAATTTTCTGATACAAAGTTTATGTAATTAGATTTACATCTAAAAATACTTTCTTACGAGTATATTTTTATCACATAAATAAAATAATGATAGAGTAATTGTCGGTCAAAGTCTTTGCCATATCGAAATGAATTACGCTTGTAAAAAAACTAGGAAGTTTTTTTTTGAATTGGAAGATCAATCGATTCGTATCTAGACTTTATATACAAAACATAAATATGGAGTGTATGGAGCATGGGCGGAAGCAAACAGACCCAATCTGCACGAAAGACCGTACGTGTAGCATTGCTTATCCGTTCCGTATGAATGTCTGATCTAGGACAATAGTGGCACCAATTATATGTTTCCGAATGAAGCTGTGCTATCTCATCCTCACCATCGAACGAAGATGTCCTCACCGGAATAAGTGAATGGACGGAAGGACGGACACGACCGCCATTGGAATGTTGCTGCTTCCGCAAGTGGCATGGCGTTTGAGCTTTCTCAGGAAGTCGGGAGCCACTTGAACACCTGATGGGTCGACGACGACGGGGACGTCGAGGGACACGTGGACGACCCGCAGGCGCCGGGGCTCGGATAAGAGTGCCGGATGATGGAGAGCATTAGCTAGCGGTCTAGCACTGGGCACTGGCCCGGACAGCAAGATGACGATGCCTCAGCGTCTTGTGCGTGGGACCCGCCTGTCAATCTCTGCCCTGTTCGTTTCTGGATATCAGCAACGGCTGCATTTTCGGTGACCCCCTGGGAATCTCATAGTTGCGTGTATCGTTCTGTCAATCACAACTTCGATAAAGAGAGAGAGGTTGAGCTAATCGTATAGAGTAGAATAGTGAATTCCATTTAGGAAAAGAAACAACGAATTTTCAGCGAAGAAAAGAGCTAGCAGAGTCAAAGCGATCCAATATGTTCCGGATTCAAAGCTAGAGTGTCAAAATCTTAGAGAATTAGTATAAGAGCCTTAAGTTTCAGCAATGATTGTCGAATTAACAATCTTTTCTCCCCCACATATGTAGCACATCATGGCCTAAAAACAATTTCGGTCTACGGCGAATCTCTATCGCCTTGGATTAAACAATCCATGACGATGCTAGTCCTTCTTCCTCTCGTATCCCAAACTAAATTTTTAAAACCACAGGTCATTGTTCCTTTTATTCCTTTTTCTATCACCAAAGTCATTGATCCTTTGTTCCTCCTTATCATTTCCACCTAATGAACTAGTATAATTTTAGGCACACATCAACCAAGATTTGCTATTTCTAAAACCCTGCAGGTACGGCGGTGCTCATGTTCGGAAATGCGATGGTAGATCGATGAACAATGATATGGCATGACATATAGCTTGGCTTTGGCACTAGCAATAAACAAGCTGGGAGCTGGAAGATTTGGAGGTATCAACTGGGCTGGAGATTGCATAGTGACAGCGATTTTTGTCCGGGGATAGCGACCTTCAGATTCTTTCCATTTTATTCGCTGAGAAGGACAGGACGGTTTGACACCACAGACTTGTTCGTTTGGCTGCTCGTACAAGGTATTGATGTGGCACAACTAAATCCTCTAACCCTCTCCAAACCTCTGATCAGTTCTGCTGTCTGAACATGGTTGCAGTTAAAGAACTTTCAGACTGGACATGCTAATTCAGGCTGATTCCTGCTTTGTTCGAATTGAATTGTCAAAACTAAAAGCAAGCGTGGTAGTTTATAATTTTCTGGTCCAGCTTTTAGCAGTGGCTAACCTTGGATTCTTGCCATTTGATGGAGGGCCCAGATCAGAGACAGTAGCACTAGTTAGTAGTCAGTAGATGCCTGTATAAAAATTAAAATTCTGTCTGCATGCTCTCTGATAGTAAGTAATTGGTGGGCACAGCATCTGGAGATTCGTCTAGAGAATCCAACTCGCAAAAAGCTTTGGCAAAATTCCCCGGAGTTAGGCCCAAAGTTTCACTTTCACGCACAATCGAGCCTAGGTCCAGTCAAAGTAAACTGCAGCTTTCACTTGAGTTCTTGCAGCGAATAAACAAGTGCAGACATGCTTGCTTTGCGACGTGAAAAAGTGACATTCCCTTGGTAACCCCTTGTAGTTTAATCCAAAGGCTGGTGGCATCACTCAGCTCTCATCTCTCTAGATGAGAACAGGATAAAAAGTTGACTGGAAGCTAAGCATTGCCTAGCCATCAGGTTAAGCTAGCCACGCTCAGCCTGCGTGTTTGGCTGGCCTTTGTTTAATATTACTGCTGGTCACCATCGTCGCAAGCGGCTGAAAGCGCTTTCATGGACTGGGGGACAGGCGTGCTTCGCTGATGCTCAGTTTCCTCACACTTCCAAACAGTGGTGGTTAGGATCGAGTAATAGTGAACAGTGACAGCTGACAGAATTTAGTGCCCAATTAAAGTCGTCATCTTCAGTTTCAATTTTGGTATTCCTGGCACCGATTCCATGCTATCATCACTTACAGGATAAACGTAAGGGTAAAACTCAGAATACTAAATCTACTGCTGTGAATTCAGGATACCTGCGTTTCTGGAAGAAAATTTTCAGGATATCTGAACCACAAAGGTAGATTGAGGCTATGTAAATCTTCAGAGATTGAGGCACTTTCTGTAGAGAGGTGGCCAAATCTGTGAATTGTGATGTAGCACATAGATGGAACTGGGACCCCAGATGTTCATTAGCCAAAGGACTAGCTAGTTGACATTTGACAACTGACAAGATTGGGGATGTTTTCTGAGAATTGTCTTCTTCTAGAATAAAAGGAAAATGAGGTAGAAAATCTTCAGGTCAGTCTTATCCCATGACAGCATCACCTTTGTACGCTTGCTGTTGAGACATGTCCATAACTTGATATATTCTAGAAAAAAAAGGTTACCAACATGCCAATCTCCATTTTTTATCTACATATAATGAAAAGTTTTTTCATGGAACTAGAGACAGTAAACTGAAGAAGCCCTTGTGATTCATAAAAGCCCTGCAAGTCCTTTGTGATTCATAAAAGCCCTGCAGGTCCTTTTGGTAGCTCAACTGAAGAAGATGATTCGCAAAAGGGCAACAGTAAACTATTTTAGAACAGATAGATGCTCGATGTCGTTGCAGCACAAGCCCATACAAGATGCCAGTAAAATTCACTAGTCCAGTCCAGCTGCAGCACTCAGTCAGAAACCAGATGGCCTGATTCCTAGTTATGATGTGAACTATATTTTACAGCTCCATCAGTTGTGGTTTATAATAGTAGGAATCTATTGGTGTCAGGGAAGAAACTTTCCAAGTGCGTAGCGTCAGACGCACATCTGATCCGGTTGCTGCTGCCCTGCTTAGTGGCGTACTGCTGTACTGTTCGTTGTAAGGTCATGCTCTCACTGTCGGTTCAGGCTATAAATATTGCCCTAGATGTCGTCGAGACGCCATATTGTGTGGTGTCAATGCTAAAAAATACCCGAGCACCATGCCATGCGTCCCCTGTGCCCTCCATTGGCATGGCAGGTAAGCCACCTACCGATCAGAAGGGCTAATTGCAGCCATGCTGCCATCTCTAACTCAGCTGATAAACCAAATCTCCAAGAAAAGAAAAATTCCATGAGTGTTCTTGTGTCCTGCACCAGCAGGAAGCTTCACAGGATCTGACGACGGGCATCACCCACCGGCCACCAGCACCACCACACCAAGATCCTACAGATCACTGGAGTATATCTGCAAGCAGAGACAATAGATGCTTCTTGCTGGGGAGTACAGCTACCAGGATATCTCTTTCTAGATAATGAACTGCCAGTAGATGCTGGCGTTAGATATCTTATTGCCCCCAGCATATGCCTGCCCAGCCGCTCCTCCTCCATGAACTGGATAATAAACTGTTCAGAGCTCAGCGAGGAGGGATCAGCCAGCCTCCCATCGAGATCGATCTCACTCGCTCGCGCACCCGGCAACCGCGCCGCCATTAGTTTATGCGCCACCTATCCACGAGACGACGGGATAAGATATGATAGTGTATTGCCCAATCATGGCCGCCTCGATCGCCATTGGCGCGGCCGGGAGAATCTGATTGCGTTTTTTTATAGTGCGCGCCACTTGGTGGTGGCACTGAGCTCATGCTCATGCCCCCTAATGGGAGAAGTGGTTACTCTAATCTTAATCTAATCCGGGGATATGGGCTAAACATATATGTATCGCGAGGAGGATAAAGAATGTGGCGGGCACATTGTCTGTGGCATGTTTGATCGCAGGTGCAGCGGATTTGGAGGCAACAGGAATCTACCAGTAATTTAAGCTGGGTTCGGTTTGGATCTTGGAACCATGAATAAGGGTAGTAATGTAGACAGAGAAGAGGGGCACACATGTCTTTTCACGGCCATTGTAAAACTCATACAGAGCTAGAATGAGATATATGCGACTAGGTAGTATTTTATTTTCTATAAAAAAACATGTCTTTTGTCACTGCTAAACAATATTTTTCTAATTAAATTGCGTTTAGGCTTCAACGGCATGAACTAAATAGAATTGTGAATGAGTGGCATGATCCTAAATATTACTCCCCCGCACTAAATATAGGTTGTTTTAGCTTTTCTACACACATAGTGTTTACTATGTACGTAGACATAACGCATATATAGATGCATAGCAAAAGTTATGATCCTAGTACAGCCAAAACGACCTACAATTTAAAATGGATGTAATATATTTGTTTAACTTGGACAATCAATAGTTAAAAATATGATTGGTTTGGCAACGCAAGATTGACGCTATTAGATTTTATCATGAAAAGTAATCTCGCAATAGATATATTTTTATATTTAAAAACAAATACATTCTTTTAGAAATTGGTAATCAATGGTGTACCGTGTTGATATCGTATATATAGGCTACTTATATATTGATGAAGAAAAAGTGGCAAATGTAGAAACGATTAGTGAACATGTTCAAAAATCTTTGGCGTGTCGAGCGATGCACAGAAGCGAGAGATTCAAGATGTTTTTGCGTTGCGTGCTGGACATGCGCGAGTGCGCCCAACTGGCCCAGGACTGGGTGGGCGGGTGGGCTGTGACCTCTGAACTAGGGGCCATTACTCGGAGGGCCAAATTGCCAATCTACCAGTTCGGCGTTCGTTTTTTCTCTTGAACAAAAAATCGCACATTTCCTAGCACTCTGTACTCCTGTCATATTTCGTCCTCGGCAAACGTCCATGGTAAATCTATCTTCTGACAGCGGAAGTTCTTTCTATTATCGACCGACCAGTTTATGGCTGATAGTGGAACTACGGCAAAGATCGATTGCAACAGATAGGGTGAATTCATTCGTTCCAGTGTCCTCGCAAAGATTTTCCTAGCACAACTAATCTTCTAGAATTCAAGGTTAAGAACCAAATGATCCAAGACCGAGCGGCATTCCGATAATTGGCTGCTAAATAGTGGATACCAACTAGGAATGCAATTTCCATTTGTTTTGGATCATGAGATCAACTCAATCAAATTAGGTCCTGTTTGGATACACAATGCTAAACTCTAGCACAGTGCTAAACTTTAGCACCCTCAAATGGAGTGCTAAAGTTTAGCACTTGAGGTTGTTTGGATACAGTGCTAAAGTTTAGTACATTGGGTGAGAAATAACTACATTACCCTAATTTATGACTGGCTTGAGGAAAAGTGAGGAAAAGTGGAGAGGAGAGAGAGGGGGCAGCAGGGAAAAAAATGAGCTTGGGACCACTTTTAACACCCATTAGCACCTTTTAGCACCCCTTGTTTGGGAGCCCAAGTGCTAAAAGATGCTAAAAGTGGGGTGGTGCTAAAAGTGGGGTGCTAAAGTTTAGCACCCCTCCAAACAGGGCTTTAACTAAACATTCCACAATTTGTTTTGGGAGAGAAATATACTAAAGTAGCTAACCCAATAAACGCCATTGACTGGCTAACATCCCTAGTACCAACTATTTAGCGTCCCGGATTTACGTAAAGACTGATTCCAACCTAAAACTTTTATTGGTCTACCATGTTCTCTATGAACTAGTACTACTAATAACGATCAACCCAAGTAACTGGCAGCGGCAGGAAGCCTCGAGCCACCACCAGGCAGTTCACGGTTACCCTAAACCGAAATTAAGGGCAGACGAGCACTAGACAAGGACCATCAGTTCCAGACTAGTTCACAATAATAGTTTCATCGAATTAGGACTCCTTATACAAACTACGTTCGACACTACACGAAGTTTTGTAATAGAAATGGCTCAAATCTGAAGACTCCACTTAACAACACGACATAGTGCAAGTTCAACAGAAATAGTTCCCAACTTTCCAGCATAAAGAATCTCTTAGCCATGGTTGAACGACTGGTACAATGGAACCTGCATGAACAACATAATATCCTGGTTATTTCTTCAAAAACATTAAATGAATTTGCTTACATGTTTTAATTTGTTTGAAATAAAAGAATGCGTATGGTATTTAAGGTCATTTTGAAACTGCAAGTATAGAGACACTTCATGTCATATTGGTCCAATAACCAGAGCACCATAAAGGGAAATGCTCTTGAACACAAAATATGATTGCCAGGATATGTTTTGCTGGCTATCCAAGTCTAAACCGGCAACCTTTAGTTGGGCTACTAATGAATATTTAAGTTCCAATGCTTCACCAATGAGAGACAAGTGTTGCAATTACAGGGACTAGATCCAGTGTACTAAAAAAGCACTGAGCCTTGTACATGGCGTACAGTGTCAGAATCGAGTGATATTCTCACCTGAGACATCATGGGTCCAGTGTTGTCATAGCAATGGGGATACATCATTGCTGGGGGGGGCCAATGTGGGTAAACAGCTGCTCCAGAAGATGACCCCATTGATAGATCAGGTTGGCCAAAGTACACAGTAGGCTGGTTTGTGGACATGCCAGGAGATTGCACATAACCAACACCATACTGCATAAATTGAGGTACAACAAAGTTGAAGGCACCAGGGTTCAAGCTGAAGTCAGGCACTGGGCTCCTAACATACCTGCAAGAGGATATATGTTACTCCTCCATCGTCTCATCATCAACATCAATTGGTGGGAACAAGAATTTACTGATGGATATGCTAACCTTTTGTAATTCCGATCATAGTCAGGATCACTACGATCTTTTTCAGTATCCTTGAAAACTGCGACCCTGGAACGGCTGTTCATTGTGCTGACTTTGATCTCATCAGCAGGAGGCTCAACATTCACTGGCTCATCTCTGCCAGTGGAAAGAGCTCCCAAAACACTTGCAGCATCAGTATCTGCAGAAATGGAACCATTGAAGATGCGCGCTCGAGCTTTATTGTATTCCTCTATCCTCTCTTCAACAGTTTTTGGTGCACCGTTCTTGTTTCCAGCATCAGCTGCGCCATTTTGGAATACTTTGGGCCTTTGATAGATGACAAACTTAAGCTTCTCTGCTGCTTCATGGTCATTTCTTGCTTGTTTGCTGGAAACTTCTGATAAAGCAATCGGTGGATATCTGCTTTCCGGTGTTTTTCTTGCAACTATCCTGCTAACTGAACCATCTACTAAACTATCTGCTACTGTAGTCTCTAAGCCATAATGTTGTGCGACACGATGAGCAGCACAGCGAAGGTATGAAGTTGGAAAGTTCTGGAATTCAAATTCTTGCAGCTGAGGGTTCTGCATAAATTTCTGTATATCCAGTTCCATCCGTAAAACTGTAATAAAGGAGAACCGGAATGATTATCGAAGACTAAGTGTGAACAGTTACCAAGTGACAAATTTGTAGATGAAAACTAGTTGATAGGATTAATCTTCTATTGACCAGCAAATATCTTCAAACCAGACTAAGGTCCAAAAAATACTTTACGAACATACAATAACTAAAAGAAGATTAGAAGCTCTATGCCGTAACAGCGATTCTACTAACCAAATTCAGCTATTTATATTAATAAGCTGTTCAGATAGTTACCTTGATAAGATATTTATGGACTCACGCACATTGTTATTCCATTTCTGCCTTACAGATGAAGTTTAAAGAAATAATAAACAAATGAAGTGAACAACAAGTTAAGTAGTTAACAATAGGATGTATAAAAAGGTATTAAAAACTCAAACTCTATGGCGCAGATTCAGGTACTCAAACTCTAGTGTTTGTTGCATAAGATGACTTACTATGGTTTGATTTGTATAACAAAAAAAGTGCAGTCAGACAAAGCACATGCTTAGGAGTTAGATGAGGTGCACTAAAGCACAAACTTTGCAGAAAAATGGTCAAACGAACAAAAAAAAAGAGGCAAAAGGTCTTAATTACCCCATTGTTATGGAATGGCAGGAGATAATGCAGGGGATGGCCGGATAGGGGTGGTGAGTTAGACAGGGACACAGGTTTAAACATGATCTTAGCTCATAGGAAGCCATTCACATCACCACTAACTCAAAATACACTTCAGGTTACGGTTCATTGCAAATGCAATCTAACTATCTAAGGTCAAAACAAAGAGCTATAACATGGTTATTCATAGATGTGCTATGAATACAACGGATCACGGATCAGGACAACGTATGTGCAACTGCACTGAGCCACCAATCACATAGTTCATCAGCACATCGCATAGCCCAAGGCAAGTAGGAAATCCAAGGTGATGCGCTTAGTTGTATGTGGCTTGGAAGCAAATTGTTGTCCCTGTACCATTTCCATCCATACGATAGATCCCTCTCCCTACATCAGTACACTGCTAGCTTCATAAAGGCTATAGAAATTGCCCAAAAATGAGCATGATCTAGCGCAGTTAAAAGCCCTGCCACGACAGCAATCATGCTTCCACTCATCATTAATTAAGATATACTAAACCAATAAAACTGTTTAACTAGAGCCAAAATTAAATTAGAGGATACCCATCAGTATGGTTTTCTAACTCACAATTTGCACACTGAAAGCAGAGCACAATCAGCATCCAAGCAAGTAGCAACAATTATGCACGCCACCACAACACAACGAGCTTAAAGGACAGATAAATCAGAAAACTTAATTCGTAAGAATTCCCAGCACTTGTTCACTCCTGTGGCAAATAAAACCGAAGGGGATTCTAATCCCCAATTCCGCACTTTAGAACATAGCAGGCCCAAACCCTAGAGACAAGGGCACGAATCCCGGGCGAAATCCCACCGCCCGCCCACGCGGACCCGCCGCAACAATCACATCCGCGTACGCACGACCCTCGACACCGAAATCGCGAGCCCCCCGAAGCGAGCGACATGGCGAGTGGATAGATGAGGCGGGGTCGGCACGTACCCATGAGGCGGTGGCGAGGGTTGTCGAGCGCCTCGACGAGGAACGGGTCCACGTTGGAGGCGACCCTCTCGTCGACGGCCACCACCGCCTCCGCCGCCCGCGCGCCCTCGTCGGCGGCTACGGCGGCGGGCGGCGGCGGCGGCGACGCGGCTGCGGCTGGGGAGGAGCTCATCGTGCGGCGGCGGTAGGAGAGGGGGGTTGGGGGGGTGCCGGCCTAGGGTACGCGGGCGCGGAGAGGAGAGGGAGGGGAGGCTGCCGTGGACGGACGACGACTCGCCTTTCCCCTCTCCGCGTCCCGATCCCGAAGCGGCTGGCTGCTGCTGCGCCTGCGCCTGCGCGGAGAGAGGAGGCGAAGCGGTGCCCGTCTGCCCGAGAAGAGGAGATGGCCGGGTTCCCAGTGCCAGCACGGCTCCGGATTTTTTAACGCCAAGGGATCGATCTGCGGTGCGGCGCGGTGCGGATGAGGCGACGGGATCGGGCTCGGCTCGTCGCGGGCTCGCGGCCTCGTCGCCTTCGCGGCTGGATGGAGTTGGAATCGGCCGCAGGAGGAGGGCGGTCGCGATCCTGAGCGTTCGCGTGAGATCGGGTGGCCCGAGACGGCTCTGGGGAAAATGCGGCGGGTTTTGTACGCGGCGCGGGCCGCGGGATTTTTTCCGATTCACGCACGAGTCTGAAGTCTGAACACGTTATGGTTTCCCTTCAGCTTTTGGATTGTTGAGCACGAGCGCGCGCTGATCAGCGGTGTGGGGAACGGCACGTGGCAATATCTTCTCCACCGATATGCCAGTGGAGGCACAAAATATCTAGGTATAGTTGACGCGAAATATCTGGGAAAATGGAAAGGCAACTTTACTACTTATTACAGTTACTCCAATGATCCAATTCAAGCATTGCACGATGCCATGGAAACATGGACGTAGGGGGATTTTCTCAAAATAGCTAGCTACCCATCATCAACGCTTTCATAGTGTATATATTTAAACAGTGCATGCAAAAAAAAATCCATGTAACAAATCTTACCTACGTTTGTTACATGGATTTTCTTTTCAGACTAGCTTGCAAGTCGCTGTTTTGATCTTATGCTACTACATTTTTCTTGAGCACCTGCGAGAATTGTGTGTTATTGCGAAATTGCATCAGCAATGAAAATAATTCAACGGTTACAGCGACCCGTAGGATTACAATGTACACCAATTAAGCTGAATAGGACAAATTGCCAAAACTAATCTAAATCCCTTCGGCTCCTATCGTAACCTACGTGGCTACATCCTAGTACTTCATCAGTTCAAAAAAAAAAGTAACAGAATGCACGTTGGTACCATGCGACCATGATGATGAAGCGATCAAGATTACCTTCCTTTTTGACCAAAGGAGGAGGGTGTTTGATCTTAAGTTAAAATTTAGTCCGTATCATATCGAATTTTCGAAGGCTAATTAGAAGGATTAAATATATGAGTTAATTTAAAACTAATTACATGGATGGAGGCTGATTCGCGAGATGAATCTATTAAGCATAATTAATTCATCATTAGCAAATGATTACTGTAGCAACACATTGTCAAATCTGGACTAATTAGGCTTAATAGATTCATCTCGTGAATTAGCCTCCATCTGTACAATAGGTTTTGTAATTAGTCTATATTTAATACTCCTAATTAGTATCTAAACATTTGACGTGACAGGGACTTATGGAACAGACACCCTAAAGTTTATCTTCTTCCTTGTAAAAACCACACCAGCGAACTAGTTCTCCACTGTTCTACCCAACCGGCAAGCAGATCTAGCGAGGTGGTTTCCAGACACCTTATTTTTCCTTTTTGAGTAGGTAAATTTTTTTGTATTCTATTGAAAAGTTGAGTTTAAGAAAAAAAAGATATCATTTGAAAGTTGCTTCATTGTTGTCTTTTACCGTTCACGTTAATTGATTATTAAAAAAAGGAAAAACTCATGGACACACCCCAGCCCAAACAGACACGCGCACCCTAAGTCCCAAACACAAGCACTCACCCAGGTCGGACACATGCACGTCGCCCAGGCCGAGATCCACCCGTCTTTTTATTTTTTAACCCTTTTTTTTAAGATTCTCGCAAATACGCCCTGACAAAATCATTTCAAAATATGGACTCTTAGCTTGACGCTATCCACGCTAGCACCAAGCTTACACGTCTCGACGCCAACATCCATGCGCAGCTGCTGACACGAACGCCGACATGGTGGAGGCTTGGCGCCGTGGATCTTGGCGCCAAGCTTGGGGCCGTAGGCCTTGGCGCCGAGCAATTTACCCCATACCTCTTGACGTTTCGAACGAAACAAGTATAATTATTCTGAAGAGTATGCAAGAAACTATGATGTGGTTCAATTGGTTAGGATGTGGGCTTCTTATCCCAGAGACAAGATTCAACACAGGGGTTTGAACTTAAGTCTCTAGGATAAGAAG
>NC_028452.1:20693071-20697611 GCF_000263155.2 Setaria italica
CGATGATAGAGCCACATCCTAACCATTGAACCACAACATAGTTTCTTGCGTACTTCTCGGAATAATTATACTTGTTTTGTTCAAAACGCCAAGAGGTATGGGGTAAATTGCTCGGCGCCAAGGCCTACTGCGCCAAGCTTGGCGTCAAGATCCACGACGCCAAGGCTTGGCGCTATCCGCCACGTCGGCATCCACGTCAGCAGCTGCGCATGGATCTTGGCGCCAGGATGGCTGGCGCCGAGATGTGTAAGCTTGGTGCCATCCCGCGAAGCTAAGGGTTTAGATTTTGAAATGGTTCCGCTAGGAGCGTATTTGTGAGAATCTTTAAAAAAGGACTAAAAAAACAAAAAAAAGATGGGAGATTGACATCAACATTGTCCTCCGCCCACCTTCAATCCGAGGCCCTAGCGGTATGCACGCTCCGCGTGCGCGTTGCCTGCATTGTTGCCCCTATGCCATGTGTCCATGCTCACTGAAGAGCCGACGCCGAAAGCGCGATCACGTTCATCATCCCTTGCTGTGAGACACCACTGAGGAAGTGGTGGCGCCCAAGGACGAGGGAGTCCAAAGGATGGAGGAAGCGGGAGACCGGGCATGGCCACGTGCGTAGGCTCACCGAGGCCATCACAGGGCTGCCCACGGTGTACGAGATGGAGGCGAAGCATATGCTTCGAAGGCATGCTCAATGTGGTGCTCCTTAGCCTTCGAGACCTCTTTGAGGCAGCTCATTAGGCTCAAAAATCGGGTGCACGAGGATGGCGACGTCACTAGAGCCTATGAGTACAACCATGTGGCTCATCTCTTTCGAGTTCCATTTTGTCTATCCCGGTTTGTCTAGCAAACTCGTGCCTTCTAACTTCCTATACGGCGCCATAGCAATCATGGTGAGAAAGATTTTTGTGTAGGGGTATTCGATCCAAGTATGAATGCATAATTATGTGGTGATCAATAAAATGGTCCGTATGTAGATACTTCAAATTACCTTTTAAAAAATTTATGGCTCCTTTGAAATGCAGGAAAGGAAAAACGCTGGAATATGAAAAATATAAGAATATGATAGGAATGTAGTTGCAAACCAGATGAATGGAAAATATAGGAATTTTGATTTGTTTGGATAAATCATTGGAAAATGTAGGAATTCTAAAGGAATTGTAGCCACAGTAAAGTTGTCTTTCTTTCACTAGTTGATTAGACATGGCTAAAATTTCTATTACACACCTATAATTGGCTCCCACATACTAGAATCACCATTAACTAGAAGCAACAACATTGAGTTTATCGCGTTTGTGCATAGGAATTTTACCAAGACTCCAAGAGATTTGTGTGGATGCTAGAAATCAGTTGGAATCAGAGTAGATTCCTATGGAACACTATTCACATTTTCTGCAAATCAAATGATATATAGGGTAGATAGGAACAATTAATTTGTAAACAGTATTCCTATAAAAATCCTTAAAAAAAATCTGCAGTCCAAAGGATCCCTTACATTCTTCATATCCTAATATGATTCCAGATATGGTGAGGGAGATAAAATATAAAAAATAAGAGGGACATCCAAGATAATCAATAGTAACACGAACAATATCCTAGGCTGAATTTACCGAGGTGTGGGTTGCTCAGTTATCTTCTATTAGAAGAAAAGGAGAAAACCTGATTTTGTTTCGGTTGTCAAAAGATAGAGCCGTTATACATAGCAGCGCGTAATCTTTCGGGTCTTACGTCACCGACTCACCGTACCTCGTCTCAAACCCAGCAATTCACGGGAGCATCGATCCTTTCTTCTCCTCACGGGAATACAGTGGCCTCCAAAGTCAGAGACAAGAGGCGATCCTTTACCTTGGCAATGGTTTTTAGTAACTCCTTGAGCGTTGCGAAGCAACCAATCACGACCTTGAGTGTGGCGAGGTAAGTCGCAGTTCGCAAGTATTCCGGTAATCCGGTCCAACGGAAACCACAGTTCATCGAAAACAGGAAAACGAAAACCACAGTCCGCCACAGGCAAGGCGAGAGCGCGTGGGACCTGTAACCTGTTCGCTGGAGCCAAGGCAAGCGATTCGGCAAATTCATGCCTTGTTTTTCCAGCTTGGCAGGTCAGATGACACGGGCTCAGGCCCGGCTTAGGGGCCGGTGAGGCGACCGCTGGGGGCCATTGCCGGATAGAGGCCCAAAAACAAATGTATCTTCCTAAATAATATTTGAGGTAATAATTTTAGTATTATTTTACCACTCGTTTAGTTTGCACCATCAACATTGTATAATAATTAAATATATGTCATTAAGTATTAGTATCTTCCCTATCATGTTACAAAATAAAAAAATATTTATCTTGAAGGGCACATGATGTCCGATTCGCTCCGGAGCCCTCAAAATCATAGAGCCGGCCCTGCACGGGCTTCATGGTACAGTACTAGTCTTTTTCTGGGCCAATGGTTTTGGAATCCGCAGGCGCAGCCCCCACTGGGCCTTCCCTTTTTTCCAACTTTGGCACTATGCAAAAAGAAGATTTCTCGTCACATCAAACTTGCAGTACATGCATGGAGTACTAAATGTAGACGAAATCAAAAACTAATTGCACAGTTTTGTTGTACTTTGCGAGATGAATCTTTTGAGCCTAATTAGTCAATGTTTGGACAATAATTCACGAATACAAACGAAATGCTACAGTTGCGCATTTATGGCAAAATGCAAACTTCGCCACTCCCAATTTGGGAACTAAACAAGGTCTTGGTAGCATGCTTGTACTTCTGCACAGATTTTTTTTCGTCGGTTCTATCGTTGGACACTAAATCTTTACAACACAGCAAATTTAAGGCCTGTTTGAATACAAACTCCTAAAGTTTCGTAGTGTACTAAAGTTTAGGAACCTCAAATTGCTAGTCCTAAAGTTTAGTACAGGGCTGTTTGGATGGACTATTAATCTTTAGGACCTTAGAGGGAAAATATCATTTTTACCCCCCAATTACTCCTCTAAACTACCTCTCACTGTTCACGTCATTAATGCATGCGAGGGCAATAGGGGTAAAGGGGACCTGGGGACCACTTTTAGGAGAAATAGGATCCATTATTACCCTTGGCCCTCCTAATGAAAATGGCCCTCCTAAAATTTAGGAGTGCACTTTTAGGATCCGTGTTTGGATGCACAAGTCCTAAAAGTGTCATAAAAGTGGATTCCTAATCTTTAGGAGGGTGCATCCAAACAGGGCCTAAATATATACAAGTCCAGAATTTCAAAAGTACATTGAGAACATATTGGCAAGGTTCCATAACATCTAAATTCAACATGCAGGTAACTTTGAAGTTTGCTGAAATAACAATATAGTAAATAGTTCAAATATGAAGTAATGTCTCAAATAAATAGAAGAACGCTTTTTCTCACAGTCATGAAAGTCTCTATTATGTCATTCCCAGTTGCTTTGGACAAAAAAAAAATATCTCACTAAATACTGACAAGCAATTATTTACATGTAAAATCAAGTCGAATAAATGGTCCAAGGTTTGGCACAAGACACCCAATAATCTAACTTCAGTTTTTTTTGCTGATAATTAAGTGAACATTTGACATTGCAAATTTACAATCAACAACAAAGGGGTGTCCTGTGAAGGCCTCTGCAAAGACTAAGAGAATAGTCTTTGTTGTCCCTAGGGCATGTTCGCTTCAGCTTATAAGCCGGCTGAAAAGCTGAAACGTCTGATTTGTTGTGAGAGGAAAACACTGTTTGGTGGCTGATAAGCCGACTGAATAAGCTGAAGCGAACAAGCCTTAGAGTACAAATGGTTAACCTCACCGTGACTGTGGGTCTGTGGCAGTGCAGCTCATGTTGCTTTAGTTAAGTGGACTAACCATCGACTTTTCGGCCTGTTCGCTTGAGATTTTTTGACGGACTGCAGCTGTTGCTGTAACAGCCCAGCCATTTGGCTGCGCCCCAAACAGCAACAACCCAGCAACCTGTCAAACAGCTGCGCTTATTTTCTTAGGCCGCACTCGCACCGCGTCTCCGCCCGGTGCCTCCCCGCACCGCATCTCCGCCCGGCCCCTCCCGACAAATACCTTTTTCCCCATCTCCCGTTGCCTCCCACCGACACCCCACACTCTGCCTGGCACCGCCGCGCACCCCACCTCGCCCAGCCCCTCCCCTGCCGCCGCCACCCTCCGCCCCGCCGTCGCCGCCCTACCCAGCTCCACCGTCGTTGCCCGCCCACGGATCTGCTGCCGCCCATCCCACCTTCACCCGGCCCTCCCCCACCGCTAGCCAGCCCGCCGCCCTCCGCCCCACTGTCGTTGCCCACCCATGGATCTGCCGCCGTCCACCGCGCCTTCGCCCGGCCCCTCCCCCGCCGCTAGCCAGCCCGCCGCCGCCGCCTTCCGTCCCACCCAGCTCTGCCGTCATCGTTCACCCAATCCGTCGCCGCCCACCCCGCCTCGGCCAACCCCTCCCCCGTCGCCAGCTAGCCCGCCAACGCCGCCCTCAGCCCCACCGTCGTCGCCCGCCCACGGATCCGCCGGAGCAAGGGCACGACATCGCCCCTGGATGCACTGCCG
>NC_028452.1:20697711-20723291 GCF_000263155.2 Setaria italica
ACGACGCTAGGGGACAGGGGCTCGCCGTCGTCGCCCGCCCGCCCACGGAGCTGCCGGCGCAAGGGTAGAAAATCGCGCCTGGATCCACTGGCGCCAGTGGCTCCCCGACGTCGCTGTATTGGTACCTTCATTTGGCCATTTTGCATCTTACGATCTCATAGTTTCTCTCTTGATAGATGGTTCCATCCTTATTCCCTGTGTGAGACATGTTTAATTTTAGTACAAATGATTCGGTTAACTGAAAGTGTTGATTTAGTTTAAACAACAAACTGAAAATGTTGATTTAGTTTAAGGAACAAACTGAAAATGTTGATTAATTCTGTAGTCTTTCTCTGAACAGAGCTCTGACGGCACAAAGAGAGGCGCCAAAGTGAGCTCCCTCTGGTTGTTGATCTTCACAGAACTGGGGGACTGCAGCATCTGCAAAGGACATTGTATCAGTAAGTTTATGACTTATTCCTGAAACTTGCAGCTTCCAGCGCATAGAATGGAACTATAATTACCATTCTCTATCAAGGGTATGTTGCAAACCTCATCATCCATAGTTAGGGATGCTTGTGTCAAAACAACAGATAACCCTGTAGTTTCATTTGCCACGGTAGCTGGGCAATGAAGTGTGACTAAACCTGTGATGTCAGTTGTAGAGGTGTTCGCACAATGTTCAGAGCTAGAGTTCATGTAGACATTGAAGTCAAGTGATTCATCCTGTGAGAGTATGATTCAGTTAAGGATCTGCTTTGCACAGTATTGTTCACATAACAAAATAACAAGGAAAATGCTTTTATGTTTTCTTCAAAAGAGAACTGAACTCATTCTAAAAATCTATGCTCAGCTTGTTAGAAATTCATCAGTGCAACTCCTTTAGGATATGCTTCTATGTGCAGTTCTCTTCTATTCTTCTTGTGTGTGAAAATGTTAATAAAATATTTCTGCAGAAGAAAAATTTCATCTGTGCTTGGAATGTTGTGAACCACTACACATCTTTTCTGGGTTACTACTGATGTTGTGAAAAATGTCAAATTTTATTTGAAGGATGAGAAAGGTAGCTGCATTTAGAATGCGGAGAAAATCTTTTTAGTTTCCTTATCCAGGAGGTATACATGCATTACCATTTGTTTTTAGTCGATTTCTGGAAAAATAAAAGGAAACTGACATTGGGTACCTAACAAAGGCGGCAGCACTGGCACACTCCACTACATCATCATGGTCTTCACTTGAAGCCCGTCGCTACGAGCTGCGTACAACTCCTGCAAGATGCAAGCACAACGAGGCAAGCATCAGTTCCACCTCATTTGTGCACATTCTGATAAATCATATTTCCTATCTTGCATGTTGTCTTTGCTACTGCGTGTGTGCCATACAAACCTTGTAGTTAGGAAGGCATATAATTCAAACTTGCACTCAGATGGATGCAGGCCGTGCCAACTGGGATGATAACATTACAAAAATATCCCTGGACCTCTGCATTGATGAGAAGAATAAGCTCAACTACAACAAAAAGGGCCTAACTAAGCTAGGTTGGCACAACCTGTACACAAATTTTAAATAACAGACAGGCAGGAAATATTCCTGCAAACAGCTTTAGAACAAATTTAATGCCTTTAAGATGCAGTACAAGGATTGGATAAAACTGAAGGACAAGAGTGGTACTGGGAAGAAGGGTGCTGTGCATGACACTGCTGTTTTGAGGGAGGCTTTAAACCAAGCTGAGCATTTCCCTCACCCACCCAAGGTGAGCTTATTTTGTTTGTAAGGTTTATAGTAACTGGACTGCCATTCTAAATTTGTATAACAATGTTGATATGTTAGAAAGTACTATTTGGTGGATTCTGGTTATCCACTGCGTGAGGGTTATATGGCACCATATCACAAGGCCAAGTACCATTTATCGGAGTTTAATGCCAAAGGTCCTGAGAATTTGAATGAAATTTTTAGCTACCATCATTCGTGCCTTCGGAATGTTGTGGAAAGGGCTTTTGGAGTGGTAAAGAATAAGTGGCAAATTCTAAGAGGTATACTGTTATATACTATGGAGAAGCAATCAAAGATTATTATCGCATGCTTTGCGCTACACAATTTTGCATTGGACAACAATGAACTTGGAATGGTTGGTACTGACATGTTTGGTCATGGTACCTACCTTATTAGGACTAGTGATGAAAATGATCCTGCATCAGATTGGTTAGCCGCTACTGCCAACGATGATATTAGTAAAGTTCGTGATTGGGTTGTAGCAGGACTTTATGGGTTGCCATGATGGAAATATTTTCTCAATTTTCTAATTTGTTGTTTGAATGTAACCTATCAATTTCTTTCTAATTTGTTAGCACTGAAATGTTCTAATGGTATGCATATCATTTATTTTGTGCATGTTTGCATAAGCTATGGTAAATGAAGTCCATTTCAATTTATGGTTCCAAATTGTTGAATGTGAAATGAAAATGGCACACTATTGATCGCTTGTTTAAAGTGCACAGCTGGCTGCCGTTGCTGCATGGCTGCACCTCATGCAGCAGCTGGTCCTTGGCTGATCAGCAATTGTAGCAGCTAAATGGCTGGCTGCAGCAACCATAGCAGCTGAATGGCTAGCTCATAAGCTACAACAACAGCCAGCTCAAGCGAACAAGTGATTGGTAGTGACTGTTAACCTCATTCTGTAATAACTGTGCAGTGCAGCTAAAGTTCCACTGCTTGCATGGCTAATATTATGTTGCTTTCCTAAGTGGACTAACCGTTGACCTTACGTTGTATGATTCTTATGGACATGTTTTTAGGGGTCAATTACTTGTATATATGTACATCTACACAATATTACAATTGTGGTTTTTTTAGATTTACGCTGGAGCTTTTTTACGTGAGGTAGTTGAGAAGCTTCCTACACCATGAATTTCGAAGCTTGTTCAACATCCTTTAGGCCTAGTTTGATATATATTTATTTTTGAACAATGGCCTAGTTTGATATTGGTGGTCTACATCCAAATTCTAATGATTTAATTAACACTTGAACTAAAATTCCTTTTCTTTGATAACGTGCCCGAGCACATGTTCTATTAAGAGAAGGAAGAGAGCTGCTTCATATAGTTTTTGATATGTATTAAGACATAATATATATTTAAGTGCATAATACAATCTATAAATTTAGAAAAATAAAACGATCTATACTTTGGAACAGATGGATCACGTAAAAACATAGCAGGACATGAAACGGGGCTGGATAATGGCCACTGCAGCAGTTTCGACAATGACAGATAGGCTCTTGTCTTTTCCTACTTTAATATAAATATAGCACCTAAATAAGAGAGTTGTTTTTAACTTTTTTCTGGGCATCGAACAAAAAGTGTCAAACTTAACCGAAATATCCAAATGAATGGACAACTTTAATTTCAGCGTTTGGTGGAAAGCAAACCAATTACACTACGATTCGTGGTTTCCATGCGCTTATCTTAGTCATGGCTGGTCCAAATTCTTTCCACCACTACCAAATTACAACGAAACTATGCTGTAAAGTCGATGCTTGTTCAGAACAAGTATATCAGGATAAGGATCGCCTATGTTTCTAAATTATATGTTCAAAATTTAATCAAATGCATTGAACGCTTATTTCTCTCTTCTAATCCTGATTCTACGACTTACACCCTTACACGACACATATAGTGTCATAGTGAACAATTTTATAGCCCGCCCAGGTAGCTAGATGAGCATCAGAATTGTACGTCTGTCTGGTCAGAAATGGAAGTACTGGCATCTGCAGAGGATGCCGAATGCTACATTGCTACTTCCTCCGTTCCAAATTATAAATGATTTTAACTTTTCAGGTTCATAGATATTATTATGCATCTAGATATAGTGTATGTCTAGATACATAATAATATCTATAAATCTAAAAAAGCTAAAATAATATATAATTTGGAATAGAGGAGTGACCTTTCCACATCTTTCAGTTTTCGCTGTCCCGTGCGCTTTTTCTTGCTTCTACGCAAGGGAAAGATCACAGGCCGAAACATGATGGAAGCATGCCTCGACAATGCTGCTCTCAAACTCATCCAAGAGAATAGGTGAAGCTCCATCTCCCATGTGCAAACTTTCCACCCCAGCATGGTCGGATTGGAATTGGTCTAAAAAAAAGCACGGTCGGATTGGAATTGGATGAGGTGAAGCACGCGTTTTTTCATGTAAGCCCTCTCCAGTCACTTAATTTATATAAGTTAGCGTTTAGCATGCTGTTAGTACTGTACGATTTCAGAGGGTTAGGAAGTAAAAATCATTATTTTTTTCCACTAAGGGCCAAGCCCGTATTTCATTACTCCACGAAGCAACAAAATTACAAAATCTGTCCAGCCAACAAAATTACAAATGGTTTAGAAAGAAAAGCAAAACTAAAGACACCAGGATAACTTTTTGGCACACATGGCCTGTCTCCTGTGTCACGAGCGAAACCATCTACGACATTCAGATAGAAACTAAAACCAACAGAGTACAGGCTGATAGCCATACAAGCCGAAACTAAGCCTATCGCCCTTTTGGGAGTTTGACAAAGGATTTGGTTTGCTTTGTGAGCATTTGAGAATCCGACTTCCATCACTGAATCAGCACCGTCCCAGTGTCTTCCGGCATGGCCTCCTGTGGGTGAATGTGAAGCGCCGCCTCCGCTTCAGCCCCTACTTCCAGGTTTGCCTTGTCTTCAGCTTTTTGCATACCTGCCCAATAGGATATAAAAGAGGAAGCTGAACATATAATCTCTGTAGGAGATTTAATCATTTTTGCCTCAAAGCAGGTTTTATTCCTGGCTATCCACAAAGCCCAACATATGGCTACTAGTCCAACCATATGATATTGCTGGAACTAGGCATGATGTTTTTCACCCAAATCCAGTACTGATTAAAGGAAGATGGGCCTGCAGTTGGCCCCTAACACCATGGGAATTAAGCTCCAAATGTATCTAGCTAGACAACAATCGAAGAAGATATGGTTTATGCTCTCATCCTCAGGGCAAAAGCTGCATCTTTTGTCTCCCTGCCAGTTTCTTTTCATCAAATTATATTTGGTTAGGATCACATTTTGTTGTACCAGCCACATAAAGATTTTAATTTTTCAGAGGTAGCTTAGCTTTCCAGATTTGTTTATGAGGTTCTCGAGTCTTAGAACTATGCATATGATTGTACGGAGATTTCACAGAGAAATTTCCAGATTTCTCCCACATCCAATTTGGGGAATCTTTTTGATTTGACAAGGCACAACTTATTAGAATGTCTCTTAGTCTTCTGAGGTGTGATTGATTTCTTTCATCTAACCATCTTCTAAAAGTAAAAGCCCACCCTCTTGCTACTACTTCTACTGCCTTTCCATGTCGTTCGATGCAGATTTCAAAAAAACTCATGGAATTTCTCCTTGAGAGGCAAGGGGCCACACCAGGGGTCCCCCCAGAAGTCAGTATCCTCTCCATTCCCTAGCCTCATGGTCCTTCCCCTCAAATACAGTTCTTTCACCTTAAGCAGACCAGTCCACACAAGGGAATTGGCGCTTTTCCATTTCAATTGTGGTAAAGTATTTTGTTTTACGTATTTCTTTTTGACAATCGTTTGCCAGAGCCCCTCCCTGATTCAAGTTTCCACCACCATCTACAAAGTAGGCACATGTTCATTTTTCTCAAATCTTGTATGCCTAAGACCCCTTTCCTTTTGGGTTTAGCTATTTTCGTCCATTTCACCAAGTGTTATTTCTTTTTAGTTCTACCCCCTTACGAGAAGAATCTTTTCCTAATGACATCCATCCTTTTTATAATTGTTTTTGGGAGCATATAGATCGACAGACAATATATTGGAATGCTGCTTAAACATGCATTTAACAGGTCAGTCTCCCTCCAAAGGATAGGGAGCTACCCATCCATCCATATAAGTTTTTCATGAAGTTGTAGCCAATCCATGACACGTAGCCTTGAGCCTGCTACAGGCACTCCAAGGTATTTGATAGGCTAAGAGCCAATAGAACAGTTCATCAATTCAGAGTAGGCTAAAGATTTATGTTCATCTTACGAGATCATGATGACTGTTGGTATATTTAATGATTACGAATAAATCCGCAAGAGTGCGGATATATCGTTGTAGCATTTCACCCAAGAATATTCCCAAGGGTACCGTATTTCCCAAAGGAAGGCGAGTAGGTCCAAAGAGTTTACTATGCATATGAGTATATCATAAGATGGATAGAGACAGTACTTAAGGCAGGGGTAAGATAGATAGATAGATAGATAGATAGATAGATAGATAGATAGATAGATAGATAGATAGATAGTGTGACACACACGGGAATCATCTCAAGATAACTAAGCTAGGGAGAGGGACTAAGAGTTAGCTCTAGGTTCATATGTACTTCCTATATACTGCACAGATCATACAAGCATAACATACATATACATTGTATAGAACTTAGACCTATGCATCCAGGCACACATGGGGAGACAGTACCCATACCGGTTCCGCCCAGTAAAGTTACTGCTAATTTCCGAACTCCTACAATGTACTCGAACGTGAGGGATTACGAAGGACCAACATGGCTGTCACCACCTACAACCTACACCTAGCAACTCATGGGGCAAACTCATATCCAATGAGGTTAAGCAATCCAAGCACCATGCTTGCATTAGTAACAACACTCCAGCCGACCCGAGCTATTGTGACAAGGGCTGAAGCCACCATAGAAATGGCCATTGAACCGATGCCGTAGCATAGATCAACTAAGCTATCCAAGATATATATGCACATAAAATATAACATGTAGCATGGTCTCAAGGCGTACATGGATGTATATAAGCCTATACTATGATAGCAAGGGTATACGACTAGCATACGAGCGTATAAGCCTAGCACATCAACATAGCAAGGGTATATATGTAACTCATGCATATGAGAACCAAACACAACACTATGTAAAGAAGATGTATACTTTGAATAGAATAAAGTCATCCTAGAAATAAAAGATACAAGAGCCATACCCTAGACTCCAAGGAGACCTGGAACCTGAAGTAGAGCTACTCTAGCCTAATTCCACTAACTTGGAAACTAAGATGGAGAGAGTGATTCACTAGTTGTGTGTGTGTCCTATAATGGAGCCCCTCCCCTCATATTTATAGGCTCCAAAAGGTGGTTCTGGCAGGGGGATCTTCGGGGAATATGCCATAACCAACGTAGGGGAGTCACCACCAATCGCCACGTGGAAGCTGATCACGAGGGGAGCCAGAGGCGGTTCGGACGATCCAAGGGTGGCCGAACCCCTGGTGGCCCCTCTCGCAACCGCCTTCACGTGGTAATCTAACACGTGGGTCGCAATGGCAGTTGTGTGCGTTATCCGATGGATTAAGACGGCTGTGGTAGTTTTTGGATCCTTCAATCATTGGGATGCACATGTGGCGACCTCCCTTTGGCCAGAAGCGTGTTTCTTGGATCCATAGAGGGTGCTTTCTCCATCTTTTTGTTCTTATTCACCTGTAACCAAATATTCTCCAAGGAAAAGTGGAACTACATTATTCAAAACCAAATATGCATGTAAGAATTGCTAATCCTCCTTTATTCTTGAGTATATTGATGGTCATATTTGGTACTTAACGATCGTCAACAATGACTTCACTTTTTTCAAAGTTTATTTTCAGACTAGACATTTGTTCATATAAATAAAGCACAAGTTTCATATTTTAAGGATTTTCCTCATCGACTTGCAGACATAGTATTGTGTCATCTGCTTATTGTAGGATAGCAACCCCATTGGTAACATATTTAGGGACTAGCCCTTTAATCAAGCCATTTTCTTGAGCCTTGCTAATCATTTTAGCTAGACTATCGGCTGCTAGGTTAAAGAAAAGGGGAGACAGAGGGTCCCCTTGTCTTACCCCTTTTCCACTCTTAAAGTAACTCCCTACCATATCATTAGCTTTGATACTAAGAGTCTCACTTGTAACTACCTTCTTAATCCACATACACCAATTTTCACAGAAGCCCCTCTGAACAAGACAGTAAAAAAGAAAGTCCCAACTTATTTTGTCATATGCTTTTTCAAAGTCTAGTTTCAAAACCAACCCTTCTTTATTCTTTATTTTAGTGTCATGAAGAATTTCATGTATGCTCATAATCCCATCAATGATATTTCTACCTTTTATGAAGGTTGTTTGACATTTGTTTATTATCCTGCTCATACAACCCTCAAATCTTAACATCAGGGTCTTCGTAATTATTTTGTAAGTGACATTTAGGAGGCAAATAGGCCTGTACTGTTGTATTTTCATCGCTTCTTTCAGTTTTGGAATCAAGGTAATAACTCCGTAGTTCAACTTGCTAACATCTCATTTGTGTTCACTAAATCCTGCAAACAGATCTAGGAGATCTTTTTTAATCACCTCCCAACAGGATTGGTAAAATTCTATTGGAATATGCTTGGGGCCAGGTGTTGTGTTTTTCTCCATTGAGAACACACATTTTCTTATCTCATCTTCAGTAAAAGGTTTGGTGAGGAAATCATTTTCTTCTTCAAAAATCCTTTCAGTGTGATCCCAACAGTCAGGATCCATTTTGAAGGCTGGGCTGTCATAGGGCCCAAAAAGATTTTTCTAGTATCTTGTTGCGTGCTTTAAAATATTCTCATCCCCTTCAATGTTCCCCCTATTAGATTGTAAGCCAAAAATAGTATTTTCCTTTTATGGCCATTAGCTACTTTGTGGAAAAAGTCTGTGCTGTCACCTTTCAGTAACCAATTAGAATTAGAATGTTTATGCCAGTATATTTCCTCTTCCTCCAAGATCTTGAGTAACTCAGTTTGGATGAATGTTTTCCTATCTTGAAGGTTTCTTGGAAGAAGCCCTTCTTCTTCCAATTTCTCTAATTTGAGAAATTCATCTTGTAGCAGGCGTTTATATCTTTTGGTTTGGCCTTTTAAATTTAAATGCCAACCTTTTAAAAAATTCATTTTGTTTATCTTAATGCACCATTTTTCCACCGCATCTTTGGCTATCACTTGTCTGTCCCAGATCTCTCTTATTTTTGGAAGGAACTTAGCATGTTTGATCCAGGTAGTTTCAAAACAAAAGCACTTGATTTTTTTTAACTTTTTCATGTTCTGTACACAATATCAAAGGATTGTGATTAGACATATATCTAGGCATTTTCCTCTAATTTGTTAAGGGGAATTCACTTTCCCAATCTGTACTCATTAAGACCCTGTCTAGCTTTTCCAATGTTGGATCTAATTGGTTATTTGACCAGGTAAACATCCCCCCATTCAACAAAAGGTCTCTTAAATCATAGGTGTTGATAATCCAATTAAACATGTCAGTAAACCTATTTCCATGAAAATTTTTATTCTTTTCCTCACTAAATCTCAAGATATTAAAATCCCCTCCAATGAGCATGGGGGCTTTTCTGTTTGCACAAATGGAAGACAATTCAATAAGGAATTGTTCCCTTTTCTCCTCATTCCCATAAACTGTTGCGAGAACTATCTTTTTCTACAATTTTTTATCATATACATTAACTACTATTGAAAATTCCCCCACTTCAAAGCTGATCACATCAAACTTTTTCATCTTGACACCACAAAGGATCCTACCAGATCTGCCTTTAGAGGGCAACCAGTGTCAGGCAAAATTCTTGTTGGGGTCAATTTGTATAAATAATTTATCTGAATACTTTTTCTTTATTGTCTCCTGGAAACCCACAAAATCAGCTTGGAACTCAGAATGGAGATCCTTAGTAAAGGTTTCCACGCCCTTCTTGGCAACACCTCTACAATTCCAAATGAGATGTATCATAATTTACGTTTTCCTATTTACCACTCCTTTCCTGAGATTATACCCAGAACTAATCTTGGGTATATCTTCCTCTGCACAGTAGGTCTCAGAGTGCCCTTCGGAGTTTTTGATGATAAATTTCTTTGTCTTTGCTTTTTTGGCTTTTTTTTCTTATTTAAGATTGGTTGAAATCCTTCATTATCTGACAAATCAAAGTTCCATTCAATAAATTTGGCCTCCTGCAAGGGGAGAGCCTCAACTTCCGCACACTGATTGTCATTAACAATGTCAATATTTCTTTCATTGAGCTAGCACTAGCCCTTTCTAGGTCTTTCAAGATATCAAACTATTCTAAGATGACATTAGTAACATCTACCTTCAATTTACTACTACGAGCAATGGTTTCGGTATTATTGAGAACTGCAAAGGAGTTCTTGGGGATTTGTTTGTTAATTACCTTCCAGGTTCTTCTTCGCCGCTGCAAATTGAGCTTTGTCTGAGATCTTCATTCCTCCTAACTCTTGTTTCTTCAATCTGTCACTTTGTCTTTGCTGCCCTTGTTGAGCCTTGGTTACCAGTTCTCCCTCCCCCGTTGTGTTCAATGTTTGTTTCTTCCAGCACCCTAGTTGGCAAGTCTCTGTTGAGTTTTTGTCCCACAGTATGTTGGTTTCCAACCCCTTAAGTTGTTTCATTTTTTTAGCATCTTCTTCTATTAACTTTTTCCAATCTGGTGTTCTTGGAGCCTTCTCAGCTTCCTCCCATGTCTATCCCCCTTGTTCATTTTTCTCCTCAGCTTCAGTGACCAGGTGTTCTTCTTGACTGGACTAGTCCATCATCGGGTTTTCTTGAGTCCCCGTGAATGGGCTAGGTAAAGTGGCTCTGCTGCAACCATTTTTTTCTTCTCTGGTCACCTCAGCACTCGCTTCCACAGTGATAGTATTCTTTGTTTGGCATTTGAGATCTTTGTTTCCCTCATCCTTCTCCTTTAGGCTTTTGCCAAAACTCAAAGCATTTTTGGCTTCTATGGCCGCCAAGGGGTCATATTTGCATTTGTGCAGATTGGTGCCATATTCATCGATCGCTACTGATGTATTGTTTCTAAGTTGCATTCTCCGCAATTTTTGTATTTCCAGGTGTTGGAATGTGCCAAAGTTTAAGTGTTCCCCTCTAGAAGACACTACAAGAAATGTGTTGATCTATGATGAAAATTTTATGACACATTTGTTCTCGTCATAGATCTATGATATTTCTGGCTGAAAATATCATAAAGTTTCACATCCGAGCAAATTTAGTGACAAAGTTACAGAATATCATAAAAGTTGCCACTATAGCCGAAAAGAAATCATCACTCGTTACATGATGGTTTTGTGATAATATAAGGTCCGCGAAAACGTTATAAACCAACTAGGATCCCACATGTAAGCATTTGTTGAAAAATAAGGTGTGCAAAAACGTCATAAACCGAGGGGGGTCCCCCATGCAAGCATGTGTTGAGAAATAAAGTGTTCCAATTCATCGTAAAATCTAGCAGGGTCCCACAAGTCAGTCTTTGATAAAAAGGAAGGAAAATAAAAAGGTAAGAGGTCCAGAGCAAGGGTCAAATGACCTCTTGATTCTGACGAGTCAGCACTACCACTGAGACATAATGCAGTTTATAGTTTTTGAACAAGGCATCTCCTAAATATTACAATTCTAATAAGTGTGGTCCACTTCCCAGTTGCCGGCCAGAGCAACGGGTATATCTGCAACAGCGTACACTGCAAGGGACTCCCCGGCGTGCTCCTGTTGGTTGTGTCAAAGACTTGAGCCTAGAGGCGTCGGTGTGCCGATCTGCAACGGGCGGCGGGATGGTGCATCCTAGTAGTGAAGGGAGGAGTAGGAGCTATGGTCAGGTGAGTCCCCTACTTTGTGCCGCTACTTTGCCCTTTCGTCAGAGGGAAGGGGATTTCTGGAATTGGGGATTTTGATTAAAAGCAGTAGATTCCGATTTCATCCTACCCTTAGGTTTGCATTCTGATTGGTGTTAGAAGTTGATAGGCTATAGTTTATGAAGTGCAAAACTAAACATTGATTTCAAGTTACAATGACTTTTATGAAGCATGCGAGTATTCCATCATCTTCTTCTGTTGGTAGCTACTGCTCGGAGACATCTTCCTGCAATACTACCCATATGCATCTTGAAAACAAGTGTGATCATGGATTGAGAGCCGTGGTGAAGTATTCTTGGACCTTTTTCAACCCTAGCCGTCGGTTTGCTTGTTTCCCAAAGGTAATGGCTACCTGCTTCACAGATATTTTGGTTCTGTGGTTTCATGTTATTGTTGTCAACGGCGATTTGTAAAGGGGCGTTTAATTTGTAGGAAGAAAAAAGCAATATGGTTACATGATCTAGGTTGATCCAGAATGGGATGATAGGGCTTTTGGTCTTCTGGTGAGGCTCATGAAGAAGAAGGTGCAAGCAGAAGAGGATGCAAAGAAGAGGGAGGAAGAATTGAGAAAAGATAACTGTGAGCTTAGAGAGATTAAGAATGAGTTGAAGACGGTGCGACAACAACTTCAGAAGGCTACTGCCAAGCTGAAGTCATTTGGGAATTATAGAAAACTCGCGCACGTGCTGCTTGCTTTATTTGTTGTTGTCGCGGGATTGATGCTTGGTGGGAAGGCTAATTAAGTAGATGGTGAAGTTCTTAGCTATGGTGAACAATCTTAACGTAGTTTTCTTTGTCTGTATTTGTGATGTTCCTATCTATGGTCAACCATCTGGATTTTGTCTGAATTTGTCAATTTGTGATGGTCCCAAGGCACTTGCAAAAAAAAAGTTGTTTGTAAAGTTGTTAGTGTTTTTACTCTAGGAACACTCTAGTGAAAATTTGATAAAAATATGGCAAACACGAGACCACATGTTTGTGGCGGGCAGTCCATACCACAAGACCAACTAGATTTTACGGTTCTTTATGGAAATGAAAACGTGCCACCGAGGTGGGCGTTGCCTATACTCCCCGTAGCCGTTCATCTACACATCGACGATTCATATCGACTATTCAATGCCACGGCCTCTAGCGGTTGCCGTACCGGTTCCTGTTCCCGTACGTTCTTCGAGGAGCCGGTTCCCATCCTCGAGAGGCGTCGGTTGCCTAGTTTTCCAGGGAAGCCGGCGCAACTTCCCATGGAAGACGAGAAACTCCTTATTTAATCGACATTTCCTCCACCATTGGCATCATCGCCATTTGCACTACCATCTCATCCCCGATGTGGGCACCTCAACCCAGCAGCCCGACCAACGCCATGAAGCGATCCATCTCCCCCTCAACCTCTGCCTCCTCCGGCGCCCCGTCGCGCCGCCTCTCCCCAACCGGCTCCCCCTCATGCATCGAGTGATCCTCCGGAGCCTCCTCCTCGCCATCGCGCTCCCGTGGCGGGTTGTCGTCGTGTTACCGCCTCGCCGCCACCCGCAACTTCACGGGAGCACTACGGTGCTACGTCCACGAAGTGGGGTCATCCCGCTACAACGGTGCTTCCACGTCGGGATCTTGCTCTGATGCCGCCAACCTCAGCCCGCCGTCGCTCACGGATGGTTGTCGTGGAGCCACTGAGGGATCCCCGGCGTGTTCCCAGCCTCCTCTGACGGTGCGGGCAGCTTCACCCACCCCTGTGCCCTCGTCGCCACCTCGGAAGTAGACATTGACGGTGACCCTTGCAGCTGATGCATTCGACTCCGACTCCCAAACAGAGACGGACTCGTCTGATGACCGTTGCCACGACTACCGCACACCCTTTCCCCGAGGCGACGCTTTGCGCGTCTTCCGTCGCGCTGACAACACCTTCGCGTGCCCCGTCTGCCTCAACACGAGTCATTGATGGAGGATCCTGAATGAGGTCGAGGTCAAGGACCACATCCTGAGGATGGTAAAGTCCCCGCCCCTAAGGGGCGAGAACAAGAAGAAGTGGAGCCGCCACCGCGTTGTGGCCCGGAACGAGGGGTGGATGGAGTGAGCGAGCCGCGCTGGTGGAAGATCAATGTTGTAATCTTTGCTATGCTGTTAATTAGTAACTTTAGATTTCATTGGAACCCTAACTATCTTTGATATGATGTTATCTTTTGTTTGTAAGATCAATGGAAAGATCGATTCCCTATTTTGTAGTCCGAAGATCGATTCCCTATTTTGTAGTCCGAAGATCGATTCCCTATTTTGTAGTCCGAAGTTTCTGCTCTATTTGCTCTGTGATGGGACATCAACAAGAATCTTTTTATCTTCCTTGGTGCTTTGGTTTTCCTGGTCATGATACTGCGTCATAGCCTGCCATGCCATGTCTTGTCATGTGATTATTTGTTCTTATTCCACCGCACCGCAACAGACTAAAAACAACGGCTATCTTGTACTGTGTATTTAGAAACAAATGACTATCTTCCCTCATCGGTTTTTTGAGAGGTTGAAAATCAATACGTGATGAAAATTTTAGTCCGTCCTTTTTACTTTACCGACAACGGATCATACTTCTGTACCTCGCCAAGAATCACTATTAGTTCCAAGCTTTTCCTAGGGAGATTATTTAGATCATTTATTTTTGTTATGCTGTTAATTAGTAACTTTAGATTTCGTTCTCCTACTCGCATACCCTATAAACCAAATTATACTATTCCTTCATTTAATTCCCAATGGGTCGTTCTCCTACTCGCATGCCCATAGAAACCAAGGTGGATCGAATTTTATGTTTTATTTAATGTTGGAATAGTGCATCCGTTTTTTGAGAGGTTGAAAATCAATTTGGGACGATTAGTAACAAATGATGTGATCATATTTCTTTAGCGAAAAGTAATTTTCTCGGTGTATTGTGTTAGATTTGAGATCCTTCTCTTACCTTGGCTGCTCTAAATCTATCTACAAGGCTGGCATCTGAATTTCTATGGTCATGGTGCATTATGTTCCTTATATCTAAGACAACTAACCAAATACTTATTGTGCAGAACCTAGTACCACATTCCTACATTGCTAAAATTCAATCACATGTCATGGTATGTAACTAAACAAGTGATTATCGTGCTCCTAAATTCTTTAGTTTATTCAGTTGCTTTGTTTAAGATTGAAGTTTGACTTCTGCTCTGTGCATTTGTAGGCTGAAATATTGAAAACAATCCTTAGGGTTGCAATACCAAATTCCGGTCCTCATAATTTGCAGTCAAGTCCCATCCTTGATTATGCGGTCGTGCAGCCAGCCTCAGCTACAAGCTCAAGATCTGAAGTTTCTTTAGGAGGGCTACAAGAAGCTGTAGAACTAAGGCAACAAGTTGTTGAATAAGAGCAAATGTTGAGCGACTTGGAGATGAAGGCACAAGCTTCAGATGCAGCAATGAAAATGCATTATGAGGAGATTGAGAGTTTGAAGAAAGCAGTAAGAGAAATTGAATACCTCCTTCATCAACTGATAAACTTCATAGGATTAGGTCAATGGGTTTCTTAGGCATTTATTCATATCCTCCCAGCTGCTTTGTGCTGGTTTGTGAGTATTGTGGTTTGTGCTCAATGTGTTTCTAGACCAGCATTATTCTTAGTCAGAGAGATATCATGTATAGTGGTTTGTGATCTCTTATGGATGATATGCTTGTGCTTGTTCTTTGGTCATGCATAATAGTGTGTGAAGTGTGATGAGAACAATTATTTGTATGTGTGGTATGTACAGATTAATTATGCTGTCAATTACAGAATTAATTTGTATGTAATATTAAATTAAATTATATTTTAATTAAGAGCTACCAGGGTTACACCCGAAATTAACTGGGCCCAAAATTTCGTGGGCTCGCCCCCTCGGGCCTATTATTTCGTGGGCCTAAACAAAGTTATGACGCCAGCAAATGTTCGGCTAAATCCATTAAGAATTGGGCCTAAATAAAGTTATGATATCAGCATATGTTGCGCTTGATCCAACAAGAATTGGACCTAAATCATGTTATGACGTCAACAATTATTGGGTTCGGTCCATGAAGAATTGGACCTAAATCAATCTATGATGATATCAATTATTAGGCTCGGCACAACAAAAATTGGGCCTAAATCAATCTATGATGATATCAATTATTGGGCTCGATCCAACAAGAACTAGGCCTAATTCAATCTATGACGAAACAGTTTGTCACAACCGTCATGCCACATCATGCTGTGGTCCGACGTGACATGCTATGCAGGAGCCAGTTTATGACGACATGTGGGATGAATTTTCATTCGTCATTATCTTAGTGATGCACCGAAATAAGGAACGCCACTAGTCACGGTTATGACGCTCGACTAATGATGAAGGGTTTTCGTCACTCCCGCATCATAAATCATGGTTTATGATGCAAAAAACGCATTTATGACACTTTTTTGGTTCATCACTAGTTGGAAGATTTATTGTAGTGAGAAATGATATCATCAAAGCATAGTCCCTGATCTTCACTATCTTCCTCACTAATCCCCTTGTTTGTTCCTTCTAAGGCTTCCTCTGTAGCAGTTTCTTTCCCGTCAATAGAGTTTTTTGTCATCCTGCCTATTGCCTTGATTTTCTTGCATCATGCTGTCCACTGTACCACTTGCCACCTTTTGTGATCCCTGACTGAACCCCATCCAGTGGTCTTGTAGAGTGTTTTGACTGAATTATTTTTGAGGATCTTGCTCCAGCATAGTAAGTACTACCTCCACCCTGGTGAAGTTCATTTCCTCCTCCATTCCCCCATTTTGGTTTCTTGGGAGATGGGTTGTCTTCATTGCTTCTATCGGTATTTTTGGTCCATTTATTTCCAGTTTGATTAGTCACCCCTTCTACCATAATTTCTCTTTGAAAGGTGAAGTAATAGAAATGTAGATCAAGTAGCCCTTCCACCACTGCCGGGACTTTGGAAATATCCCTACAGCCAATTTTGATCCTAACATAGTCCCATCTCTTCATGTTATATATTCTTGTCGACTTCCAAAGGAATTCCCACCAAAGATCCAATATAGCTTATCTTCTTCTTGATTCTTTTCTCCATAGGGATTCTAGAAATCCTGAACCATGCTGTCTCAATTTTGTTTTTAGCACCAGCATTTAGGTTCCACTGCTTCATCCTAAAAGATACCTCTGGAACTGTTCTCATCTGCATTCCTGTGAAGAAGGAAATCTCTTCCACTTTCTTTGCTTTTGGGAACCTCATTTGGAAAATGTTGTTTGCCAAACTTTTAGCATATCATCTCCAAGTTGAACTTGGTCAAGCTTGAGCTTTGAATTCGTTCTCAATCTGCTTCGCAGTTACAGAACCATTTGTTATAGTGATCAAAGCACAGTTAGCCATGTCTTTTGAACTTTCATCTGCCTCTCCATCAAGAATTATATGAAATCCCTACCCCTGGGCTGCGAAACCACAAAATGGAGCAATATGATCCCATGGCATTGTCTCAGTGCATACTATCTGTACATGCCCTTCCTTTTTACGCCTAGCACACGTCAGTGGGTTAGCACATTCCTCTGGCCTATGCCTAGATCTCCCACACCTGCAACAGCTTCCATTGAAGCTTTTGATTTCTTCCTTTCTTCTATCCCCCTCATTCACCAAATTTTTCTTCTTCTTGCTGGAATTTTTAGCTATTTCCACATCATCACTATCTTTGCTAGCAAACTGATTAGCTTCCTCATGTATTCTGGATTCATTCCTCATGCTTTCACTCTATGTTTTATTGGCCATCTCCTTCTCTCTACCATAGTTCAAGTTTTGCCTCAGGTCAAATTGGGGTCCTCTCTCATATCCCTAGTTCTAAAATATGCCCGTTCCCCTGTTTCGCCCCGAAAGTCCTGATGTCTTCCCCCTCTGAAATTACCTCTTGTTTCATCCCACAGGCCAAGATTGGAACAATTATCTATGCTCTAAAATTCATTCGGTCTTTTATTCCTAGGTCTATGCCCAAATCTCCCTCCGCCTCGAGGTGCTCTCTACCCCCCAAAATTGTCTCAATTCCCCATGTGCTTGTTGTTAATGGGATTAGATTTCAAAACTTGCACAAACGATCCAATATCACCACCTAAAGTAGAGAATGGGACTACCTCTGCACTGCCAAGAGGAGCAGAGGAAAAGGATTGAGTAGGTTTTGTGATTTTCTTAGACGGAACTGGAATTGTATCACACGTACTTCGCCACAGATGCACCAATGTGTTCGCTAGATCTTGCTCCAAATCTTCTGGATGGGAACATCGAGGGTTCTCCTCATCCAGAATTCGTCGACCCCCCCTTTCTGATGAACACCCAGGGTTGACCAGGTTAGGGTTTGCGAGTGACGGCGGGGAGGAGAAGTGGGAGGTGGTTGCGTGCGAGGATGATGTGTGGGGTTTATCCGAGATCCCTCTCCACCCGATTCGCAGGACTCTCTCTGACCGCCATGGCCCAAAGGTCGGGGGAGTGGGTGGGAGATGCGGGTCCGAGTTCTCACCTGTTTCCACGCCCCCTGCGTGCAGACCATCGTGAACCGACTCTGCGCGAGCCCCTCCTGTTGGCCGTGAGGACACGGGCGGCGGTGCTTGCTCGATGCCCCGTCGGCGGTGCGAATTCGTCGGGCCTCCCGGCGGTGGCGACGGCTCTCCTGTGGGGCTCTCGTAAGGAAGGAGATGAAACATTTCCCTCGTAGCTGCATCAATCAACCCAACTCGTCTGACCCCCCTCCCCCCGGAAAAAAATCATTATTTTATAGATCTTGAATATTAAGAAGATAGGCAACCTAATATGCCATATGTTGGAGATTCAAAGAGGCTTCAAGAGTAGAAAGAATTATTTTATCGGCATAAATGTATCGGATAGTACTCCTTCACTTTCAAATTGTATGTTGTTTTAACTTTTTTATTCATAGATATTATTATGCATCTAGATATAGTGTATGTCTAACTAAAAAAGTTAAAATCACTTACTATTTGGATCGAGGGAGTAAGCCAGATTTATGCTAATTTATTAGCGGACGGCAAGCAGAATTTATCGGTGATGTCTGCAAATCAGGATCCTAAAAACTACTAACAACAGATGAAAAAAATTATATCAAACGTAGCTACAAGATCCAACTCTAGAGCAGACTGCTATTCAATTCAGCTATAGCAATCCACCTCAAAATAGAAATAAACTAATATCAGAGGATCCACATGGAAGCTTTCCAGAAAAATTAGTAAAAATCCCTATCCAAAATCGTCACACTCGCTGCACCACTCACCCACCCACCAGAACCTTCCCGAACGGACTCTGTAACTTTTCTAACCGGTTTTATCCTTACCCGCGTCCTCTGCAGTCTGCACCTAAACTAGCGGGTCCATGACCCCACATGCCAGCGCACACAGTCCAAGGTGTCTTAACTTCCGCGTTACTCATGCCTCGGCGCTTTTGGCACGCAAGTCGCCAACAGTGGCAGGCCCAGATCTGGTTGCTAGCCACGCAGTCACGTCGGCCACGTATAGTAAGATGAGCAACTGACTTATGGGCCCAGGTCTGCGTTGGCCCACTTGTCATTGGAATGGAAGGATTCGTTCAGGGAAGCTACGCGGTAGGGGAGGGAGACCGGACCGGCACGTCCCGGGCACGAGCTCGTCAACCCCCGACTCCGTCCGCACTCTCCCTCTCGTGACTTCCAAAATTCCGCTCCTTCCTCCGGTGCCTCCACCTCGACGATGCCAAAACCCTAGCGCGAACCCCACCTCTCCCCGTCCTGTTCCTCGGGGCGCGGCAGCCATGGCGGAGCCGGCGCTCCTCGACCCCTCCCCCTTCGACCTCCGCCACTACCCGACGCACATCTTCGACCCGGACCTACCCCTCGCCGGCGGCGACCTCCCGCTCGAATTCGCCGGCGACGACGGCCTCGACTTCGACCTGCCAGTCGATTTCTCCATCGACGACTTCCTCCTCCGGTCCCCCGACCGCGGCGGCGACGGAGACGACTCCGGCGAGGGCTCGGCCGCCGGATCCGGCCCCGCCGCGTCCTCCTCCGCCTCCCCGGCCACCTCCGCCGCCAACTCCGCCGTGGCCAACGCCGGCGACCGCGAGGTGAAGCACGAGGACTCGGACGAGGGAAGGAGCGGCGCCGCCCCGAGCTGGAGCCTCAAGCGGAAGCAGGCGAGCCCCGGGGCGAGCTCGGACGGGGTCAAGTGCCGCCGATCCGGCGACGGCGAGCTCTCCCCATCAGTGTCGGCGTCGGCTTCGGCGTCGCGGGCCGCCGCGGAGGACTCCGACGAGAGAGGCGCGGGCGGCGAGGAAGAAGACAAGCGCCGGACTGCGCGTCTGATGCGGAACCGGGAGAGCGCGCAGCTGTCGCGGCAGAGGAAGAAGCGGTACGTCGAGGAGCTGGAGGAGAAGGTGAAGTCGATGCACTCGGTCATAAACGACCTCAATTCTAAGATCTCCTTCATAGTGGCCGAGAACGCCACACTTAGGCAGCAGCTCGGTGGTGGTGGGGTGAGTGCCCCGCCACCTGGGGTGTATCCACCGCCGCCGCTGCCGGGCATTCATTTCCCATGGGTTCCTGGGTATGCAATGCGGCCTCATGGCTCCCATGTCCCACTTGTGCCTATCCCGCGGTTGAAGCCACAGCAAGCAGCGGCTGCAGCGAAGGTATCCAAAAAACCAGAGGTCAAGAAGACTGTGGAGAACAAGAGTAAGACCAAGACCAAGAAGGTTGCGAGTGTTAGTCTTCTTGGTTTGCTGTTCGTTGCGCTTATTTTTGGTGCTTTTGTTCCGGGGTTCAATCATAATTTCGGAATGAGTGGCAGGCGCGACGATGTGATGTTTGGAAATTTTGGCCATTCTGATGCTAGGGTGTTTAGTGTCACTAACCATGGCAAAGGACCTAAAGGTGGTCTAAACAGTAGTGACATGACCGATACTGATCCTGGAATGATGACTGGGAATTCTGATGGAGCTGGGCCGAAGCATCGGCCTGCACATAACTCCAGTGAGATTTTGCCAGCTTTGTTATATGTGCCGAGGAATGGAAAACATGTTAAGATCAACGGCAATTTGATTATTCATTCCGTGCTTGCAAGTGAGAAAGCAGTGGCACATAGGGCCTCAAATGGCCAGTCTGTTAAAGATCACAAGGAGACTAGCGTTGCTATAGCTCGGTATCTGTCACCATCTGGAAAGGATGAAAATTCAAAGGGAACCTTCCCGCCAGATGCAGCACTGCCACAGTGGTTTCGGGAAGGAATGGAAGGTAAGCAGTAAGCACATCAATGTTAATTTATTTAGAAATATCACATTCTTTGTTTATTTGTAGTACCGCATTCATGAAATCCATCTGTCATCGTCTGTAGCATTCAGATATCCCCTTATGTGCTGCAGTAATTGTTAATGATTCTTGCATTTGTTATTCAAGGTATACAAAATATATTTAAATAATAATTCATTCATCTCCAGATGTAGAATATAAAAATTGAAATTTTTCTATGCAAAGAATACGGATCTAAATGGTAAATAAAATCAAGGCACTTGTAGCAAAACACGCAAGCAGTGAGCAGGTTAGATTGGAAATGAAGTTATTTAAAGTTGCCAGATGGTAATATGACATGGTAGCTCGTTGGGAAAAGGGAATATGTCCATACTCAAGGTCTCTTCCTTCTAGCAATCAAGAAAGGGCTAGCTTAGTAATTAGCAGTTGTATTATTGCCTTTCATGGTGGGAAATATCTATAATTGTGATAGCCATGCCATATGGACCCATAAGAACTGACGTGTGTTATGCTTAGTTTATTTTACTTCTGTGTCATGTATGTGTTGATATCTATGATGGCATTAGGGGAATTTCATCTTGGATATGGAGTTTATCCAAAAAAACCTTGGATATGATAATCTTTGTATGTTAATTATGTTTTTGCACTCCACCCATTTCTGATGCTGCAAAGAGTACACGCATAGCATTACAGCCAATGCTAAAAAAAGTCACGAAATCTTATGAATTATGATATGTTCAAGCATAGTGCAAACTTAGAAGTAAAGTTGCTGCATCTTAGAAGATAATTTTTGACATGAAATCTGAAATTTGCTGGTTTTGGTCGTAGAATTAATTGCAGAGGTTGCTTTTCCTGATAAAATGCGAACTCAATGTGAAAATATTCACTAGATTGTAGAAGGGAAGAGGCATCAAATCGGAACTCTCAATGATGATGTTGTGTTCATTTTGTAGTAGGCATCACAGATTTTTTGGCTGACATTTCTTGTCAGTATCTTCCCGTCTTTGAGTTTTGATACTCCTTGAGTGTTTCTCTATAGTGTCTTACTCTGTGATTTGTATATAACTATTTTCAGGACCAATTTTGAACTCGGGAATGTGCAGTGAGGTATTCCAGTTCGACATTTCTGCAGCTTCTGCCAAATCTGGTGGTATTATACCTGCTTCTCCAACTGTGAACTCCTCGAGCGTCAATGCTACCCAGAAAATTCCAAAATCTGGTGGCAAGTTGAAAAACAGGAGGATCATGTATAATGAGGCGATTCCACTCACTGGAAAAACGGTGAACAGCACAGAGCCTCGGACTTTTAACAGTACTTCTGAAAGCAGCAAGGTACCTGATAGCAAGCCAGCATCATCAGTTGTTGTCTCTGTGCTAGCTGATCCCAGGGAGGCTGGCAATGGAGATGGTGATCCAAGAGTATCGCCGAAACCTCTCTCCAGGATATTTGTTGTCGTTCTCCTTGACGGTGTCAGATATGTGACTTACTCTTGCACACTTCCTTTCAAGAGTGCCAGCCCTCACCTTGTGAACTAAACCGTGGGGGTGGGTCAGTGCAGCACCGTGGTTCTTCAGCGGCTAGACAGGCCTAAATCATGTAGTGCTGCTTGCTAACAGTGGAAATAGACTTTCAGACTTCGTGTGCACTCAGCCCGAGGTAATTCGAGTTTCTCGAAGGTTTGTAGTGGAGACTGGTGAATGTTGTTCTGCAAGTTCAAATTTAACTTATGCAGTTTGTGCTGCTATGTAGTCGAGTTCTTATACTCACCTCTGTCTGGTATATAATCCTGGAGAGCTGGAAAATGTAACAGTTGACGAGGGAAGTCAAGAACTCGAGAGCAAACTATGTACTGATATATGCAGTTTTTTTACTGATAAGTTAATATATATAAGATGCTTAAAATTTCCAAACGGATTATTCGCCCTTTGATTTCTCCAATTTGTTCTTTTTTATCAAGCCTCTGCCGTTTTACTGAGAGCTTCTCACTTACTCCCTCCGTTACAATTTCCCCTCCGTTCCAAATTATCCCTCCGATTCAAATTGTAAGTCGTAAAAATGCTAAAATAACCGTCGTAAAAATGCTAAAATAACCACGGAGGGTGTGCAACCAAGCTTTTTATTTAAATCTTGACGTATATTCTTAAGAGTAAATTGCACCCATTGCACTAGTGCAGATTGGTAATGCTCAATCTAGTTCACCCATTATACAACAACTTGGTGGTGCAGATTGAGATTGGTAATGCGGTGCAGATTGAGATTGATAATGCTCAATCTAGTTCAATATCTTATTAGGTGGTAATGCTCAATCTAGTTCAATATCTTATTAGGTGGGTGCAGATTAGTCCTAAAGCTTGTAAAATGCTCAATTTAATGCAATATAATTTGGCAAATTGGTGCATCCGTGGTCCAAATGTTATAACAAGAACATATTTGCTACCGCGCCAGAGTATATTCACATCGGAACCAGTTATATGCTCCAGCATTTAGAAAATTAATGTTATGTCCTCATATTAATTTTGTTATAGGATGATTTAATTTTGATTATGAATATTTAATTTCCTATTCAATATTAATAAGTTCACCTTCAATATTTTTACATATTTGATTATATGCATTTTTTCATAAAAACTCCAATATATTAATAAAATCTAATAATACCTTTTATAAATTTGGAATAAATATTTTTAAAGGTTCATGTACTTATTTAGAAAGTAAAATAAGCTAAGGTAACAGAAACAAATATGCTTCTCTATGGTCGTTTAATACATGAGTAGAAGCACCGAAGAAACCTAAGGTCATAGGATCTCTCTTATAGACTTTTGTCTTTCAGTAATACCAATAGCATAAAATTTGATTCAATTTTAACTAACTAACAAATAAGTTATGTACACAATTGAGAAGTAATAGACTAATCATGATTAACGACTTTTATTGATAAAAAAATAAAAATTATTAATTGGAAGAAAATTCACATGTCGATCTACTTTGCATAATACGTCGTTGTTGTAGAGTCGCACCAATTTGCCAAGTTATTGTACAAAATTAAGCATTTTATAAGTTGTTGGACCAATTTGCACCCACCTGTCAAATTATTGTACTAGATTGAGTACTTTCCAAGTTGTTGGACCAATTTGCACCTTCCTGATAAGTTATTGTACTAGATTGAACATTTTACGAGTTGTTGGCATCTAAAAAATTGTTGTATGGTAGGTGCAATTTACTCATATTCTTACAACCCCATCTTGGGACATCAGCTAACATTTTAGAACGAAATAGCACGACGCAAAGGGGAACTCGAACACCGCAAGCGCCAAGACCTATAAGTTTTCAACTCTCAACTCACTCACGAAGAACACTTCAACAAAAGTACATGGATCGATTTGTTGTAGATTTCATCCAGATATGATCATCTTTTATTAGCGGATTCCCAAAATCAGAGAGAACCACCATTTTATGTAATTGTATCTGGAGTACTTTTTTAAAAAAATAGAGAGATCTTTATTAGTCGCTCGTAGAAAAGTTACTATCTTGAGCAATTAGTTGCTCAATACACACGGGGAAGCGATTGCGACATACGACGGTGTAGGCAGGATTTTCACTCTGGGTATTCATTGTGAGAAAACATGAAATTCTTTGGCAAGGATAGTGATTGTTGGGCCTTCGTACATATGTGAACACTAGGAGTATAAACATTTTGTCCAAAGCTAGGGGTATTCATGTGAATACCCTGGCTACGCCCATGACAATTTTTTAGATTAAGACGCCCATGACAATATACTGCTTTATGGTTTAGCCGCTTTGCTATCGTGTTTGTGACAATGGGGTGTTTGGGAGGGAGTGCTAAATTTTAGCACCTCCATTTTAGTCACTTTTAGCCCCTCCTCCTCCCAAACACCTAGGTTAAAATGGAGGGGCTAAATTTTAGCCCCCCATAATCCATTAGCCTCTCAAGAGGTGCTAAAATGGACTAAAAGTGCTAAAAGTGGTCCCCCTCCTCCAAAATTCCACCCGGTACCCTCCCCTCTCTCCTCCCCCGCGCTCTTCTCTCTCCTCCGCGCCCGGCCTCCGCGCGCCGCGCCGCCGCCCAGCCTCCGCGCCCCGCGCCGCGCCTCCGCCCGGCCTCCGCGCCGCCGCCGCCCGCCCACCGCGCCGCCGCCCGGCCTCCGCCCGCTCGCCGCGCCGCCGCCCGGCCTCCGCGCCCCGCGCCGCCGCCCGGACTCCGCCCGCTCGCCGCGCCGCCGCCCGGCCTCCGCGCCCCACGCCGCCCGCCCGCCGCGCCGCCGCCGCCCGGCCTCCGCGCCCCGCGCCGCCCGCCCGCCGCGCCGCCACCGCCCGGCCTCCGCGCCCCGAGCCGCCGCCTGGCCTCAGCATCACGCCCACCCGCAACGCCGCCGCCGCCCGGCCTCCGCACCCCAAAAAGCCCGACCAAAGCGCAACCGCAGCCCGGCCTACGCGAAACCCGACCGTCGCGCCGCCGCCGCCCGGTCTCCGCGTCGCGCACGATTACCCCTGCGCCCCCGCGCCGCCCACCCGCTGCCCGCCGAGACGCTTGCTGCGATCCGCGCCGCGTCCCGCCTGCTCCAGCGCCCCACTCTCGCCTTCCGCA
>NC_028452.1:20723471-20892759 GCF_000263155.2 Setaria italica
TCATGATTGGTTACACTGATGGTACCAAAGGGTACAACTGAATGGATGATGCATATGGTTTGCACAATTACATATCACATATGGTAATGGGCTATAGAGACATCATGTAGGGCATCAGGATGCCCGGGCGGCGGTGGCGGTGCGGGTCGGGGCCGGGTTCGTCGTCCCGCTGGCGGTGTCCTGCCGCTGCTACGGCTCGATCGGCTGCGTAGGTACTGTAACGATGAGTGGCACAGTGTGCCGGCCTGCCGCAGTTTCCAGAAGTTGAGGGTAGAGGAGAGGGGTAAAAGAGTCTTTTGATAACCAAAGTGCTAAATTTTAGCCTCCCTCCCAAACACCCTAGGTGCTAAATTTTAGCCTCTTTATTTGAGTGGGCTAAACTTTAGCCCAGGACTAAATTTTAGCTCCTCCTCCCAAACAGGGCCAATATTCCTATGACCTATCTCTGTTTACATAAGTCTTGAAAGTTCAATAGCCAAACTTCTAGCTCCTGTATGGTGAAGTACTGAAGTGGCATTGCTGGTTTCGTGATATTCATCTCCTTGAGGTACTTGATGATCATCGATCAATGATTTGATTCAGATCTCCAATCTCCTCCAATCTCCTATTGAAGGATACATTTTGAATTCCCATCTACTTTGCATAATTTTGATAAAATAACTGTTAGTGTACAAACGCATCGAGCAAATGATGAAATGAACATGCTGCCTCGTATAAAATGAAGAAATTTGGATTTTTAACACTCCAAACATGTGCCTTCGCACATTTGACACTGTAAAGATGGGTTTCACAAATTTGATATCCAAATCGTTGACTTATTGATTTATTTGATATTTTGCCTCTTAACTTTTTTCCAATAACAGGTATATGAAGTGACGAATATGCCCCCTTGGACTTTATTGTAGTTCGATCGATGGGTCACCACGCCGGCCCAGTCGAAGTCGTCGCGACGCCAGGCGCTCGCATTGCCCGCCGTCGTCTTGCCGTTCGAGCTGTGCGTCCGCCCTGGCCGCTGTCGCGCGCCCGCCGGCTGTCAAGCTGCATTGACGAGTCTCAGATGCAAGTAATCTAATTAATTTTTAGAATGCTAATCATAACTGTTCTCCTGCTCCTGCTGATCGGTAGAAAAGATGGGGAGGGGCAGAGGAGGGGATCAATAGGGAGAGAAGATGGGATGGGCAGGCGTGTGGACCTGACTTCGGCGGAGGGCGGCGCCCGACGATCGGCGGCGCGCGGCAGGCTGCAATCACGCGATGCGTTCTGGACGGGTGGCAGTTGAATTGTTTCACCGATTCAACCAGAAGAGATATGTGCACGTAAAGCAAGGTAGTTTTGCCATTTCAGAAAGTTAATAAATAAAAGGGTAACAAAACCGTTAAAAAGGTAAAATGCCATAAGGTGCCATCAAATATGCTAAACCACGTGTTTGGGGTGTAAAAATAAATTCAAATTTCTCGTATAAAAAGACCCTGAATAAACCTCTCGTCTAAACCCCACTCTTATCCGCAGGGGCGCACACGCTCTCCCTTCTCCAATCCTCCCCATGGCGCTGGCGTTCGCCACCGCCGCCGCCTCCGCCTCCGCCTCGGGCCTCAGGCTCGCACCCTTCTCCTTGCCGCCCCCACACCCGCTGCGCACGAGCCCTAGCCGCGGCCTCCTCCACGCCGCGGGCACGTCCTTCCCGCGGCCGCGTCGATGCGGGTGCGGCCCCGTGGTGCGCTGCGCGAAGCGCACGGGGAAGCGGCGGTACCCGTCAGAGAAGAAGCGGCTGGACAAGCGCCACAAGGAGCTGCTCCGCCAGGCCGCTCCGGAGGAGGGAAGCGAGGGGCGGGAGTCCGGGTACTGGCGGCTCTCCAAGCTCGCAGTCCCCGCCAGCGACGACCCCGGCAAGGACTTCACCGGCATTTCCCTGCCGCTTCTCCAGGCCATCGCCAAAGCCATCAAGTTCCCGGTACGCTAATCAATCACCGATTGAAATCGATGGGGTAGTGTAATTTGAAATGCCGTGCAATTGCGAGGACTTTTAGGGCTTGCTGAAACAGAGGTTTGGTGCGTTCAATCGTAGGCTTAATGTACCTGTACTCCGACCGACGGCGCTAGAACCCCATACAATGGTAGAAATGTAGTTTAGCTTAGTGCTATTTAGTTAACATGATCCCCACTTATCTTGGCATCAGCACAATCCATTAAGTTGTCGAAACCTCTGGGCCTAAGGTAGGGTTTGCAATCGAGTTAACATCTGCATGTTTTAAGGCAACAACAAATATTGCCATGCTGCATTCTGAATCTGCAAGTTAACTGGCAGGATGAGTGTTGTACTGATGCACTGTGCATAGAAACATGCAATCCAAAAGGTTGCCTGCTTGGATCCTCTTATTATTCCATAGTACCTCATTCATCTTCTATGCTGCTGTTGTTGTGGTTGAGGGTTTTCCTACAATTACATGTCTCTAATTGATTCTGCTGTGCTGCAGGTTGCTTCTATGCTCCCTGATGAGGCCTTCACTGTTATCCGCAAGTCATTTGATGCACGAAAGGTTTTTCATGGATTGATATCATCTCTATCTTAGTGATGTTGAAACTGCTAAAATGATTCAGATGAATTGCATTACATTAGGTCAAAATAGACATGATGTTAAGAAATCATATAGTAAGCTTCATCATACTTCTCCAGAGTTAATTTGTCAGTGTTTTGTTGATGGTTCTGCAGTCCACACTCACACTAGATGGCAACCTTTTATTTTTTTTATCGTGTACCTAACCATTGTGGACAGCCCCATAATGTAAATTTGTGGAGTGCACTAGTGACAATGATGGGCATAGAAAAATCATGAGGTTCTGGAATAATGGTGATATTATGTGAAATCTGCGTACTCCAATCAAGTAGTTTATCTGTGTAGTCATCTGACCTTAGATATTTTTAGATACATAATTCTGCCTTACAAGAGTTTGTTCATCTGCATAGCGTTTGTAACTGTATTTCTGCTAGTATTATAATATAAATGGAGATATTTATTGGTACCATTGAATAAAAAAACATGTTTTACATCTACAGGTTTTGAAAGAACCTCAGTTCAGTTATACTGTTGATATGGATGTTAAGAAGCTTCTTGATATGGAGCCAAGGGCATGGGATTTTATTGCTCGGTTGGAACCCAAACTTGGAGCTGTAGAATACATGCCTAAAGAGAAATTAGCTTCAGATCTGGTCAGCATGCTCAATGTTAGCAACGAAGGTTACAATAATGAATTAGGAATCAGGGATACTCATAATGGTTCAATTTGTCCTCAAGATAAGAAGCCAAGAGTGGCAGTTATAGGAAGCGGACCATCTGGCTTGTTTGCTTCCCTTGTACTAGGTGAGCTTGGTGCGAAAGTTACCTTATTGGAGCGTGGTCAGCCTGTTGAACAAAGAGGGCGTGACATTGGGGCTCTAGCAGTTAGACGAATTCTACAATCAGAGAGCAACTTTTGCTTCGGCGAGGTATTTTCTTGATTCCTATTTTGCTACTAAGACATCACAAAGTATCAGAGAAGTCAGCTGCCTATGTTTTGCTATATTGAAATATGTAATTTATTGATATAATAAATTTAGAATGAGTTGTTTATCCTAATTTTATAATCTGAAAAAAATGTAGGAAGACTTAATTAGACTTCATCTGCATATGGATCGTCTAAGGATGATTCTGATGAACTGAATGAATCATGAAGAAAATATTCTGTAATAATCTCTCATATAGCTTTCCATCTTGTTGATATCTTTTCATACACATATTATATCACAAAATTATTTGAATACAGTTAAAAACTAACTCGTACTGAAAAATATGAGAAAATTGTGAACTCCTTCATGATTAATTCCGATTTTCCTTTTTGTTTTTTGCATTATCTTTGAATATTAATAGGTCTGTTTAGTTTAATGATCTTTACAAGTAGGAATTATGGCATTAGACAGCCCCAGAAAATGTTTTGGAGTGTCAGTTACCCATTTGACAACTGAAAGATATTAGATGTGTCAGTAATGATCAAATGATTAATCCCATGTTCATGTTCCTTCAAAACTTTAGGCCATCAATTCTTGATCTTCTGTCCTTAATCATAGCAGGGTGGTGCAGGTACATGGAGTGATGGGAAGCTTGTGACAAGGATAGGAAGAAACACTGATGGTGTTCAGGCTGTGAGAATCTTCCCGCTCTATTTGTCATATCCATTTTCTCATTAGTGCATTGTGTTACAGTGTCCAGGCATGAATCTTCGTGCTCTACCTTAACCTCAAATATTGTTTGTTGTAAAAGTTCACTGTCATGTTTCATTTATTCAAGAGAGCATGACTTCTTCTGCATGAAATAGCTTTGGATAGCAACAGAAAATTCTTGAATCATTTTTTATTTTTTAATTTCTGACACATCTTCTAATACCTTTTATGCTGAACATTGCAATTTATTTTTCTTCAGAGATGTGCCTCTTGAGTGTTGACTGAAGGAATTAATTCTGAGAATTTATGTTTCAAATTCTGTCTTTTATTCTTTTGAACCTATTTATCGGGCATTTTGTATTTTTGAAGAGATTGCGATCTAAATTAGAAGAGTTCTTTTAAGCAATAGTTCAAAGTTGACTATTCTGTGTGTTTAATATAGTATCCATGGGTCTTGGATTGCAGGTTATGAAAACATTTGTTCACTTTGGAGCCCCTCGAAACATTTTAGTTGATGGGAAACCTCACTTGGGTACCGATAAACTTGTTCCTCTCCTGCGAAACTTCAGGCACTACTTAAAAGAATTGGGTGTAAGTTTCAGCATATGTGTCTTTGTTAAGCTTTGTTTTTTTTTGGTTCTGCAAGGTGTCATGTTTTGATGTACCATGTTGCATTTTTTTTACAGGTTACCATAAGATTTAATGCTAGAGTAGATGATCTTATAGTGGAAGAAGGACAGGTAAAGGGAATCGTGGTCTCTGATTCAGAACTACGGCCGGGTTCTGGCAGCCAGAAGCTATCATTTGATGCCGTTGTATTGGCTGTTGGTCACTCAGCTCGTGACACATATAACATGCTTCAGCAGCATAATGTCGACATAAGCCCAAAAAGTTTTGCAGTAAGTTCTTTATGCTATTAAAAGCATGTTCTAGGTAGATATTGCTTACATTGGTCATGTCAACTGGTCACATGGCAGCCAATTTATATTGAAAAATATGAAATCATGTTTTTGAAAATGCAAAAGTTGCTTGGGTGGTTACTCTGGGATATGGGAATTGCTTAAACTCAAATTTAAAATGGTGTAGTCTGCATCCAGTTCAAAATAAATCTCATTTTAGAGGAAGTGCACCCGTTCCAAAGTTTTGGTTGGATGTCGGAGGTAAGTCCTGTGTTAGTCTCTGAATGGAATATAAATATTAATATTGAACAAATTTTGTTTCCTTTCTCAATCAAATCAAATAAATCATATAACTTAGATGGTGATGCTGTGGATACATACTAATGAGCCCCTGAACCTTTCACCATAGCTTATCAATGTTCTCTATGTTAACGATATCCTGCTACCCTATTTTACTCTCCAGCATACCTGAAATACGACTTTCAAAGGCAAAGGTAATGATAAAACAATTTTTTGCACTCCCACAGCTTCCTTGGAAATGCATATAGTTACATTTTATTTGACCAAACTTTGGGTCTAACTGTTGCTCCCTTTATCTTTGCAACTACTAAATTATAATTACTTTCCACTTCGGTTCATGTAACTAAAAATCAAAGTTTCTCTCCTTACAGGTCGGCTTAAGAATTGAGCATCCCCAAGAACTGATAAACAGTATCCAAGTAAGACTTATTTCTTTATTCTGATCTTTTTTCTGGGTGACACATGTATCATACTCCCTCCGTTCTTAAATAGATGACACCGTTGACTTTTTACTCCAACTTTGACCACCAATATCTATTGGACAAGTTAGTTAACTAAAGTAAAATATATATCATTATGTCTATTATCAAATGTATTTTAGATTTAACTTGTAGGTTTATCTATTTGCAAAAATATTTGTAGAAAAGACGAATAGTCAAACGAATGAAAAAAGTCAACGGTGTCATCTATTTAAGAACGGAGGTAGTATTTGATTTTCAGTAACTTAGTGGTCTTGAACACAGACAGCTATTTTCAAAAGGGGAAAAGTAAAGTCCGATTATGTGAAGTTTGGGGTGTTAGCATGCATTTGAGCAATCTGTCTATAATCAGTGAAACAATAGAGAAACTGTGTTTTGTTCCAGGGTCTTTCACCCAGTTCTGCGATACAGATAGCAGCTTGGATTCATTTCTTTTGCACAGAGACACCGATGTGCCCAGTGTACTATAGGAATGAATCATGATTTAAGTTGTTAATTATTTATCTGGTTGGTATAGCATGTGTATGTCTGGATTGAAGGTTGCAGTATCTTAATGTTTTCCCATGATCTGCTGACAACCACTGATATTTTGTATGATATTGCTACTGTCACAAATGTCAGTACTCTGAACTGGCTGCTGAAGTACAGAAAGGACGTGGGCGGATACCTGTGGCAGATTACAAAATTGTGAAGTCTCTTGGTGAAATAGATGCAGGGGATGAGGTTGACATCGCCGAACAAAGTCGCACTTGTTACTCATTTTGCATGTGCCCCGGTGGACAGGTAAGTCACCTTCCTTTCCACCCCCCTCCCCTCCCCGCTATCCATCTCTCTGACGTACTGTGTGTATTGCGATGCTATGTCCTTAAAAAATTTGAGACATGCATGCAGGTTGTTCTAACTAGCACAGATCCATCAGAATTGTGCATCAATGGCATGTCATTCTCACGACGTGCATCGAAGTGGGCAAACTCAGCACTTGTGGTCACTGTATCTAGTCATGATTTCAAACCATTCGAATCCCATGGTCCTCTTGCAGGTGTTGAATTCCAGGTACTTGTTACAGGAATTCTCTGTGATAACAACAGAACTGCTCAAATAAGTAGTTTGCAGAATATCTACTTGTCTTCATATATACTGTACGTTGAGTAAGCAACACGTTAGATCAATCACAGAGGGTTGCATGGGCTTAACTTACATAAAGATAATGGCATTTTTGCTAATCTGTAATTTGTTCCTCATGTTTTAGTCAGTTAATTATGTTTTACAATATAGAAACATATTTATTAGCATTTGACCTTACTGGTCACTCAATTGTGCAGAAGTGCTTGTAGCAATTATGTATCCAGCTTGGGTAGAAATGACATGATATTATAAACTATGCATATTGGGAGCAAAGTTTTATCTTTACTTTTAACCAGGACTGCTGTTTCCATATATAATTTTAAATATAGAGTCAATTAGTCAAGTCAAATTTTAAACAAATAATGTAACGAGTGGCAAATTGTTGTGCCTGGATTACTTTTTGCTCAACAACTTCTTTTCTTCATTGTTACTTAATTACAGTGGCAAATTCTTTCAAGCTCACAAAAAAAAATCACTCATTGAAAACAGAGAGAATTTGAAAGAAGAGCAGCTATGATGGGTGGAGGAAATTTTGTTATCCCGGCACAGCGTGTCACAGATTTTATCAACAACAGATTGTCAGGTACTGGTATTGCTAATACTTTTGAGGTAGCAAGTAATTAGTTACCACCTTGTGTGGGAGCTTTCGCCTTGGGTGCGCCCACTTCTTTTAGCAAGTAATCAGTTTTCTTCTTTCACTAACTTGGTTAGCTGTTCCAGTTACAACTCTCCCATCATCAAGCTACAGGTTAGGAGTTCGTCCATCCAAACTCCATGAGCTATTTCCTCCTTACATAACTGAAGCTCTACAACAGTCAATAATAATGATTGACAGAGAGGTACGAAATCTCCCTTTTATGTCTTATGATTTTTAGGTTCCACGTGCCCTTATTCATTTCCTATGATATGCTTTCAGATGCCAGGCTTTGTTTCTAGTGAGGCCCTACTTCATGGTGTGGAGGTACGCAAATTGGTGTGCTCTTTTTTGTGATTCTTCACTTGTTAATCATTAACCCCATATCTCTTGCTGATTTGCAACCACCCAGACTAGGACGAGCTCTCCCTTGCAAATTTCACGACATGGAGAGACATACGAAAGCACATCATTGCGAGGATTATATCCAGTTGGTGAAGGTGCTGGCTATGCTGGGGGCATCTTAAGCGCTGCTGTGGATGGTATGTATTGCGGTTTTGCTTTAGCCAAACAGCTTTCTCTATTCCATGGTGATATAGAGTCATTTCTTGGCAAAGCACAAAAGCAAACAGGTTTTGTAAAATATTGAATATCGGTGACTAGTTTTTTTTATAGGCACGACATTTTTAGAAACAGAATTTCACCGTGCTAGTGTAGTACGAGTACATAGTAAATTTTGGTCACATAGAACAGCTGTGATAAGTGAACTCATCAAATAATTTGGGCTAAGTTGATGTAGAAGAGGAGAGCTATATCCAGTGAATTTCTGCCATAGATAAATCAATGTAACAAATAATTTACTACTCCCTAGTTTGTCTAGCATGATTCAGAGCATTTCATTGAAATTGCTGAAGGGCTTGTGTTTGAAAGAACAAGGTTTCATAAATCTTATTTACATTTACCAAGCAAAAACTACATTTCTCAATTATTTGTTCACTCTGCTTAAGTGATGTTACACTTTCAGAAGGTTTGTCTTGGCCCAAGTGCTTCTTTAGTCATCCTGTTTAAGAAATATACGAGCCCTTTTGATGTCTGGAGTTCGTATCAATGTAATGTGATGTCTGGAGTTCCTCTACCAATGCAAAGTTAATGGAATCTTAAGCATACTATTTAAGTTGTTGGGGGATGGTTCAGACCTGGAGTATAATGCTGACGTGACAACAGGGTTTGTGGTTTTTATCCGTGGAAGGTATCAACCTAGTCTCTAGCATACCCTGGACTGTCATAGTCGGGGCAGGTTTCCATACTTAGGGTGTTCGATGCTCTCTCACTTCTTAATAGACTGGCAGAAGTGCCCGTGCGTTGCTACGGGTCTCTACCCTCTCTGAAATAATTATATGCTTATTCCCTATTCATGTTCATAGTGCTATATCATTTTTCTTCTTCTCCTTCCCAAAATTCTGCACAAGGAAAATTAAAGAAGTAGATAAACCATCACTAGGAGAAAAGTTTATGGGTTTCATACCAGGTGCTATCACAAAAATATGGAGGTTCTGGATGTAACTGGATGCTGTGATCCGTCACCGTAATTGGATGTTGTGATCCGTCACCGTAACTGGATGCTGTGATCCGTCACCTTTTTTAATTCCTGAGTTATTTGCCATATTTCCCTATAATCTTTGCACTAAAAAAATGTAACTTTGGTGTGCATAATTGAAATCACAAATAATTTATTATCACAATGTATGTTGATCCAATCATCATCAATTTTAGTATTAGAGTGCTCCATGAAATTTGTATTTGGTCTCATGCAGATTTCTCCAGCTGTATAAGCTCTAAGTTAAAATTTAAATTTGCAATTCTGATTAAATTAAGGAGGTTAAGCTAGCAATATTGTAGATCAGGCCTTGAGGCTATCTAGGTTGTTTTGCTATTATTTAATTTATAATATACACAACATTAAGTTTAAACATACATTGAAACTTCTGGTATATAGATTCAGTATCCACGCAACTCCAATTTTAGCTTTCATGCATTGACATGTTATTGCAAGCGTATTGCCCATGAAACTTTTAACCTATAAAAAAGAAAAGAAATTGCAAGGCTAAATAAATGCTTACCCTTGATTAGAATTTGCTGAACCACTTTTAAATTTAAAACTTTCATTGCATGCAAATTCATCTAGCAATTACCGAACCAACTTAAGTATACCTCGAGCCGCATAGTACTAACGAGCACTCCAGGTAGCACCAGGAATGTCAGGCGGATGCCAGGCATTGGTGATAGCCCGCGGTTAGCGTCGGATGCCTGCGGTCAGTGTCGGCAGTAGGCAACAGGGTGGAGATGCCGCACTTTGCGTTTGTGCTAGGTAGAATGCTACAGCAACAGCTTGTGCTTTGCTGCTGCATGGATTATATGTGAGATTGCAGCGGATTGCTTCCGAGAAGGCTGGTGCTAGATCAGGGTGGCGCACACGAGTGCAGCAATGGGTGACAGCACCCGTGCACGGCGAGATTGGAGCTTCGTGTCACGCCACCGGTGCGGCACGGTGGGGAGCTTGGGAAACAGAGGAGATGGATCGGAACTGCTGGGCTGTTTGACTGGGCCGCAGCTTCATGCTCCTATCACGGTGGCGGGTTGATTACGAAAAATGCAAGATATTTTTTTGCAAATCGTCAAGAAGTATGATTGTTTAACTTCTAGGACTGCAGGTTGATTACGAAAAAGTTGGGGAACTTTTTTGCAAAACCACCACGACGGTTGGAAGGAATGACCGCACTTTATAGATTATAAAAACATGCATGTTGAAAGTTTTAAATTTAATTTTTGACCATTGACTAACATACACGTCTTCTTTAGATGTATCATTCAAAAATGATATTAGTAGATTTGCCACCAGGTACTTCCATGGTATAATACTTTTGATAATTATCCCTATCATGTGATTTGAAAACGAAGGTTGAATGTCTCTGTTAGGGATGTGCCAATATTTGAATTGACATGTGGAGAACCGAGGTACTAGTAGCTATGCTTGTGACGTCCATTGGTAGATATGCATGATAGGCAATTCCTGTTGAAGTGTTTTTTAGGCCACCTGGTCTCCCTTGTGCACTAAATAAGTTGCCTTGATTCACTTATTAGTTCTGGGCTACATCTAGTTCCCTTGGTGAGTCATGCCCGCAGAAACAACCTATCAAAGATAAATCTCAGGCATAATTTGGTATTGTAGACCTAGTTCCGTTGGTGAGAGGCAGCCCAGAACCTAGACTTGGCTCTCTAGCTGAACTTTTTATGCTTTTCTTGACCGTACATGAATGGTACATTCCTTACCTAGTTCTGTAGTTCTTCGCCCTGCTTCCTTTTTTTCTCGTCCGTGCAAGTTTACAGGCTATTCATCTTTTAAATTTAGTTCTAATGAATCAGCCAAAAAAAAAAAGAATTCATCTAAATTCTGATATAACGTTTTCAGTATACAGAACTGAAATTGCCTCATTTTTCTGCGTCAATAGCCGTCCATTGAATCTTCTATACACATGTCATTCAGTGAAGACTGAAGAAATGCAGCAAAATCTCTATAGATCAGATGATAGCAGAGGCCAAAGCTCTGCATCTTTTACATCGCCATCTTTCAAAGGTTGAAGCTCCACATGCTTCTCCTCGCTTCCTTTCTCCTGTCTCCCATCTGCGCTCTCTTGGTGGTCTGCTACTTCCAACTTCTTGTAGGTGCACAGCTTTGCACAGATAACAAAGTACACTACGTTTATCACCTGCAGTGTCCCCACCAGCCAGTAGTACCGATCCAGCTTCCCTCTGTTGAGGTTGTCCTGAAGCCACTCCCCTTCTCCCTTGGTCCTCTCGTGCACCGTCGTCACGAGCAGTGTGCCCATGTAGCTCCCGGCCGACATGGTTAGCCAGTACAGCGCCGCAGCGGAGCTCCTCATGCTCTCGGGCGCCTGGTCGTACAGGAACTCCATGCGCCCGACGTCCATGAACGCTCGTCGACCACGCCGTGGATGGCGTACTGCGGCGCCATCCAGAACACGCTCATCGGGGCTGTCCAGGAGGCCATGCCTGACCGCCGCCCGCTTCCTCCTCCCCTCGACGACCGCGGACACGATGTTGCTCAGCGTGCTGATGGCGAGGCCGATGCCCGTGCGCTGGAGGTGCGTGATCCCCGCGGGGTGCCCGTGAGGCGTCGCAGCCTGGGAGGGTGCCGAGCATGGCGAGGTTGGAGAAGATGAGCATGGAGGCCGGCGGGATCTCGAGGCGTGCCGTGACGCGCCGGTCCATGGTGCGCTTGCTGGATGGCGAAGCTGTGGTTGTGGGAAGCCGAGGTGACCAGGACTCCAGGAGGATCCCGGCGCCCCAGATGGGCAGCATGCGGATGATGGACTTGAGCTCCTCCACGCGGTGCACCGTGGACAGCCGCCATGGCCGCGGGACGCCGGTGCTGGTGAGGTCGCCGGGCGTCACGATCGCCGCACGGTCAAAAAAGCTAAAGAAAGAGGGCACACATGGAGGCGTTTTAGCTTACACGTCCTCACAACATAAGATAAAATTAATCTGCTACTAGTGTAGGGAGACGTGAGTTGGTTAGTGTGCAGCAGCCGGCCGGCGGTGGAGATGCCGGAGTCGAACTTCTTGTCTTGGTAAAGGTGTCTGGGGTTGCTCGGCACGGCCACATTTCTCTTGCGGAACGCAGCGACGGCGACCTGGGCCAGCCGCGTGAAGGAGCCATCTTGACGTACAGAGGGTAGCCCGACACGAACGTGGTGACCGCGACGAGCATGACGATGGTCGGGACGCCAAGCCCCCACCCCCACCCCACGTTCTCCTGGATGTACACCACCAGGGTGATGGCGGCCAGCTTGGCAAGCTCGACGCCGAAGAAGTAGAGGTTGAAGAAGCTCCACCTCCGCTTCGCGCTAACCTCGCTGTGGCACGGCCGGTCGAGCTCGAACTGGTCGGCGCCGAACGCCATGACGCACGGTCACGTGCCCCCGGTGCCGATGGACGTGCAGAGCAACGTCAAGTGGAGGACGAGCAGGGTCGAGGCGGACGCGCGAGCGCAGGCCTGGTTCGTTCCGGTCGTGGCCGCGCAGGGCGGCGGGCGGAGCGATGGGAGCAGCGCGGAGAAGGTCATGCTGACCATGCCGAGCGGGTAGATGACGGACCCCGCAGCGATGGTCCAGAAGCGGCCGGTGAAGGAGTCGGCGAGGAGGCCGCCGATGACCGGGGTGAGGTTGGAGAACCCATGGAAGTTGGTGAGCGTGTTGGAGGCCTCGACGAGCGGCAGGTGCAGCTGCTGCATCAGGTACGTGATCAGGTTGGCGTTGAAGCCGATCGTCGCGAACCGGTCGCAGAAATCGTTCGCTGCAGCACGCATATTCTCAAACTCAACTCCGAGCATGGCTAATGTGATCAATGAGAACTGAGACAATCGGTGCGTAGGGTGGATAGGATTAGGATAGACACTTCACCTAAGATGAAGAGCATGGTCTTGAAGCCACCCTGCTTCCTCTGCTCGTGCATATCGCCTTCCCCGTGCCGTTGCCTGCTCGGGTCTCTCTCCGCCATTGCTGGAAGACGTGAAGCAGGAGATCCAGAGGTCCCCCGGAGATGGATTGGGGAGAGAAGAGTAGGAGGAAGTTGAACTTTCCATATCTGGGACTACCAAGTGCTTCAAAAAATCAGTATCATACTCGGATGTTACGGATGGTAGCCTGCTGGTACCCCCAGCAAGTAAAATATGACCCTGGCCAGGCCATGCCGGTGCACCTCGTGCTCGCAACTGGTGACGGCCTATACGTGAGATTGATGCGGCATTTCGCCATGGCAATTGCTCTCGTATCGTAGTTGGTCTGAAACTGCAATCGTTTCTATGCAGGATCGTGCTGTTGGATGAGCCATGTGCCGTGTGCGCACTTGCACTCATTAGCTGCCTCGCTGTCGCATCCATGGCTCATCCATCCGTTGCACAACCAAGTGGATGGAGGGCAGGATTGGGCGTGCATGCCTATTCTGTTCTGGTATTGTTCGTCTCACTTTGGCACTCGAGTATATTCTCCGGTGCTGTGCAAATAACCGATCATGTGACTGTTTGGATAGCCACCATACTCTGTGCAACATGGGAGTGCGTCAAACCGACATGATGCCCGATGGGTCCCCCTTATTTCTCTCCTTCCTCAGCAACGGATTAAAAAGAAGAAAAAGGAAAAACGGATATGTTTTAAAACATTTCGAACAACTCGCTCAGTTTTAAAACTGACTGCTAGCAAGTTGTTCGGTTCCCTCCCGGTAGGTACAGTGGGCAACCAATGCGCAGGTAAGCCTGTTCCTTGCTGCTCATGACACGACCTGAAGCGTCTTTATGCGTGGATCGTACACCTGGATGCGCACATTGTGTTGGTGTTAGTTGCTTGAATCTCTTGCGTTGCGTCCATGGCTCACCCCGTGGCGCAACCAAGTTGAGGATGGGATTGGACATGCCCATTCCGGTGCGTTCTACCTTATTTCAGAAAACCAAACCCTACTTTGCCAGTTGCAACCAACCAGCTCCTGCAAGCTCTGGGTGTTTTTCTAACTTTTCGTCTTCGACAGCTATGGCAGTATGTAGTCGATCTGTTGCAGCAATCCTGTAGCTATAATTGCGTAGTGATCGGCCTGTTAGCAGAGGTCTTAAAACGCTGTGTACTCTGACAAATCCGTGTTCTTTTCTTCTATAAAATTGTCGTGCAAAGCTTTTGCATGTTCGATAAGTTCTTCTAACATTTCTGGCAAGGTGCACATTTCCCCTCGGTAGGTACAGTGGGATTGTGGGAGGCAATGAGCTATGAGTATGGGCATCTTGGATGCGCCTGATCCTCACTGCTCATGTCACATCCTGAAGCTATTGGAGATAGGAGAGAGTAGCTGCTAGCTCGTGGCTGCATCGGACGCCTTTGGGTCAACGGTTCCTCAGTCAGTGCATGTTATGTTTCAGATAGTGTCACAACGATGCGTCCTTATCGTTGCCGTTATACTTGTACCACTCCTCGTCCAAGCTCAGTGGCTAGATATTTTCCTCATCGTGGTTTGCTGCACTTTCTTTTTCCTGTACTTCTGATGTCACCGCGTCCTATCATGGTGGATGACACAGCTCTATGCTATTATGAGGATAACAAGTTTATTTATAAACGCATGGCCGGATTCGTTTGGAACACAAAGGATTTCATAGAGAACAATATTCTAAGAATATATATATATATATATATATATATATATATATATTTAAAAATCATATTCCAAACCGAAGCTAAAGCTAAAATGGTAAAAAAAAATCGCTACATTAACCTCAGGTAACTTGCTCAAATTCCCAGAGCTAGCGATTCCTCTCTTCCAAACAGTGCCGTGGTAGTACTGTATAAAACTATATAAAGTGCTAAACTTTGCCACGTTTCGCTGTAGAAAGTAGCCTTGCAGAATATCTCTGCTTCTCATCATTGGTATCTATTTTCAACCCAAAAAAAAAGATACCGGCAATGTTTCTCAATCGCCGGAAGTGCCAAGGACCATGCAGGCATAGGCATAGCCTTCCCAGCAAGTAGCACTAGTGCCCGTCTCTTTTCCTCCGCCAGAAAAGAGAGAGATGCCAATAAGCATCTCCAGGGCAGTGGTGCCGCCACCGTGCGCCGAGCCACTGCTGACCCGCCCCACGACGACGCCGGTAGACGGCACCGCGCGTTGTTCATAGCACGACAAGGAGTACAAGGTAACTCGTTGCTTTCCTTGATTGTGGCGTGGACGCACGCGCGCATCTTTGGTGCATCAAGAATGATTTCTCGTGAACAGCATGAGGATAAGGGTATCCACGGGTCAGCTCCGGTGGCGTGCGGGAAGGTATGAAAACACGTGGAGCGCAAGTCAGGAGGTCGAGCGAATCAATTCAACCCGGATATCATGGGATTCATGTTGTGAAGCAACTCAGATTGATTTTCTTGTAACAACCGACTAGGATTAGATCCTATCCGACTTGTAATCCTAGGTCGTCAGCCTAGGCGGCCAGGGACACCCTAAGGATAGTGAACCCAACGCACGTTAACCCTTCGCACCTGCGATCAGCAATACAATCCAACAGAACATAGGACGTGGGGTATTACTCTCCGGAGGTCTGAACCTGTCTAAACCTTACGCTCCTGTGTTACCATTCGAGTTCTTGGTCTTACAATATCCCCCGCATACAAATCTACCACCTGGGTAAACCCCCTGGTGGACTGCCGGTCACTAAATCCGACAGTTGGCGCGCCAGGTAGGGGTGACCGTGAGATCCTCCCCAGCGAGCTCGATGGCATCCCGCTCCGGCATCATCTTCCCTGAGAGCATGAAGGACTTCCTCGCCAACCCAATCCAGCTCCGCTTCAGGAGCATGCCGATGGACTCCGATTCCACCACATCCTTCACCGAGTCGGCGTCTGTCGCCAGCTCATCACCCGTCGGATCTGCATCGACGGAGCAAGGTCTTCACCCAAGAATCATCACGTTGCTTACTGTTGACGCCAGATTTCGTCACTAGTAGAATCGGCGCCAAAAAGAGGGGAAATCGGAGAAGCACGGTTGGGAATCGGCCAAATGGTGCTATAGTGCGGAATCGGCCGGCGACTTTTGTCTCGCTTTAGGACGAATGCACCAGAGTCCCAATCGGTAATCTTTTGCCGATAAGGAATCGGCCGATTAGGAGGGTGGACTAATTGGGCCTGTATGGGCTTAGAAAGGGATGGAAGGATAAGGTGGAGGTCAGCCCACGAGGCGTGGAGTAACTAACCTAGCACGAATTGTGCTTGTAGATATTCGTTTTCTGTTTGAATTAGAGATAGGATTCTAGTCGGTTAAGAAGTTATCTGTACGGGGCTATAAATAGCTACCTTTGTAAATCTGTAATCATCAACCAATCAATACAACAAGCTACTTTTTTCCTCGTATTTACTTTCAAGCGACTTCGCTACTACTTTTCTCTTTTCCACGAGTTCGTGCGGGTTGGCGGGGCTGCATCATCTTGATCTCCGGCCGATTCTGTGAGTTCCGTTTATCGAGTAATATCTAAGCTTTAACTCCGTGCGTATCGCTGTTGTTTCGTTTAGATTTATTCACTAGTTATCGATAATTGCTAGATTCATAGGTTTTTATCTATTTCTCTAGCCTTTATCACCAGTTATCTAGCTAGGAATCGGTAGTGTCGGCTTTCTCTGTTTTCTATTGATAAATTCATCTATTGCCGATTAGATCTGTTCCTAGTGTTGTTATCATAGCCTTGTACCGATTACTTTAGCAGTTTCCTATCTACAAGGCTACAGAGATCAGGCTGTCTCATAGCCGATTTTAGTATTACAGTAAATCGGCCGATTCGCTGATAAATTCTCTCGAAATCGGAACATAGCCGATAGAGATTTCTGAACCTGACACATATTCTTCCTTGCCAATCAACAGGTCAGATTGGCTGGCACGCCGCGTGAACCGCACCAGGGCATTCACCCGAACAGGAGCTAAGCAGATTCTCCCGGGTCGTGTGTCGGTCGCTGGGGATTCGGTTGACCGATTTCTAGCGCCAACACACTTTTGGCACGCCCAGTGGGACCAATACAACCGCCGTCATGTCGAAAGCTGCTGAAATCTCCGAAGATAACGTCATCGAAGTGACGGAAGCAGATTTGAAGGACGACCAGAAGGAAGATCTGGATAAGTATATGGCACAGTTCCGGAAAACTTGTCTGAAGTCTTTCAGTCGCTCCAGAAGCGGGGAAACCGTCAAGAAGACCCCATTCCCTGCTCCCCGCCAGATCACGATTTCTGAAGATTCGGATAAAATGTCCGATATGATTCAACAATCTATTCACCACGCCTTCATCGACCAATCCCCGGTGCTTTCAAACATGGTGCACAATGCCGTTGTCAACTCCTTCGCCGGAGGCATACCTCAAGGATACAGGGGACCGACGTATTTTCAGCCGATTCCACCAAATCAGGCTTATCCGGCTTCACAGCCGATCCAATCTTCTGTTGGAGGATCCGGTGCTTCTGCGTCATCAACTCCTTTGGGATATGGCTCCATCCAGCTGTCTTCTGCACCATTCCCTCCAGTCAGCCCTTCACCCTGGGGGGCACCTTTAAACACGGCCGGTCTGAATCAATCGGCCAGTCAAGGAAACCCTCCGTTCCAGGCACCCTCCCAAGCGGCCATTCGGCCGACCATACCACCATACCAGCCTGTCGCTCCGGAGATCAACAAGACAACAGAGCTCATGCTATATGATGAAACGAGTGGTTCATTCAAACAGCCAACCTTTACTACACCGCCGGCTTATACTCAGATACCACCTTTTCATCAGTCTCCTTTTATTCAGCCTCCGATTTATCAGCACGTGCCGATACCGCAGCCAACTATTCACCAGCAACAACCAGATTGGTCGGCACGAATTGCGGAGGTGATGCAAGAACAATTCGGCTTGAAGCCGAAAATGCAAACTTATACCTATAGAACACCATACCCATCTACATATGACTTGTTGCCGTTCCCCCATCGGTACAAAGTTCCTGATTTTACCAAATTTTCGGGGATGGACGATACTTCGACCGTGGAGCACGTGAATAGATTCATCATCCAATGTGGAGAAGCAGCTACGCAAGATGCCCTACGGGTACGGTTGTTCTCGTCATCTCTGTCCGGATCGGCCTTCCAATGGTTCACGACTTTGCCACCAAACTCGATTATCACATGGGCCGATTTAGAAAGACAGTTCCACAAGTACTTCTATGCTGGGGTCCATGAGATGAAGCTGTCCAATTTGACTAGCCTCCGGCAAAGAAGCGATGAGCCGATACCCTCGTATATACAGAGGTTTCGGGAAATCAGAAACAAATGCTACTCCCTAGCTCTAACCAATGCGCAGTTGGCCGATATAGCTTTCCAAGGCCTTCTGCCACACATTAAAGAGAAATATGCTTCATAGGAGTTCGAGAGCCTGAGCGAGATTGTTCACCGATTGTCCGGACAGGAGGTGCGTCCATTCGATCCGTGGAGGAATTTCCAGAAGAAAGTGGCATTCCTGGAAGAATTAGAGGATGAGGAAGATGTCGAAATCGGACTTGCGGAGTGGATCAAGGGAAAGAAGCCGATATCATGCCCATTCGGCAAAAAGGAGCCGGAAGCATTCGGTTTTGATACAACTAAGGCCGATAAAATCTTCGATCTTCTCCTCCAGGAAGGGCAGATTAAACTCTCGCCTTACCATACAATACCCTCTGCCGAACAATTAAAAAAGATGAAGTATTGCAAGTGGCACAATGCCACATCACATGATACCAACGAGTGCAAGATCTTCAGGCAACAGATACAGTCGGCCATTGAGCAAGGCAGACTCAAATTTGAAGTGCCGGCAAAATCGGCCAAACCAATGAAGATCGACCAGCACCCCTTTCCTACCAACATGGTTGATACGGGGAAGAATTCTCTCCAAACAAAAGTGCTGACGTCCGAATCGGCCAAAAAGAGTGGCTCTGTCGATCCTAGAAATCAAGCTACGCCTGAAGATGTCAAAGGGAAACGGCGAATGGAGGACGATGATGGTGAGTCAGATGGGCCACGTATTACTTCCCAGTTCCTGCTCCAAAAGTACCAACGCCAACATGAACGCTCAAGGTCCCGAGAAGAAGCGATGCGTCGGCACGAGGAGCACTGGAGATGCCCGTTCTTCATTCATTGTTGGGAAAATAACCTCAGGCTACCTTCGGCCGACACTTGCCCAGAGTGCAACGGTCCCTATCGAGGCAATCAGCCGTTCACCAGGTCTCGCTCCAGGGACGGAAGGCCAGAACCGATCAGCAGGAATTGGCGCAACCAAGATGACCAGCGCCCTCCCGTGCGTGATCGGCTGGGGGGCAGAAGTGACCGATATAATCGGTCGGGAGATAAACGCCATGATAGGCAGGGGGGCAGGACCGATCGGCGGGACCAGTCAGATAGTAAGGCCAGCGTTCACAGCCGACTCGAAGAGATGGCCGATGCTCGGGTGATAGATGAAAACCCGTTAGGACGCGAACCGGAGTGGGAACGCGCCAGGACAGAAGGGAGGCCAATAAACCCCAGGTGGTGCCCCGACGGATTGACCAAGTCACAAAAACGGAGAATCCAACGTCTCCGCCAATGGGAACAGCAAGAAGAAGAAAGCGCGACGGACAAGAAGGAAGGGAGGCCTCGGGTGTGGCACCCCAAAAGAAACGATAAGGGAAACATCGAGTCGGCGGGTGATGAATCGGCAGCCGAGATCGGCATGGTTTTCATACTGCCGATGGAGTTCATGACCCCCGCCGATCAACAGGACGTATCGGCGATAGAGGAACAGACAGCACGGTTGGCTTTAGAGCCAATGATGGCCATGTTCGAAAAGCCCGAAGACGACGAACGACAACATATGAAGGCATTGTTCCTTAAAGGGCATGTTGACGGTCGCCCCCTCACTAGATTGATGGTCGACGGAGGAGCTGCTGTCAATATCATGCCGTACGCCGTACTCCGGAAGCTGGGGAAAAGCGATGAAGACCTGACCAGGACGGACATGATGCTCAAGGATTTCGAAGGCAAGGTGTCAAACGCTCGCGGTGCTCTCTGCGTCGACCTCACCATCGGCAGTAAGACCCTTCCTACCACGTTTTTCGTTATTAATGGCAAGGGATCCTACAATATGCTTCTTGGTCGAGACTGGATACACGCAAACTGCTGCATCCCGTCAACTATGCATCAGTGCCTCGTACAATGGGTCGGTGATAACATCGAGGTGGTCAAAGCCGACTCCGCGTACAGCATTGCAGCAGTCGACACGCAGCAGTGGAGCTGCGAGACCGTCAGGTGCATATCAGGTAGGGTGTGGGAGACCGATTTCCTGAAGGTCACTGATTTTGGCCTACAGCCGATCTGAGCAGTCGGCTCCGAAGATGCAGAATAGATGGATCAGTTCGCCCGAGAAGATGGGAAGCTGGGCCACGGATTCACGTCGGCCGATTCATTAGAGATGATAGACTTAGGTGATGGAACCAAACCAAGGCCGACTTTTATTAGTGCAAATTTAGATCCGGAATACAAGTGTAAATTGACAAATTTGTTAAGAGAATTCAAGGATTGTTTTGCTTGGGAGTATCACGAGATGCCTGGTTTAGACCGATCTATTGTTGAACATCGGCTACCCATAAAGCCAGGGTATCAGCCGTACCAACAACCCGCACGGCGTTGCAATCCTAAAATTTTACCAGACATAAAAGCTGAAATAACTCGGCTAATCGAAGCAAAATTTATTCGGCAATGTCGTTATGCCGAGTGGATTTCCAATATCGTGCCAGTATACAAGAAAAATGGGAAGTTACGCGTTTGCGTTGATTTCAGGAATCTTAATCAGGCCACACCGATGGATGGTTACCCCATGCCTACGGCCGATGTACTGATCGACGCCGCCGCGGGACATAAAATTATTAGCTTCATGGACGGAAACGCCGGATACAATCAAATACTTATGGCCGAAGAGGACATACCCAAAACGGCCTTCAGATGTCCAGGCCATCTTGGTTTATTCGAGTGGGTGGTGATGACTTTCGGCTTGAAGAATGCTGGCGCTACATATCAGAGAGCTATGGACTACATTTTTCACAAACTCATTGGCCTCCTGGTAGAAATCTACATCGATGATGTTGTGGTCAAGTCCAAAAGTCACGAGGAACATCTAGCCGATTTGCGAAAGGTACTAGAGTGTACCAAAAAGCACAGCCTTAAGATGAATCCCAACAAATGTACCTTCGGCGTATCCGCCGGACAGTTCTTAGGGTTCATGGTGCACGAACGAGGCATAGAAGTCAATCGGAAGACCATAGCAGCCATCAACAAAGTCGTGGCCCCACAGAACAAAACCGAGCTACAGTCTCTAATCGGCAAGGTAAACTTCATCAGAAGATTTATATCTAATCTATCTGGATGGATTCAAGCGTTCACGCCACTTCTGAAGTTGAAGCCAGACCAGGAATTTATATGGGGAGAAGAGCAGCGCAAGGCGTTAGAAGATATCAAGCGATACTTGGTCTCACCGCCAGTCTTGGTTCCCCCTCAAACTGGTAAGCCGTTTAAACTGTATTTATCAGCCGATGAAAAAGCTATTGGGTCGGCTCTGGTCCAAGAGTTTGAAGGCAAAGAGCGGGTAATTTATTACGTCAGTAGAAGACTCCTGGATGCTGAAACAAGATATCCCCTGGTAGAGCGTTTGTGCTTGTGTCTTTACTTCTCATGCACCAAACTCAGGCACTATCTACTGTCGGCAGAATGTGTAGTCGTATGCAAAGATGACGTAGTAAAATACATGCTATCACTGCCGATACTGAAAGGACGAATCGGTAAATGGATCTTAGCTTTATCGGAATTGACCTGCGGTACGAATCGGCGAAAGCCGTCAAGGGTCAAGTCATGGCCGATTTCGTCGCCCAGCACTGTGGACCGGAGATCGCCCTCGTGGAGCTGGCGCCTTGGCAATTATTTTTCGACGGGTCGTCATGCGGGGTCGGATCAGGAATCGGCATCGTTCTCATATCGCCTCGGGGGGCAAGCTATGATTTTTCTCTGCCGATAGAAACCGCCGCTACTAACAATCACGCGGAGTACAGAGCTGTATTAAAAGGCTTACAACTATTGAGAGAAGTCAAGGCCGATTCGGTTGAGATCTTCGGAGATTCTATGCTTATTGTGGATCAACTGACCGGAAGAGCTGAGTGCAAAGATGATGTGTTAAGAATTTATCACGAAGATTGCTTACAGCTCTTAAAGGAGTTCAGATCGGCAGTAATCGAGCATGTTCCAAGGGACCGCAACGAAGAAGCAAACAAGCTCGCCCAGCACGCATCTGGATATCGACCGATTCTGGGTGCTATGGCTTTAGAACTCGCAGCCGACGACTGGCGTAAAGAAATTGCCGATTACCTGAAGGATCCGTCTAAGAAGGTGGAGCGACGAGTACGCTTTCATGCCACCAAATACGTACTGCTCGAAGATGATCTGTTCTACCGAACGATCGACGGAGTCCTTCTTAAATGCCTTGGAACAGAAGAAGCCAAGACTCTAATGGGAGAAATCCATGAAGGGGTATGTCGAGCACACCAATCGGCACATAAGATGAAGTGGATGATCAGGAACAACGGGTACTATTGGCCTACAATCCTTGAAGACTGTTTCAAATATTATAAAGGTTGTCAGGAATGTCAAAAGTTCGGAAATGTCCAACGTGCGCCCGCATCGGCCATGAACCCCATCATCAAGCCATGGCCGTTCAGGGGATGGGGAATAGACCTTATCGGCCAAATTTACCCACCGTCAAGCAAAGGGCACAAGTTTATTCTGGTGGCTACTGATTACTTCACAAAATGGGTGGAGGCGATTCCGTTGAGAGCCGTGACATCGGCTATCATGGCCGACTTCGTGAGAGACCACATCGTATACCGATTCGGCATCCCTCAGACTATAACAACCGATCAAGGAACAATGTTCACATCGGGGGAATTTGAGGAATTTACGACCGATATGGGCATCAAATTGTTAAATTCTTCTCCGTATTACGCCCAAGCCAATGGTCAAGCAGAATCCTCCAACAAAGGAATAATCAAGTTGATCAAAAGGAAAATTGAAGAACATCCGAAGAAGTGGCACCTATGTTTGACTGAGGCCCTGTGGGCATACAGGATGGCTTGTCATGGGGCTACCAAGTTGTCTCCCTATCAGTTGGTGTAGGGTCACGATGCAGTACTACCATGGGAGTCAAGGGCAGGATCGAGGCGTATTTCGCTCCAGGACCAGTTATCGGCCGATGATTACTCATCACTTATGAAAAGAGAACTTGACGATTTGGCTAGCCAACGATTGAGGGCCCTGATAAGCATTGGAGAAAATAAGAAGAGAGTAGCCAGGTGGTACGATAAGAAGGTCAAAGTCAAACAGTTCTCCCCCGGGGACTTGGTATGGAAGTTAGTACTGCCGATCGGGTCGAAAGATCCTAAATTCGGAAAATGGTCCCCTACCTGGGAAGGGCCGTATAAAATCGGCAGATGCGCTCCAGGAAATGCTTACATTTTGGAAACAATAGAAGGAGAAGAGTTTACTAGAGCTCTAAATGGAAGGTACTTAAAAAGATACTACCCTAGCATATGGGTCGGAGCGTAAGAAATTGATCGTAACGCAATCACACGTAGCCGATACAAATCGGTTCAAAACACATAAGTCGACCGGATCGGCCGATTACATTCATTCGGTACGGGCGACGGATTACATGGCCGACAAAACATTAGTCGCCTTTAGAACAAAAAATACGAAAAACAAATTAGTTGTTCTTCTTGGTCACCTTCCCGTTCCGCTCCAACTCATTCACGACACGGGGACGCGAAGCTCCGGCCGCCGCAAGGATGACTGGCCGAGGGATCAGACGGTTCCTATCGGTAGGAGTTCGCTGGCTGCCGTTCCTTTCCACGAAATCCAAGATCGTGCGGGCCGCCGAAGCGACGTCGTCTTCAAGAACGTCACGATAATGGCCCCTGACGGTTGGGGATCGGCGACTACTTTCGCTCACCACGGAGTCCAGAACCATACGGGCTTCCGCAGTAACATGATCTTTGAGTTCCTCTCGGTGGGCCAAGATCAGCGCCTTGTCCTCCGATGACAATGGGTCCTTGGAGTGGATGCACTCGATGGCGCGCACGAGCTCCGGGCTGAGACGTTGAGGCTGAAACAAAGAAGGGATAAGAAGGAACATTCTTTTCCTAAGATCTAAGGGAAGGTAAAGATCAAGGCTGCACCTGGTTAACAGAAGAAGAAGATGATGAAGCCATGACGACGCAGTCGCGCCGATGAGAAGAAGAAGAGAAGTAAAATGAGAGCCAGGTTAATGCTATCGGGAGTAGGCGCCGAGGTCGATATTTATGGGAAAAAATGCGTGGAAATCTGGTGAGGCCACGTCCCATCGGTAATAAGAAGGCAGTAAATAGAAAGGGCGTCGCAAGGGACGGTCAAAGAAGGTAGTAAATGTTCGTACAAAATAGTCAGTGTTTTACAGATTACCCAGAAGGGTATCGATAGCCGTGATGGCCCGACGCCGGATCTGATTGGCAGAGTCAAGAACCCGTTGGTCTTCTTCCGCCGATCCAGGGACCTCCGATGCGCTGCGATGAAGTCTCAAGGCCTCATGAGCAAGTCGCTGCCTCTCCCGTGTCAAATCGGCAATAACAGAGGGCAGCTCTTGGAGTTTACTCTCTTCGGCACTGATTGCTTTAGTCACTTGCTCCATCTCCTTGGCAAGCTCCGCCCTTCGACGTTTGAGGCGGTCTATCTCACCGATGATCGCCGGGCGGGAGTCTTCTAGAACATGGATACGCCGATGTGCTTCTTGGGCCTGACGCTTGAAAGCGTTTTCATCTTCATGAGTTTTGGCCAGTTTTGCGCGATCGGCCATGTGACGAAGGGCCCTGAAGACTGGGATCCTCATGGATTCGATGAAGGCCGCCGGCGCCAAGGCCTCCTCCGCCTCCTCTGGTACTCGCCCGCTGACGTCACTGAAGAGTTGCCGAATCGGCGAAGCATCTTCCACTAATCGGCCGATGTCCCCTTGGAGGAGGGATCGGATGGTGGAAAGTTTAGCTCGAACGTCATCAGGAACGGAGCTCAGGGCGACTTGGCGGGAAGCGACTTCTTCGTCATCAGAAAGTGCAACCGCGAAAGAAAAGAGGCTGTTATCGGGAGAGTCTTGTTCCTGAAGAGAATGAAGAAAAAGGGTGAGTCGGCGGAGAATGAGAACAAATCGGCTGGTTGAAAGCCGAATTAGAAACTTACCATTTTGAAGCGAATTTCCTCATACTGCACTTGTAAAGCCGTCGTGCCTTGCTCAGGAGCCTGCGCCATGGGTTCATCGGATGAGGAAGATTCCACGATAATCGGCGCAGTGCTTGGACCAGCTCCCTGAGAAGAGATCGGTGGTCGAGGAGCGCTCGGGATGCCGACGGCCTGTGTCAGAGGGTCGATTAAGTACATTATGCAAATACCCGAAGGAAATCCGTAAGATAAGTACTATACCTCAATGGATGAGGGCGGGGGCGCGTTGGTGTCCGGTTGAGTTGTCGCCGATTGTGGTATTTCCATAGGGGTGCTCTGAAAAGTACAAAGTTAAGAAGAGTTAATATCAGAATGACAATCGGAGATAGTAAAACTCGGGCTTACCTGTATAGCTTCCAACAATAATGATGCGGCAGCCACCCCGGCTTGTGTGATGGCTTGAGTATCGGCGCTTTGAGTGACCTGGGAAGGTGGTGCGGTCAAAGTTTCTGCCGATACAAGCACAGGAGGATCCACCAATTCCGTGCGAGCCCGGACTCGGCGACTGGTCTTTTTAGTGGTCCTCTTATGAACTTGCTTTGATCGGCCGGCAATCACGTCAACAGACGGAGCGTTATAGCCGATAAGAGGGTAGGTGGTATATGGATGGCTCTCTATCAACCGTCCGCTGCGGCTGTGCGTTGGAGGGGTCCGGTTCTCGGCCTAAAGAAATAATAAAATCATTAGTACTCAATCATGTTAAGAAAAATGAAATCGACTATGTGAAGTACCTCGGCGTTTGGGTCAATGTTGGCCGGGTCTAGAAGATTGCAGTATGCCGATGCTGAGTTGCAGAAGAGAAATTGCTTCCAATCGGCCCACCAGAGTTTGAACGGCTGGACGGCAAATGGAGCTAATAGCCAGTCGTTCAAGTTAATTGTGCTGGAGTCCGGAATTCGGTCTCTCAACCGGCCGTAATCCAGGCCAGATTTGAGCTCGTCTCTAAACTTGATTCGGCCTGCAAAGTACACTTGAATCGGCAGCTGACCCATGCCGAATTGTCTTGCTGCAGCGGAGGGGTTGTAGAATTCGTACGTAGGGGCATCTTTCCCTAAGAAGAAGTTGGCCGGTAGGAGTCCTGGTTTGATCAGCCCTTCATAAAGGTCTTCATCGAATCGGCCAGAGGCCGAATCGAAACAGGTGGGGAGCTCGAAGACTGGGTCGTCTCTTTGATACGGAAACCAAATGGTCGCATCTTCATTAAATCCATTGTAAAAGCACCGAAAGTACTCGGCTACCTTTGTAGCAGAATACGCGCAACCTGGGAAAGCTGACGCCGCTTCGCCAAAGGACATGCATCGGCGGCGTTCGGTAGGGTCTTCTGCCGATTCAATATTAGGAAACGACATGCGGTCCACCGGCTGCTGGGTGATTCTGTTCATATAAAGATTCAACCACAGATTGACGAACCACCAAGGCCCGCCCTGATTGCCGATCGGCTCTCCTTTGGATAATCTTATGCCGATTTGATGAAGCATGTGGTACACAGCCCCTAATAGATGTTTCCCGAGGGGGACACGGTCTCCTCTGGACAGTGCTTCAGCTAAGGCTTGGGTGTTGGTTGTTGGACCGGCGGCTCTTCCACAAAAGAAGTGCTTTTCTAACCACATCATCAGGAAAGCCGCATGCTCCCTGTTCTCAACGGTCCTGGTCTTTTTATTACTTCTGATGAAGCCCTTCCAACCGCCGATTCCCCTTGTGTCCAGCCGATGTGACGTTGTGGTCAAAAGACGGAAGGGTGTGTCCGGGGAGGATATGTCAAGGCCGGTCAACAGGACCACATCGGCCAGTGTGGGGGTCATAGGACCGTGCCCGAATAAGAACGCATTAAGTGCATCAGACCAAAAATAAGAAGCCGCCATCACTAACGGCTCATTTTTCTCCATTTGAGACAGGGAAAGGTTGATGCACTGGCCGATTTTGAGCTCGTCCCATGAGACGCTCCTGGACGCGACCACCCGTTGGTACCATTCCCTCCAACCTGGGGTTTCATTCGGCCAGGATCTAAAAGTACCCACCCAGTGATCTAAATTCATATCAGATCGTTTGAAGGGTATCCGGTCGGTTTCCAAATTTATAAGATCTATTGGATCTGTATCTCCCATAGGACCGAGACAAACAAGGCCAGGACTTCCCGTGAGGTGAATAGTAATTCTATGTCTAACCGCCTAAAAAACAAGGGGAGTATGGAAATGTAAGAAACAGATCTAAGGTAAATACATTGCCGATAGGGGAAGGATTCGGTATTTACCTCTGGGATGAAGTTCTGAGTAATCGGTGTGGTCGCCGATGCGGATGCGGACGACGGAGCCGCGATGGGGATCGCCATTGGGATCTCTGATGAAGCTTCTTCATCTGTGGAAGGAGTGACGGTCGTCGCCACCACCACCGGAGGCGCTATCTCTGGGGCATCGCGTGCGGGAGAGCTACCGGAAGGAGCCGCCATTGGAAGGGAAGAGGGAAGAAGTATCAGGAGGTGGAGCTAGAAAGCTTCGGTGGCAAGGGAAAAGTGTTGAAAGAGGAAGGATGCGCGCGCGCTGAGAAAAGAGACGTGAGCTTGAAGATGAGGTGCGGTGAAGCGCTATTTAAAGGATGCCTGAAGGGGGGGGGGGGGGTAAAAATGGAATTTTCACCGCGCCGGCGCTTCGAGTTTTTCGGGGGTAGTGGCTGTCGTGGGCGCCCGTTTCCAAAAATAGCAATGATCAGCTGGGAGACCGCGGAACGGAAGGATATTTTCACTGCGGCCGTTTCGGAGGGGAGGTTATAAAGAATTTCGAAGTAAAAGATTGTGTTTTACTCCGAAACTAGGGGGCATGTGTTGACGCCAGATTTCATCACTAGTAGAATCGGCGCCAAAAAGAGGGGAAATCGGAGAAGCACGGTTGGGAATCGGCCAAATGGTGCTATAGTGCGGAATCGGCCGGCGACTTTTGTCTCGCTTTAGGACGAATGCACCAGAGTCCCAATCGGTAATCTTTGGTGCATCAAGAATGATTTCTCGTGAACAGCATGAGGATAAGGGTATCCACGGGTCAGCTTCGGTGGCGTGCGGGAAGGTATGAAAACACGTGGAGCGCAAGTCAGGAGGTCGAGCGAATCAATTCAACCCGGATATCATGGGATTCATGTTGTGAAGCAACTCAGATTGATTTTCTTGTAACAACCGACTAGGATTAGATCCTATCCGACTTGTAATCCTAGGTCGTCAGCCTAGGCGGCCAGGGACACCCTAAGGATAGTGAACCCAACGCACGTTAACCCTTCGCACCTGCGATCAGCAATACAATCCAACAGAACATAGGACGTGGGGTATTACTCTCCGGAGGTCTGAACCTGTCTAAACCTTACGCTCCTGTGTTACCATTCGAGTTCTTGGTCTTACAATATCCCCCGCATACAAATCTACCACCTGGGTAAACCCCCTGGTGGACTGCCGGTCACTAAATCCGACAGTTGGCGCGCCAGGTAGGGGTGACCGTGAGATCCTCCCCAGCGAGCTCGATGGCATCCCGCTCCGGCATCATCTTCCCTGAGAGCATGAAGGACTTCCTCGCCAACCCAATCCAGCTCCGCTTCAGGAGCATGCCGATGGACTCCGATTCCACCACATCCTTCACCGAGTCGGCGTCTGTCGCCAGCTCATCACCCGTCGGATCTGCATCGACGGAGCAAGGTCTTCACCCAAGAATCATCACGTTGCTTACTGTTGACGCCAGATTTCGTCACTAGTAGAATCGGCGCCAAAAAGAGGGGAAATCGGAGAAGCACGGTTGGGAATCGGCCAAATGGTGCTATAGTGCGGAATCGGCCGGCGACTTTTGTCTCGCTTTAGGACGAATGCACCAGAGTCCCAATCGGTAATCTTTTGCCGATAAGGAATCGGCCGATTAGGAGGGTGGACTAATTGGGCCTGTATGGGCTTAGAAAGGGATGGAAGGATAAGGTGGAGGTCAGCCCACGAGGCGTGGAGTAACTAACCTAGCACGAATTGTGCTTGTAGATATTCGTTTTCTGTTTGAATTAGAGATAGGATTCTAGTCGGTTAAGAAGTTATCTGTACGGGGCTATAAATAGCTACCTTTGTAAATCTGTAATCATCAACCAATCAATACAACAAGCTACTTTTTTCCTCGTATTTACTTTCAAGCGACTTCGCTACTACTTTTCTCTTTTCCACGAGTTCGTGCGGGTTGGCGGGGCTGCATCATCTTGATCTCCGGCCGATTCTGTGAGTTCCGTTTATCGAGTAATATCTAAGCTTTAACTCCGGGCGTATCGCTGTTGTTTCGTTTAGATTTATTCACTAGTTATCGATAATTGCTAGATTCATAGGTTTTTATCTATTTCTCTAGCCTTTATCACCAGTTATCTAGCTAGGAATTGGTAGTGTCGGCTTTCTCTGTTTTCTATTGATAAATTCATCTATTGCCGATTAGATCTGTTCCTAGTGTTGTTATCATAGCCTTGTACCGATTACTTTAGCAGTTTCCTATCTACAAGGCTACAGAGATCAGGCTGTCTCATAGCCGATTTCAGTATTACAGTAAATCAGCCGATTCGCTGATAAATTCTCTCGAAATCGGAACATAGCCGATAGAGATTTCTGAACCTGACACATATTCTTCCTTGCCAATCAACAGGTCAGATTGGCTGGCACGCCGTGTGAACCGCACCAGGGCATTCACCCGAACAGGAGCTAAGCAGATTCTCCCGGGTCGTGTGTCGGTCGCTGGGGATTCGGTTGACCGATTTCTAGCGCCAACACTTACCCAGCAAGTCGGTGGTCTCTCTCTCTCTCAGAGAGGGCCCCATAGATCCTCGTGGCAACCCGCCCACCCACGCCCTCCGATCTAATCGTGAGGCAAGATCGCATCATCAACACCATTGCTGAGTGCATCAACCTCTCCGTGGCGGCACTACGCCCCGGAAGGTCGGCGCAGGGCTCTCCTTGCGCCCCTTTCGGCATAAAGAACTCGGCTGTCGTGTTTTCCAAAAAAGTCGTGCAGTCTTTCTAGATCCAATCTGATGACCCACTCGAACCCACCCAATTTTTGGACCATGGCGAGTTTAGGTCCCTCGTCTCATCCTAACCCTAAACCCTTACGGAGAGGGTGATGATGGAAGCTCTACGACACAAGATTAGGAAGTCTTCGCTGTCTCTGTCGACAAACTCCCTCGTGATGGTGAAAGTTCCTCTCAGGAGGAAGGGCGCAACAAGAGGAATCGAGACCGCAGTAGGTGTTGCCAACAGGAAAGAGCCGAGCAAACTCATCAGCCGCCTGCCACCCCCGAAGTGGTCGACAGATCGCCCGTCCCGTTGGCACCCAATGGCACTGTCATCAGTGCCCAGGATGATGCAGGAGGTCAGCAGAGGCATCCTAACCCCTTGCATGCTCGTAATATATAGGCCGACTTAGAACAAGCCGGTCACGACATCTTCGCTACACCCCAAGCCAACCTGGGGGCTGCCTTTGCCAATCTGGAAAACCTTCCGGACTTAGAGCAACTGCAACGGATCCGGGCACGACTCCCTATCGCTAACGCCCAGATTGAGGAAAGGACCCAGGTCCTAGAATGCTCAATAAGCCGGTCATCGCACTCTAAATCTACATCTACCTGGCACTCCCATAGCCGATCTACCCAGAGTAGATCCGATCGGAGTCGAGCTGATAATGACCGCCGCAGGGGAGGTCGGCTGGAACCCATTCTAGAGGAGGAGGTAGACTAGTCTCTAAGCAACGACCACAACCCCGATGACGATGATCGCCGACTAGATAACCACCACCACGACAACCATCGCCCCGATGGACGAGGAGACCACGAACGCCGTGGCTAGCCTGGCCAGCAACCTGACCACAACCTCCGTGGCCTCCGTGGTGAGCTCAACAACCGTCACCGTGAGCGGGACAAGGCGGAGTTTCGCCGGCACACCCAGTATGACTACGACTTCGGCGCTCCAGGGGTTGGCAACCAGCCAAATCGCGACACAGAGTGTGAGGCTGGCAACCGCCAGGAGGAGGAGTTGCGCCGCCACGATGAGTATGACCGTCGCTACGGCACCCCTGGCGAAGCCTACAACACCCCAGGGCCCTACCGGTACAATACCGCCTGGTTCGCCGCATTCACCCCCCACCTCAGGGCTGTTCAGTGGCCGCCCACCTTCAAGCTAGCCATCAACGAGAAGTACGATGGTCATTCTGACCCAACGATTTGGCTGAAGACATACTTCACCATGGTCAAGGCTGCGAATGATACCTACGACTAGATGGCCGCCTACTTCCCGGTGGTGATGGGAAGCGCACCTCTGCTATGGCTCAAGAACCTCCCACAAGGCTGCATCGACACTTGGGGTCAACTCGCTAGAGCCTTCAGACCACTTACACCCAACCTGGAAACATGGAGAACCTTGGCCAAGTCTGCCAGCGGAAGAACGGAACTCTCCGCGAGTACGTCAACCACTTCTTTGACAACTGCAATAGGCTGGCCAGCGGTTAAGATCGCGATGTCATTTGGTAATTCCGTACCAGCCTCAAGAATCGCTCGATGTTCCACACCATGTTCCAGGCTGCTCCCAAGATGGTCAGAGCCATGATGCAGATCGTCAATCTTCACGTCGACACAGATGAGGCTGAGAATGTCCAATTCAAGGACGGCAAGCACCGCCACAACAACGACTACGAACCACCGGCCCATCAAGACCATCAGCCCCCAGCCCCGGCCGGAGCCCTCCCAACCTTGAAAGAGGGCCCCTGAGGTCCTCGCCGCTATAGCTGACCATGTGAGGTAGACAACCTTCCTCCAGGAGAAGTTTGACGATACGTTGAACGCCCTGTGCCCCTTCCACAAGGACGCACGCCACAATCCTCGGGACTGCACGGTCATCAAGAAAGAGCTAAGCACCCTGGTGGAATACAAGCGGCCTCGCTGGAATGACTACCGCAAGGAAGACAACCACCGCGACAATCACTACTGCGACGACCACGACAACCGCCGCTGTGATGATCGCGACGACCAACGCAGAGAAGAGCACCGTGACCAGCCTAACCCTGACACCAACTAGGGCACCGACAATGACAACGGCGAGTTCCAGCGCACCAAGCGGGAGGTTAACACCAGCATCGGTGTCCCTAAAGTTTTCTATAGCAACCGCAAGTACAAGTTGCAAAGACGGGAAGTGCACTTTGTCTCCATCACACCAGTCCAGTATCTGCGCTGGTTGGAGATGCCCGTATCCTTCTCCAGGGAAGATCACTGGGTGCACCTCCCGGACCCCGGGTCTTACCCATTGGTGGTGTGCCCCATCATAGACAGAGTCCTCCTATCCAAGGTGCTGATTGACGGTGGCAGCGGCCTCAACATAATCTTCACCGAGACCCTGAAGCGCATGGACTTCAACTTCATGCGGTCCTTCCCTGCGAAGACCCATTCTACGGCATAGTACCCGGCAAAGGATCCTATCCTATCGGGAGAGTCGTCCTGCCGGTCACGTTCGGCACCCCTGACAACTACCACACCGAGCACCTCACCTTCGAGGTTGCCAACTTCAAGACCTCCTACCATGCTGCCTTTGGTAGGCCAATGCTGGCGAGGTTCATGGCGATCCCCAACCATACCTACCTCATTCTCAAGATGCCGGCTCCAAATGGCATCCTCTCCATCTCGGCAATGTTAAAACATCCTACAAGTGCGACACGGAAACTGTGCAGCTCATCAAGACCCTGGAGTAATCGACCAACGCCATCATGATGCTCGCCAAGTCCAAGAAGGTGGACCAAAGTTACCTAATGCTCCTAGAGGTGGACGCAACACCAATAGCACTGCAGCCCGACCCGCAAGTCAAGAAGATCAGCCTCGGCCTGGAAGACCCCTCCAAGACGACCCTCATCGGGGCTAACCTCACCCCTAAATAGGAAGACATGCTCACCAGTGTCCTCAAGGACAACTCGGACATATTCATGTGGAAAGCATCCGATATGCCTGGTGTCCCATGAAAACTGGCTAAGCACTCCTTGGAGCTGAGCAAGATAGTAAGGCCGGTCAAGCAGAAGCTTTGCCGTTTCGCTCAAGATCTCAAGGTGGCCATTAGGGTAGAAATAAATAGCTCTTAGCTGCCAGTTTCATCCGTGAATGTAAGCACCCTGACTGGTTAGCAAATCCAGTCCTTGTAAAGAAGAAAATTGGTGAATGGAGAATGTATATCGACTACACCGATCTCAACAGGCACTGCCCTAAGGACCCCTTCCCTCTTCCACGCTTCGACCAAGTCGTGGACTCCACGGCCGATTGCACCCTACTGTGCTTCCTTAATTGCTACTCGGGCTATCACCAGATCACCCTCAATCCTGCCAACTAGGATAGGACCACATTCATAATGCCGTATGGCATCTACTGCTACAACACCATGACCTTTGGGTTAAAAAACGCCAGCGGCACCTACCAAGAGGCAATCCAGAGTTGCCTCGCGAAACAACTTGGCAAAAACATAGAGGCCTACGTCGACGATGTGGTTGTCAAGACCAAACATGAAGAAAACTTCATCACCGACCTTGCCCAAACCTTCGACAACCTCCGGGCCTATTGATGGAAACTCAACTCGGGCAAATGTGTCTTCGGTGTCCTGTCCAGAAAGCTCCTGGGCTTCATGATCAACCAACGCGGCATCGAAGCTAACCCCGTCAAAGTGGACGCCATCAGGAACATAGCGCAGCCGGCTAGAAAAAAGGACATTATGAAGCTTACAGGCATGATGGTGGCCCTTAGCTGTTTCATCAGCAAGCTTGGCAAAAAGGGACTCCCCTTCTTCAAGCTGCTCAAGAAGGTGGACAAGTTCGAGTGGGACAACGAGGCCCGCAAGACCCTCAAGGAACCTAAAACATTCCTCTCAACCCCTCCCATCCTGACAGCTCCAGCCGACCAAGAAATGATACAGCTATACATCTCTGTGACAACACATGTTGTGAGCACGGTGCTAGTTGTAGAACGCGAAGAACCCAACCATACCCACATGGTGCAAAGGCTGGTATATTACGTCAACGAGATCCCGAGTGACTCCAAGGTCCAGTACACGCAGGTCCAGAAATTGCTCTACGCAATCTTGATTACCTCCCATAAGCTGCGTCACTACTTCCAATTGCAAAAGATCCAAGTGGTCTCCTCCTACCCAATCGATGAAATGCTGCACAACAGGGATGTACACGGTCGAGTGGTCAAATGGTCTATGGAGCTCGGCAAATTTGACATCGACTTCTACCCACGTCATGCGATCAAGTCCCAGATCCTGGCTGACTTCGTCGCTAAATGGACTAATATCCAAGAGCCTCCCTCCCTGGAGAGGTCGGAGCACTAGATGATGTACTTCGGCGGCACCCTCAACCTCGAAGGAGCTGGCGCGGGAGTCCTCTTCATATCCTAGAAAGGCGAGCAGCTTAAGTACGTTCTCTAGATCCAATACAAGGCTACCAACAACGTCACTGAGTATGAGGCCCTCATACACGGGTTTCGCATCGAGGTCTCGCTTGGCATTAAGTGCATCCTGGTGTTTGGTGACTCCAAGGTTATCATCGAGCAGGTCAACAAGTCCTTGTAGTGCACCTAGGAAACCATGGATGCCTATTGCGCCGTGGTCCGCAAACTTGAGGCTCACTTTGAGTATCTCGAGTTCCATCATGTCCCCAGGGAACACAATGTTGCCACCACCATCCTATCCAAGCTCGGCTCGAAATGCACCCAAGTCTCGGTTGGCATCTTCGTCTAGGACTTGAGATAACCCTCTATCAAGGTTTTGGATCTGGACCAAGCTAACGGCAACATCCAGGCTCAGGTCGACCCAACGCCCACCGATGTCCTGATGATCGAGGCAGAGGATGACTGGCGCGCACCTTTCATCGCATTCATCACCGACAACATGTCCCCAGAGGATAAAGCTGAGCACGAAAAGCTCGCGCGATGCAGCACCAACTACGTTGTGATCAGTAAGGAGTTGTACAAGAAGGCCGCATCTAACGACATTCTGATGAAGTGCATCCTCCGCAACTAAGGCCTTGAACTCCTCCATAAAATCCACTCTAGTTCGTGCGGGAACCATGCTGCCTCGGGCAACCTGGTCGGGAAAGCGTTCCACTCTAGCTTTTACTGGCCAACTGCTATCGTTGACAAAACAGAGCTCGTCCAGAGGTGTAAAGGGTGCCAATTTTTCTCCAAGCAACAACACCTCCCAGCGTAGGCCTTGCGTACCATCCCACCATCCTAACCCTTCACCTGCTGGGGGCTGGATATGGTCGGCCCTTTCAAGACTGCTCCGGGTAGATACACCCATATTTTCGTGGCGGTTGACAAATTTACCAAGTAAATCGAAGTCAAGGCTGTCACCAGCATAGAGTCGGCTGAAGCCGCTCAATTCGTCGAAGAGATCACACACCACTTCGGGGTCCCCTATTGGATCATCACCGATCTAGGCAAATAGTTCATATGATCCGAGTTCTGGGATTTTTGCTAGGATAACCTCATCAACGTATACTACTCCTCAGTAGCTCACCCACGATGCAATGTCCAGGTCGAACATGCGAATGGGATGGTCCTTCAATCCCTCAAGTCTTCTATCTTTGACAACGCATCCAAGTACGCCACTAAATGGCTTCGCGAGTTACCCCACGTCATTTGGGGCCTCCGCACTCAAAAGAGTCAGGCCACCGGCTACATCCCATTCTTCCTTGTCTACGGCTCAGAGGCTGTACTGCCCACAGATGTAGCCTTTGGTGCCCAGCCTAGAAGAGCACCGTTTGGCGGCCCTCATCCAGCATACGTGGCATGAGTAGTAGCTTTGACGCTATCATGACATGAACATCCAGGAACGCTTACTCAATGTCGACGAACTAGTGCTCCGCCGGATCCAGTCCACCAAGGACATGCACAAGCTGTCGGCCCCATAGGAGGAGCCCTTCATCGTTAAAGAAGTCATCCAACCCAGCACTTACCGGCTGCAGTGGGCGGACGGCTCAAGCGTCCCCAAACCATGGAACATCCAACACCTGCGGTGCTTCTACCCCTAAGACCTAAAAGCTATGTACTCTTTTTACATTTTGCATTGAATAAATAAAACCCCAGAGGTTCCTTGTGTACCTACCACCTTCTCGCTTCCTTACCCGAGCCCTTACTCATGCTCGGGGGTTGTTTCGACCTGATCGACGGACCATACCCTTGCCATTTTGCTCAGGGGCTTCCCCCGTTATGTGCCGACCTTCGTGTCTCACCCCTTCTCCTTCCCCTCCCACGGCAAATATGACTAACTCATGTGGACGGTGTCCTAGCTCGTGAAACCCAGACAACTTTGCACCTGCCCCCTCTACAAGCTCGAGATCCACTCTCAGCAGAGTGCTGGCCAAACAAGGTTGGGCACTTAGCGGCTATAGGTCTAATCCACTTGATGTCCTGTCATATACAATAAAGGAGGGTGGATGCTTTCCATTTTCACAAGTCATCTATTTACATAATTATCCATAATCTGGAACAAATTGATACACCACAAGTTCTGTTTTATAGGTCCAGCTCCTTAACAACATTCTCCACCACACCATTAAACTCCTTGGCCAGTTCCGGGAGTTTCCTCATGTCAAAGTCCACTACGACCCCTGCACCAGCACACTCTAGAGGAATCCGTGGGAAGTGCATCTTTAGTACCACCAAGACATTCTTGGTGCACTCCATCACGGTTTCCTTTAGCAATCCTTTTAGTTGGCCAGGCGCACTCTTAAGGTGATCGAGAAGTGGCATCGGCCCGGCTGGGTCAGCTTCCAGTTGGACCATGTCCATCACATAGCCGGCCGCCCTGCGCAGACCTTCCAGCTCCACCTCCAGCCCTGCAATCACCAATTGGTCACGCTTAAGACTTTGCATTGCGGTGACTAAGCATTGGTCAGTGTCCTTATGCAAGCCAACCTCATAAGCCAGTTTCTACGACACTGCATACTCATAGTGAACTACCACATCGTGATCTTGCTGGAGCTGGGCGTTGGCCGCCTCGCACTCCTTGAGGTCCTGGCTGAGCCTATGCTCCCTTGCATCAGCATCTGCCCATCAGAATCAACACACATAAGCACCAGGAGTTCAGGATTAGAACCAAGCCAGCAGGTCGGAGCAACATACCTTTTAACAGTGCATCGAGGTCACCCTGGATTTCCTTGGTTATCTGTTTATGTTCGGCAAGCTCTCGGTCCTTCTGCTTGAGTAGCTTCACGGCGTCCTCCTTGGCCCTCTTGAGGTCGGCCTCAAGCTGCTGTGCCTTAAGACTGTTGAAGCATCCCCACATCATCAGAGACTAAATATGATACAAATATCAGTTCCAGGAGGCTGATAACACATTTATTCAATAGATAGTTCAAATACCGTACAACTCCCAAGGGAGTGGGCGCGAAAGCCACGCCGAAATGATGAGCAAATAAATCACAGCAGCGAGTCAAGCTATTGTCAAGCGACAGCACTCAGGACTACACGGCAGTGGAAGCACTCTGCAAAGGCCAACACCACAGGTAGCGTTGGGTGCGGAAGCGACCTCCTACTCAAATTCCTCGGCAATGAAGTCTGGGTCTTCCTCTGTAGCAACAAACAAGAGTGAGTACAAAAGTACTCAACAAGTCCAACCCCATCCATGGAGGGGGATACAATCAAGAATATGCTCAAGATAACAAGGATAAGGCTAAGGTTTATTTTTGCCATAAAGCTAGGTTTTTCCACACATGCAGGGGTTCCTTTTCAAAGAGATTTTCACAAAACATTTTCTTTAGTACTCGAATCTATAAGAGGGGTTGATCTTACACAAAGGATCCAATTTTTAATGCTACTGGACTCCCCGTCCACAGTAGCTCACGACGCGACTGCCGGACACCTTCCAAAATTCAACTCACACCATGGAAAGCATCCATCACCCAAACACTAGTTATGTGTGCAAGCCGTAACTCGTCCAATGCCGTGGACACAGCTATCTGGATAGGTTCTAACTCTGCAGAGGTTGTACACTTTACCTATAAGTAGGGTACCGCAGCACGATCACCTTTGTGTTGGTGCAGATCCTATCAAAGCCATTACCCACCTTAGCTAAGAATGACTAGCCAACATGGAAGCAACCAAGGGTTAATGACCTTCCAACGATGTCTTAACCGGGATTTAAGTTCACAAAGTTTTTAGTCCTTCTCCATGGTCTCCCATTGCTCACCAGCTCTCTTGATGACTAATAGACCAGCTAGTGGGATTTATGCTAAGCCGCCGCCCACACAACGGTCGAGTGGTTGCATGATAGTAGGTTAGGCAATATGGCACATCACTTGGTCCTTAAATGTGACAAGATGGATATCTCCCAACCTTTCTCAACCATAAAGGTATGAGCCCAACTTACTGGCATTTCACACAAGAAACACCCATCCATCTCATCTAAGAATTTCCTTTCTTTATTTTCGAAAATCTATTTTCTCATTTGAAAACACTCACACATTTATCCTTTAAATAAACTATTGTGGTCATGATTGAATTGAGTAACAAGGTCCGAAGCATTCTAGCAGTAATTATCATCCAAACAGAGCAAATCATATTTAGAGATAATTATAGGACAAATAAGAAATGTTCATAAGAATCAAGGGATGGCTATCCAACCGTATTTCAGCAGTAAAACAATATACAATTTTGTAAAACAGGCCAATAGGTTGTGTTTGAAAACTAGGAATAAATATGCATCAAAGGGTGAGATTGGAGTTGCCGTCCTCAAAGCCTTCCGGAGGTTCTTGCTCGCGGTGCTGGTCCTCGGGCCTGGGCTCACGGTCAAACTCTTCCTCGGGTACTCCACGACCTAGGGCACACACAATCGAGCACACAATAAATAAAAGAAAATAAGATTTTACCCGTTGAGCTTCGAACAGAGAACGCGAACGAAAAGTAGAAGGAATGAGTATTTCCATGAAATTTGGATATGACTTGGCGGAAGTATATTGGAGGATGACGTGGTCGAATTTGGGATTAATTGGAGGAAGTTTGGCGCATGAAATGATGAGATAACCGTGTATTTAGGGGTCAAAACAAGGCTTTAGGACTAAACTGCGAGAAACCAGGGACCTATTTGTAAATACTTTTGGGAGGCGGAGGGGTTGATCTATGGAAAGAGTATGAGAGAGGTGGGAGGGTTATTTCGTGAATAGAGAGAAGTAGGAGGTTACATCGAAATTGGGGGGGGGGTCTTCTTCCTCCTTTGAACCGTGACTTGGAGAGGAGAGAGGAGGGGAAATCCGGTGGGGGCGGCCGGCCATGGCTCGCTGGCAGCGAGCTTGGGCGGCGGGGGAAGGTGGAGGAGGCCGTGGGGACTCCGTTTTGCCCCTTACCTTGGGGATTTGGTTGTTGGGAAGGGGCGGCCGGTGGAGGATAGGAGGCGGTGGCGGTCGGGCGTAGGGGGAAGGCGGGCTGCTCGGTGAGGTGATGGTGGGGCGACGAGGCAAGGCCGGGGCTCTAGCAGCTTTTATAGGCGGCGAGGAAGGAAGCTGCCGGTGGGGGCCTGGACGGGGCGGGCGTCGCCGCGACCGGCGCAAGGCGGGGCTAGCGCGGTGGTGGAGAGGGGGCCGGAGGCACGGCCGGGTAGGCGCGGTGGCGGAGCGGGGGCCGATGGGGGACAAGCCGGCAGCACGGTCGTCGAGGCGCGGCCGGCCGGGGTCGGGGATGGCGTGCCAGGAAGCAGGGGGCGCCGGGCATGGGCCCTGCGTGAGAGGCGAGAGAAAAAAAGGGGGGGGCGCAGGGGCGCAGGCGCGGGCGATGGGCCCCACACGCCGGTGGTGAGGAGAGAAGGGAGGGGGGCCGGCCAGAGGAAGTGGCGCTAGGAGGGGGGCTAGCTTGGAGGGTGGCGTGCGTGACCAGCCAGGGAAGAAGGTAGGAGAAGGAAGAAGAAAGAAGAAGAAGGAAGAAGAAAGAAGAAAGAGAAGGAAGAAAAAGAAAAGAGAAAACAAGGAAATAGGAGAGAGAGAGAAAAAAGAAAGGGAGAGTCAGCGGTGATTGCAGAATGCGGTCGGAGCATGCGCGGCGGTCTGTCGACCGGCAGGCGGCGAAATTTACGGAGAGGATAAAAGGATGGTTGTCGGCTTCGGGTGCCGGGATGGCGAAATCGCCGGGACGATTTAGATTTTCGGGTGCTCAACGGTAAAAAGATTTTGGAAACAATTTTTAGCGGGTGATTTGAGTTGGTAGATTTTACGGGTGTTACAACGGTATTCCTCGGCTCGCTAAATCGTGTCTACCTTCTTGTGCGCACGCACGGCTAGATTCTGCCCACACACTAAACTCAGCACACTGGAAAGAAATGAAACCTCAAATGCAGATCTCCAATGGTAGTTGGCATACTTACATATAACAGTGTAGAGACCTTGGAAGACGTCTGCTGTAGCTCAGCAAGGTCCTTCTTGTCTTCCAACACGTCCCCAACAAGGCTATCTCCTTCTTGCATATCCACGTCGGCATCCTCGGCGAACCTCTCTAGCAGTGGATCATCCCTGGGCAGCTCCTCCAGGTGGGATGTAGCTCCAGCTCTTTCACCAGTCACTTCTGTAGCCCCGGAGCTGGCTGCAGTAGCGTGCATAGCAACCGCACTTGAAGCCGCAGCATCCTCGACCATGCCCTACTTTGGCACCGGAACTTGCACTGCTTCTCCTCCCACCCGACGATCTTGGTCCTCACCGGCCTCTGGAGGTGAGGAGTGCTGAAGGATGTGGCCGCTCGCTCCTTCAGCATGACACAAACCAACAGTCGGCTGTGTACCAAACTCATCATCTAGCACGTTTTTCCTGTATTGTTGGTGCAAAAGGAAATATGAGAAAGACATGCAGCAAAAGAATCATGAGGTGGATAATATAACTAGATTACACTTACATGGTGCTCTATTTCACTCAAAACTTGGGACAAAAGGGTGGTGGCAGCACCAACATGTCTTCGCTTGGTGTCCCTCCTCCCTCCCTCCCCCGAACCTCCGCCTTCAGCTTCTCCTTGATTCGCTCTGCATCGGCCGTGGTCATCTCAAGGAGCTCGGCCTTCATCTTCTTAGCGACCGGGCTTGGCAAGTCGGACTCCTCATCCACTTTGCTGGTCGATCCGTCCGTGGGGGCAGTGCTCGATGCAGTCTTTTCCTTCCTCCCGGCCACTTTTTTCCTCTTACTGCTCAGCTTCTGAGAATTAGAGGCGGGAAGTTTCTTCACGGCCTGCCGTGTCCGGCATCCAACTGGCACGGAGTCCTCAGCCCTGCTGCCCTCGTTTGGTGCATCCTCATCCGACCCTTCAATGGAGGAGTCCGACTCCCAATCAAGGGCAACAGGCAGCTGGTCAGACTCGGTGGTCGGGTGGATCTTGGGATGCTGCTGGTAGGCTCCTCCGGGAAGCGATGCCATACAGAAGAACTCAAGCTCACGGCTCTGGTCAATCAACAAGATCGGTCAGAGAAAATGCAAAAGTAAAGTAGGAAAGCCAAACGATGTAATTAAGATCTTACTGTGTCCACCAGCCTCTTGAGGGAGTACGTCTTGGGGTAGCACTTGTTCTTGATGACACCACCGAAGAACTCACATACAAGGTTGGAAACTTCTTCCTTCGACACCTTTCGCTGCACCTCTCGGGTCGGAACCAGTAGCCCTGAGTACTCATACGCCGGGTGGACCCTGTCCTTGATCGGCTGCTTCAGCCGCCGACAAAAGTTGATGCTGACAGCCCCGACTGTGATCCCACGACCTTTTAGGTTGGCAATTTCCTTCAACAGCTGCTTCACCTAAACCATTTCCGCAGAGGTCAACTGGTTTGACCACTCCGGCATTGTCAAGGGTGCATATCCAAGGTGGGATGACAGCTTGGGCTTCTGATTGTCGATAAGGAACCATTCCTTGTACCACCCCTTGTTCGAGTCCTTGAGCTTCAGCGAAAATCCACAACCACAGATCAATCTCGACTTCTCCTTGGTCAACACAATTTTCAATTGGTAGAGATATTCCACAGATTCAAATGGGGAGGAATGCTGAGGAAAGCTTCGCAAAGGTGGATAAAAACTGTGATCTCCAAAATAGAGTTAGGGTTGAGATGCACTAACTTGATCTTGTAGTACTTTAGCAACCCACAGAAGAAATCTCCCGTCGGGATCCCAAATCCACGCTTGAAGAACACCGAGAAGACAACAGCCTCTGTCCTGTCCTCAGTAGGGAAGTCTTGGCCGGCGGTCACCTTCCACTCCAGCAGCATGTTGGGCCCAAGGAGACCCCGGTTGACTAGGGCCTAGATTCGCTCCTCGGTCATCACGGACTTCACCCAATAGGTGGAAGGGTCCAGTGCTTGCTCCACCGCTATCACTTTAGTCTCTACCCCTCGTGATGCAGATCTAATGTGGGCGGGTCTCTTGGTTTGCATACAGCGGGGACAGGCGGCGCAGAGGCGGTGGCTACAACCTTCGGGTGGAGGAGTGGTGGATGCGGCGGCATGACTTAGGGCTCTCAGGCGCGATGATGATAGCATTGGCAGTGGCGGTGCTTGACGGTGAGTGTGGGGCAATGAAAATGAAAATGCGCCTCTTCGGCTTTTGAAGGCATTAACGGCGTAAACCTAGCACTGGAATCCGCGGATCCCCCATTACGACACATGCGATGGATGGAAGCCACGGGTTTTCCGTTAAATCTCACGGCGTACCTCCGTGGCTCCGCCAGTCCTCGTGCTCGGGGGTTGGTCGCCTATCTCAGGTCAGCGTGCCTCCGTGGCTCCGCTAGTCCTAGTGCTCGGGAGATGGGCACCTATCTTAGGTTAGCGTGCCTTCGTGGCTCCGCCAGTCCTCGAGCTTGGGGGCTGGGCACCTATCTCAAGTCGGCGTGCCTCCGTGGCTCCGCTAATCCTCGCGCTCGGGGACTGGGTGCCTATCTCAGGTCGGCATGCCTCCGTGGCTCTGCCAGTCCTCACGCTCGAGGGCTGGGCACCTATGTCAGGTTAGCGTGCCTCAGTGGCCTCGCTAGTCCTCGCGTTTGGGGGCTGGACGCCTATCTCAGGTCAGCGTGCCATCTTGGCTCCGCTAGTCCTCGCGCTCTGGGGTTGGGCGCCTAACTCAGGCCAGCATGCCGCCTTGGCTCCGCCAGTCCTCACGCTCGCGGGCTGGGCGCCTATTTCAGGTTATCGTACCTCCTTGGCTCTGCCAGTCCTCGCGCTCGGGGGCTGGGCGCCTATCTCAGGTTGGCGTGCCTCCTTGGCTCCGCTAGTCCTTGCGCTTGGGGGCTAGTCACCTATGTCAGGTCGGCGTGCCTTCGTAGCTCCACCCTTCCTCATGCTCAGGGGTTGGGCGCCTATCTTAGGTTGGCATGCCTCGCGCTTGGGGGTTGGGCGCCTATCTCAGGTCGGCGTGCCTCCTTGGCTCCGCTAGCCCTCGTGATCGAGGGCTGGGCGCCTATGTCAGGTCGGCATGCCTTTGTGGCTCCGTCAATCCTCATGCTTGGGGGCTGGGCACATATCTCTGGTTGGCATGCCTCTTGGCTCCGCCAGTCCTCATACTTGGGGGCTGGGTGTTATATTTGGATTCGTTTTATGACGGAAATAATACATCAGATTCTTAACCATTGAACCGATTACTTTAATCGCTTCAATGCTTGGGGGATACTCCATATGGAGTGCGTCTTGCAACGTCCTCCATGTGCTTTCCTTCGATCTACAGGATGCCAGACATCCCGGAGCTTGGCAGTTGCATAGCCATGTGCATTTGGTCATACGCCTGTGGAAGCTTCGATTTTTCTTCCTTTTTTGAGCACTGTGCAGCCTCTCCATCACTATGATGACACCGCAATTTCAGTCGAGTGCATTACAAGCTTCGTTGCACATCCACCAAACTCCTGTTCGATTCCACATCGCTCGGGGGCTTAAGGGATAAAGGTACCCACGGGTCCCCACCGACCAAGATACTCGTCGACTTTGACAGGTGGGCCTGCCCAACCATGCCGTGTGGGCCAAGGCATGAAGACATGTGAAGCGCAAGCTAGGAGGCCGGGCGAATCAATTCAGCCTGGATATCATGGGATTCATGTTGTAAACCGACTCAGATTTATTTCCTTGTAACAACTGAATAGGATTAGATCCTATTCGACTTGTAAACCTAGGTCGTCAGCCTATATAAGGCGGTTAGGGACACCCCCTAGGATAGAGAACCCAACGCACGTTAACTCTTCGCACCTGCGATTAGCAATACAATAAACTAGAACACATGATGTAGGGTATTACTCTCCGGAGGTCCAAATCTGTCTAAACCTTACACCCCTGTGTTACCATTCGAGTTCTTCATCTTACGATCTTCCCCGTCTACAAATCTACCACCTAGGTAACCCCTAGTGGACTGCCGATCACTAAATCCGATACAGCCATATTTGCGCACCAACATTTATCTTTTTTTTTGTTTCAACAGCATGACCATTACCTGTTGATGAGATTCGATCTAATTCACAAAAGAAAAAAGAGACAAAAAAATAAAGAAAATAAATTTTATTGACACTTGGGATCCGATGATTCGTAATCCAATTTAGTACTCTCTCCGTTGCAAATTGTTAGTTTAGCTTTTTATTCTAAGTCAAATTTATATAACTTCAATCAAGTTTGTTTGAAAATATATTAATATCTACAATATCAAATGAATACACTATCAAGGTATATTTCATGATCTATTTAGTAAAACTAGCTTGGTGTTGTAGATATTTGTATATTGTTCTATAAACTTGCTCGATCACTTAATACAAAACTAAAACGACTTACAATTTCAAACAAAGTGAGTAACAAGTTTTTGCTAGATAATATACACCCAAAAATGCATCATACATTTTCTCCACAAGCGCACTGAAGTTTATAAATTTAGATGAATATTTTAAATTTGCACTATGATCAACAAAGAATTGTGCCAGTCTTTGTCCCATGTAGCCACTTCAGTGCCATGCCAAAGCCATAATTTATGAATAATAGTCTAATACTAGTTGCAATCTAGGTGTACATGTAATCCCAACTTTATCATCAATTTATATTTTATTTTACCTTCACTTTTTTGTATAGCTACTATGCTTTCTTCATGATATAAAAAATTCAAGTCTAGGGCTATCATAATAGCATTTTTCATTTGCAAACATAGCTCAACTTTGTTAGAATTTTCACGATGGAACCTGTGCATATACATTTGGGTCTCCGACTCAGTACGAGTGCTCATATTTTTACTAATTATTATTTTTTTAGTAGTTGGTGATGTGCCTATTGACATCGGAACGCCTGTATGACTTCGTCAATCTCAATATATATTGGCTCATATTCTCGAAGGTGTTTATAGAGGTAGTGTGTGTGGTTTTATAAGGATGAATGTGTGTATGTGCACTGTGAGCGTTTGGCTCATATTCTCGAAGCCCATCTTATCTCTTTTTTCCCATTTTTACCAAGCTATGTTTCTATTTTTACTATTTATATTAAAAGCTAATGCGAATTTAAAAATTGATATCTTATTGCATACAATGTGCAAACTTTATGTTTAAATCATGTTATCTTCTAGGGTGTCTTAGGGTAGTGCTGATCGGTAATTTATAAATGAACATATATGTCTTTTTGTTAATTATTTCATTATGGGAAGGATAGGTAATTTATAAATACTAGTACATATATTGCAAGGGAGAAAAATAAAAAAATATCGCTCTTGTTTACTTGGCAAATTTGGGAGGTGCCAAATTACTGTTACAGCACTGTAGCACACTGTAGCGTTTCGTTTGTATTTATGAATTATTATCCAAATATTGACTAATTAGGCTTAAAAGATTCGTCTCGCAAAGTACAACAAAACTGTGCAATTAGTTTTTAATTTCGTCTACATTTAGTACTCCATGCATGTACCGCAAGTTTGATGTGATGGGGAATCTTCTTTTTGCATAGTGTCAAAGTTAGGAGTTGGGGGTGAAGTAAACAAGGGGAAAAGAGGGGAGACTAGATCCGCTTGGCGACAGGGCGAGGGGAGACTCGGTGCAGCGGACAGGGAGACTCCATTTGGTTGGTGACAGGGCAAGGGAGACTTAGCATGGCTGTTGGTGGCTGTGATGTTCCGTTCCTGTTAAGCCAGATCACCATGACATTGAGTACCCGTTGCCCATCCCTTTTTCATGGCTTTCCCAATATGCTCCCTACCTTCGATGTCTCCTTTCCGTGGCCCTACTTTCTGCGAGCTACGAGTTTTATTTGATCAAGTTTTTAAGAGAGGTGTGATGTATTCAATGTTACCTAAATCCTAAACGCTAAACAGCCAGCACCTACCATTTAGCTCTTTATTCAGACTAAACGATCAATTAAACGGGTTAAACGTTCATTAAACAGGCTAAACGGATGATTAAATGGACATGGATAGACACTGTGCAGCATGTAAATAGGCTAAACGGCTGTGTACATGAACACTGGATGTATTTGATAAGAAAATGTACTAAGAGTGGGGTTAGGAGTTTTGATTATGGTAGGGCCTGAGCCCCACCTGTCAGTGGCACATGACGGATCAAAAGTCAATGGACGGAAGAACGGTATGCTCTTTAGCCGTCTCAGCTCTCAAGGGTAACACTGATCGGTAATTTATTGATGAATATATACGCCTTTTTGTTAGTTATTGCATAATGGGAGTGATAGGTTTATAAATATGTATGTAATTTGAACATAACTATTTCTTTTAGTAAGAGCTGTGAGTAACTTTGTTTTTTCTTCAAATGAGTACGCCTAGGCCTTAAGAGTAAAAGTGGGTCTCCTTCTGTTGCCAATAATTAAGAAAGATAATAGTACTCCTATAATTATTAGAGACTTTATTAGCTTATTAGTATACAACTTATGACGAGAGGCAAAACAATCATGAAAAGTTACCCGAGGGCGCATATTGCTTAGTTTGTTAGATTACTTTGATGGAACTTGCAAATTCGGTACAATTCTTCAAACTATATTCGTCTGGTTGTTAGTCGACTTATCAATAAAAAGATATTTACGGTTTCTTCGTCAGCCTCAAGACTTCGCATTTTAGTAAACACTTCGCATTTTAGTAAACTGTTGAAATTATATGTGAACGTCCACGTGTACAACACTACAACTATTTAAAAACATTATAAAATTCTGACAAATTTAAAAGGAAAGCCCCACGTATATTTGTTGGCTGCAGTTGATACGGTTCGCAAAATCTAGAGCACCGAGTGGTGACCGGAGATTACCAAATACTAGCAATCCACCATACGTGCTCCTGCCACCTCCTGATGTGACTGCAGTGGATGGATTCCAGTGGGGTGCAGTGGTGCCCGGGACACATCCCGTTCCCGGACCGCTTTGCGCGTACATGTATCTATTCCAACCCAATCTTAACCCGATTCCTCTTTAAAAGCGTGCGTACAACGCATCCCCCCGTCTCCATTTCCCACACGCGTAACAAGTGTTGCGTGCCGGCACCCAGTGCCTGCCTAACTGTAGCTAACTAATAGCTCTTCCACTGGGCGCCCTGAGGCTGCTTCTCCTCTGACGGAGCAGGAGGTGGGGGAGCAATGGCGGCTGAGGATGGGAGAGAGGAGAAGAGGGGCGCGGAAGCGGCGGTCGCGAGGAAGGCGAAGAAGCAGGGAGGGTTCAGGACTATGCCCTTCATCCTAGGTGAGTGATTCACTCCTTCAAGTCCTCTGCTTACTCCATATGCTTTGATCAATTGATCTGATCTGTTCTGCTTAGAATCCTGCTTTTACTCGACTGGATTGTCCTTCAGATTCTTCCTCTGTTTCTTGAGCTGGGTGCCTCTGCAATTAATTAGTCTCCATTTTTCATCGCCAAAATTCATAACCTGTTGTTGGGGGGAAATCGTAACTGCTCATCAGAAGATAGCATGGGAACTGAACTAATAAAGAACGTTACCAAAATCTCTCGTTGCAATTTGCAAGTACTTTTCTTTTGAACTTTCATTCCAATACTGTCCCTGCATGCACGCCACCTTTCGGTGCTGCAACGGGAACGGACGCTGCATGTCTGAACACGCTGCTGAACGATACCACAGAGCACGCCAGTCCACGCATATACGGCACTCCTCCTTTCGCACCAGTCCTTGTTGTTTTCCCTCTGGGTCAAACCAGTCTATTGTGCTCGACCGACATGGGCAACTAAAAAATTGATGTCTTTGGATTTACGTCCGATGATTCAGCCAAGAACAGCATCAAGGATCTCCTTTAAGAGTAATGAAATTCTAAACTGCCAAACTGTAGCTATCAGTGGCGGCGATCAATCAACCATAATGACCTTATTGACCATGTTTTGGCTATCTTTTAGGTGAGTTGAGAACACCTTTTTATTTAATAATTTAGGAATCAGAACACCTTTATAATTATCAATTTAGGAACCTATGTTGATAGTAACAATGTAAGGCTGAACTGCTGGTAAGTGTATTAGTTTTTTAAAAAAAATTAAAGCTGAAGTAACAATGTTTCTATTGACACACAAGAAAAATCCCTTGATTTGCACATGTCTCTACGTTTTGAGGTTTTTGTTTGAATAATTTCACTATGGCAGTGTTGTGAATATTATACTACTCCCACCGTTCTAAATTATAGGCCGTTTTGACTTTTGTAGATTTATAGACTTTGTTATGCACTTTGATATACCTTATGTCTAGATGCATAATAATATTTAATTATGCATCTAGAAAAGCTAAATGACTTATAATTTAGGATGGAGGGAGTAGCTTTGAAAGAACGAGAGCCTTAAGCCTACAATATGAGTTCAGGACTTCAGGTCTTCAGAAAAAGCTGCAGTTTATTGATCATATCCAAATGAAAAGAATGTGATCTTGTATTTGTAGAGCTTGAGCGAAAGGGGGTCTCCAGTTGAATTGGTTAGATGGCCTCAGTAGCACTCCTCAGGTCCTAGATTCGACTTCTCGTGGGAGCAAATTTCAGGCTAGGTTTAAAAATTAAAAAAAAATCCCCTGCGTGAGAAAAATTTTTTCTTTGAAAAAAATCCGGGAGCTGTTTTACCCCTCTCGGGTCGAGTTTTTATTTGTAGAGCTTCAGGCGGGGGATATGCTAAAGTTATAACCACATTAAGGCCTGTTTGTTTCCACTATTGGAGGATCCAGCTTTTAAGTTCCAGCTTGTGATCCAAAGTCCAAACATACTAATTAAGTAATTATGGTCCAGCTTTTACAATCTACCATGTTACCAACCCTAGATTGTTCAATCACACAAGCTACCTCATCGTAGCTTTTACTAGCTTGTGAGGCAACAACCTGGGCTGGATTCAAAACAGGCCCAAAATTAGGCTTTAGAAATATATGGGTGCATAAAGATACAGAATCTCACCTGAAAAGGAGCTCAGAGTTTATTAGGATACACCATTGAGCGGTTGAGCCTATGTTAGGAGATGTGAAGGTTCCTCTGGTTCCACTGCAACTTTCCCTATTAAAAATAAGGGCTCTTGTTTTCAGTTGCTTGAAAACCAAGCTTTTCCGTCAACGGAGCACCCTCTCTTCCAAATAAACATGGGTTAGAATTACGGTGGAAAAAATGAACTACTCTTCCCGCCAATCCCTCCTAATACCTATGGAGTGGGGAGAATTACGAAATATCCAAATAAAGACCTCGTAAGTTCAAATCCACAGTATGCTAGTACGATTCTATCAGCAGTACCATCTTCATCGAATTTGAACTGACGTTTCCCGCCATGCTTGTGCACGACGACACACAGCCAACGACTTCTGCGACCGGCTTGCCTCCGTGGGTTTCACCTCGAACCTCATCACGTACCTCACCCTTCAGATGCACCTGCCGCTCGTCCACGCCTCCAACATCATCACCAACTACAACGGCACGGCGAACCTCACCCCGCTCGTCGGCGGCCTCATCGCCGACTCCTTCGCCGGCCGCTTCTGGACCATCACGTTCGGCTCCTTCGTCTACCAGCTCGGCATGGTCTGCCTCACCCTCTCCGCCGCGCTCCCCTCGCTGCATCCGCCGCCCTGCGCCAAGCACGCCGCCGACTGCCAGCGCGCGTCCTCCTACCAGATCGCCGTGCTCTACCTGTCGCTGCTCTGCACGTCCATCGGCACCGGGGGCACGCGCCCCTGCACCGTGGCGTTCGGCGCCGACCAGCTCGAGCTGAACGCGCAAGGGCGCCGGGGCGCCAGGCCCATGTGGAGCTTCTTCAACCTCTACTTCTTCACCGTCGAGCTCGCCAAGCTCACGGCCGTGACCGCCGTGGTGTACGTCCAGGAGAACGTCGGGTGGGGTTGGGGGCTCGGCGTGCCCACCATCGCCATGCTCGCCGCCGTGATTGCCTTCGTGTCCGGGTACTCGCTCTACGTCAGGATGCCGCCGGCGGGTAGCCCCATGGTCCGTCTGGCGCAGGTCGCCACCGCCGCGTTCAAGAAGCGGAAAGCCACCGTGCCGGACCCGAGCCTCCTGTACGAGGACAAGGAGCTCGATGCCGGCATCTCCACCACCGGCCGCCTTCTTCACACCGACCAGCTAAAGTAAGTTGAATAAATTTGGACGAAGTGCTTCGGAATTTGAGGTGCACGTACGAACTGACTTGTCGTTTCTCAAATCTCAATAGGTTCTTCGACAAGGCGGCTATAGTGACGGACGGCGACGTGCTGCCGTCCGGCGAGCCGAAGCTGTGGCGGCTCTCGACGGTGCACCGTGTCGAGGAGCTCAAGTCGATCATCCGCATCCTGCCGATCTGCGCCGCCGGCATCATCCTGGTGACATCGTCGTCGCACAACCACAGCTTCGCCATTCAGCAGGCGCGCACCATGGACCGCGACCTCACGCCGCACTTCAAGATCCCGCCAGCGTCCATGCTCATCTTCACCAACCTCGCCATGCTGCTGACACTGGCCTTCTACGACCGCGTGCTCGTCCGAGTGCTCCGCCGCTTCACCGGCCGCCCCAACGGCATCACCCACCTCCAGCGAACGGGCGTCGGCTTGACCATCGCCATGCTGTCGAACGCGGTGGCCGCCGTCGTCGAGCGACAGCGCAGGTCCGTGGCTGCCGCAAGCGGGCTGCTCGACGATCCCAAGGCCACCCTGCCGATGAGCGTCTTCTGGCTGGTGCCGCAGTTCACCATCCACGGCATCGCCAACGCCTTCATGGACGTCGGTCGGATGGAGTTCCTGTACGACCAGGCGCCGGAGAGCATGAGGAGCACGGCGGCGGCGCTCTACTGGCTGACCTTCTCGATCGGGAGCTACCTCGGCACGCTGCTGGTGACCATCGTGCACGCCAAGACGCGGCGGAGCGGGCAGTGGCTCCCGGACAACCTCAACCGAGGTAAGCTGGACAACTACTACTGGCTCGTCGTCTCTCTGGAGGTGGTCAACCTCGTCTACTTCTTCGTCTGCGTCAAGTACTACACCTTTAAGCCGTTGGAGACGGTCGGAGGAGAGGAGGAGGTCGAGCTCTACCATGGCAGTGGCAATGGCACCGATGGCGCCAAGAAGCAGGGTGGAAGCTTCAAGTAGCTTGGTGGTTGCTTCGACCATGATCCCCAACTAGAAGACTTGTGCTGGGATGAAATAATGGTATTTAGATAACCTTTTTGTCATATTACCATAATCTTACCGATTCTAAGAACTTTACCAGTAGCACACTGTGTAAGGTAATTGTTCGAGAAATGCAGGAGTATCTGTTTATTCCCAGATTTCTACGCTTGATTTTGATCTGTAACATTATACATCACTAATACAAGAGCATGGAGAGTAAAGACCACTTTAGAAAGTCAGTGAAATGAAAGAAAACCCTGCAAAATATAAAATTCGAGGCAACTCATTTCATATATAAAAGAAGAAAAATTAGGGGATGAAACAAGAATCTTTGGACTATCGATCCAACAAAATTCATATAAAAATAGATATGAAATCACATGGGATATTGAGCAGATAGTAATATCCTATCCATCAAAAAAAGAAATAAAAATGAGAGGGGCTTCAGGTATTTAATCAGAAAAGACTGAAGTAAAAAAATAAATAGAGAAAAAGGAGTGGCTTATATTTATTTTCATGATGCTATGTTATAACGTTAAACATCACTTTGTGCTGTCGTAGTTGCCTAAAGTAGTACTGTTATGTTTTTAATTATAGAGCATTAACATTATGTTGCAACGGTGCATTCGCACTTTTAATCATAGATAGAGCTAGGATTTTAGTTAAGGACAGCACACAAATTACATTTTTTTAGAAAATGGAAATATATCCATCCTCTACCATAAACATTCGCAGCCAAATTCTCAGCTCAACAGCTGATCATAAAAAAAGAGAGAAAGAATCCACATGAAGAGAAAATAATCATAAGCAATGTCTAATATTACTTATCCATTCATTGCTTTGCTCGTCGAATGGACGGTATTCCTTATGTCCTCACGCTGCATTGATAAATCATAGTCAATATGTTCCCCTAGGTAACCTCTAAAGCAATGTAGGAAGATCACCCACGAGCAGCCGAGCATGAACAGGGAATTCTGAAACACCATATGGACATCCAAGATGACATCTTCAGGAAGAACGTGACGCAATGACGTCATCATCGCCAGCCTAAGTATAGAGCTGGGTTTACACCCGGAGATTCAAAACATGGTCATATAACAGTGAAGTGAAAATGAGATCGCCTCCAAGGAGAAAGTGGCACCTGAAGGCGTCACCGACCAGCCTTTTGCCCAAACCTTCACCACGCCATGCTAGCAGCAGTTGGGCAGAAAAGCACAAAAGTGCCTCACTGAGCTGCTGATGGTGCCGAGCACGCCCACGATTACCAGCCATAATTATCAAGAGCCAACCGCCGCCACCTCGACTCACGCCCGCCGTACTAGGGCCAAGGCCTCGACCATGATGCCATGCCAAGCCCGCCATGCCACCAGCCTGTCGCACATCTGACGAGGTCCATGTAGGAGGGTGCCGGTCGCTAGATCAGCTCGCAGCAGGCCAGCACATGGAATCCACCCCATGGCTGATGCCTCTGGAGTGCAAATCTACACTTGAAGATCCTGAAGGGGGAGGGGGAACTGGAAGGAGAGGCTTTGAGAGCCTCGCGCACTGTCTTGAGGCCTTGCCGTGCATCACCATTGGCGACTTGCTACCACGCCTGGCCATTAAACGGAGTCGGAGAAAGGCCCGCCACAACCATCCTCGCAGCTCGTCGGGCTTCTGACTTTCTGCTGTAGTGGCGGCTGAGTAAAAGCGATGATGGAGGACCGTGGCGGCAGGGAACGGGAGCGCCGCCCGTCGGCCCGTGTCGCCCCTGGAGCGACGTAGGGGCCTGATCCGTTTCTTCAATGCCCCAGCATGCACATTACATAGTAGGATAGATATTCTTCCTGAATGTTACAAAATGCTATCATGCTTTCAGAAAAAATGCTACCATGATTGAACCCTCCCCCACATATACCTTCTGCCAGCCAAGGCCAAGGTCTTATTTTATCATTGCCTAGCTCATGAATTGACTTATGGTCTGAATGATATGCATTAATTGCAATCATGATATATCAGTTAAAACCAGCATGCCAGGCGATCAAAGGTCACAAAAAGACACCCAAGAAAAATCCGGTCCGGCTGCTGCTGAAGATGAAAGAAAGCTCAACAAATGGCTACACATGCTAAGATTGCCCATTTCATGGCAGGCTTTAAAATTTACAGAATTTGGAGAACTCGATCAATGGACGTAGTGGTCATCAAGCAGCAACCAACATTACATTCAGATGCCATTTTATCTTGCTGCAGTGGATGGAGATCCTCAATGGCGTCATATCATATCTCGACCGCTCGAGAGTAATTGGGCGACCCTCATGCCTCAATGATACCTCAATCAACATTTAGGAGTTATAATGACTTTGAGGGGTCTTTAGAGTAATATATTCAATCCCGATCACCCGTCCTGAGGTGGCAGCTGCAAGCTTCCCATTCCGCGATGCTTGTCCACGAGGCATAGAATCCAAAACCAGTCTTGCCTTGTGCCTTTTATAAATGCCGTGCGTACAGGCAACATCTCCCATCTCAAGGGATTGCGAGACCCGGCTGCTAGCTTCTCCTCTGAAGGAGGACGAAGAGAGCAACGGCGGAGGATGGAAGGGGCAAGGAGACGGATTCAGTGCAGTAGAAGACGAAGCAGAAGGGCGGTTTCAGGAGCATGCCCTTCATCCTAGGTGACAGATTGACTCCCTCCTTATGCTTCTACAAATTTTTGAGCTTCACAAATGTGCTTAATGAATAAACGGGGCCTCATAAGGAAGTGATTCATGTGATTAGCTAATTCCCATCGGTGCTCGTAGCCTAAGAGAGGGAATTCTTAACTTATGGCTTCTACTATTTGCTTCAAAACATAAACTAGATCATGCTATCTAGATGTACCATCTATGGTTGATCTAGTGATTCTTCCAACCCAAAACAAGTTTTGCAACCTAGAGCCAATCCTAGCATGATACTACTCTAGAAAGTAAAACACCCAAGTTGCAAGTATGAAATGCGGAAATGTAAATGAGTGGGTTAGGAAGAATGCAAACTCGTCACGATGATTTATCCCATGGTATCGGTAGGCAAATGTCATCCCTAGTCCATGTTGGAGCTCCACCAAGGATATGCTCCTGGTCACCAAGTCTCTCCCGATCAAGGTTTTGAACTCGCCACAAAGGCTTGTGCCAAGATGGATGAGAAGTTTTCCACTAAGGCAAGGCTCACCACTCCCTCTCTTCCGGTCACCTTGATGCCGTATCCACTATAGAGCTTCTCCAAAAAGGAGGGGGTGTCCTCGTTCCCCGCACATGGTCGTCGATGCCGCTCCACACCAAGTTGGAGGGTCGAAGACTTGCTGGCGAGCCACCAATGCTCCAAGGCACTGGCACACCTTGTACACTTGTGGTTCACACCTTGAACCAATCACAAGGCAGGCACACCTTGCACTCTCTCCTATCCTAGCACTAATCATTGTTCTAAACTTGTGCTAAGCTTTTGATTAATCACTTATGCACTTTTGGTGGCTTAGATGTGTTCTTGATGTGTCTTGCACTTCAATGGACTCCTGCACACTCCAGCAACGGCTAGTTAAAGTGTACCATCAGATGTTCTGATGGTATGTATTTTTGTAGCATCAGAATAAGGGGTGCTACCATATGTCCCTCCGTATTTTGACCATAACTCACAACTCCAAACTCCGATTTCGATGAACTTGTACTTATTGGAAAGCTTATGAAGTTCTACATGAGATTCTCTAAAAATCTAGACCATTCAATCACTTTTTGAGCACCGGATGAATGCTAAAAAATCCGACGGTACCATCGGACCTTCCAGTCACCACGTCGCTACTCTTCGTATTTTGGTCATAACTTTTTGCTTCGAACTCTGTTTTTGATGATCTTGTACTTGTTGGGAAGCTTATGAAATTCTACACACGATTCTCAAAAATCCAGACCTTGTGATCAACGTTTGGCATTGGATGAATGACCTAAAAGTTCGACGCATACAAATTTTCAAACGTCGGACCTTTTGGTGCCCCCCTCATCCATTTGTCAACCTCTCTGGAGATTTTGACAAAGTAAATATGCAAACTCCGATGGTAGCATCGTATGATCCGGTGCATGCCCTTATATGTTCATCAAATCATCCGTTGAGTGTATTTCAGTAAGCACCGGATGTTCCTCTGCTTAGTCCGATGGTACTATCGGAACTTCCTGTGCCCATTTTTCAGCACATCTTATTTTGGGCATAACTTTCTACTTCGAAGTTCGATTTTAATGATCTTGGACTCTATGGAAAGCTTGTGAAGTACTATACATGATTCTGTAGAAATCCAAGCCATTTGATAAGCTCAAAAACAATTATCCATGGGACAAGTCCAATTCATTCCTCTCTTTGTCCCGACTTCGGTATCTTTCTTTGTGATGCATCCATGGAACCTATGAAACCTTAAAAGGGCTCATTCTTGATACACATGTTAGTCCCAATGATAATATTGTTATTCAATCACCAAAATCACAATCATGGCCTAGAGGACCATTTTTCTTACAATCTCCCTCATTTTGGTGATTGATGACAACACAATCAAAGCAAGCATAAATTTGTAAGAATTGATCAATTGAACCACTTACAATTGTTTGGATGCTTACCATCATCCAACTTGTACTTGATCTCCCCCTTGTTCATTCTCATCTTGCTTCACTTCTCTCCCCCTTTATATATTTCTCTCTCTTTCTTGAATTTCTCCCCCTATGCATGTTCACTTCCATGCCTTACTTGCTTTGTTTCCACACTTTTCCCCCTTTGGAATCAAATCACCTAAAAGGTAATTCCAAATACTTGCAATCCAAAAAGACCTTGTGAACATAGCTCGAGGGAAAATGTTAGTAGCCTAGGGAGATAGTTCCATGAACCATGATCCATATGAGATGATACCAATGAAGATACCACTTGTAAGACTATTAGGATGGATCAACAATTCATGAAACTAGCATGTACAAGCAAAGCTCCCCCTATATGCGTGCACAACAAGATAGTGTAAAAAATAAGTGCACAACTAGATATAAGAGCAAAGGAAGCTTAGAGCATATCATGCATGGAGATCGCTTAAAAGATCGAAGGGTTTGACAATGATACCATTTGTAAAAGCTTGAGCATTTGCATACCTCCGGGGGCATATACCTTGATGGCACCACTTGAAGCATACCACTTGATGGCACCACTTGAAATGAGCCACTTGTAAATGACATCACTTAAAAATGACACCACTTGTAAGAGGCTTAGAGAGAAACACATGAGGTACCACAAGGATGGGGAATGTATAAGTACATTGCCTTTGAACTTATATATGAAATGTAAGCTCGCAAGGACATGACTCAATAAGCATGAAAGCGCTCATAATGTTATTATCACTCTTATAGGTTTGTTAGTTCACATTGAGAGTGAATAACATCATCTAAGTGTGATGCACCAGATGGAGAGACTACATAAGATAAGCTTGAAAATAAGTTGGTCTCCAAAATCACAAACCATAGGATGAGCTCCTCCTAAATGTGTGCATTTAGTGTTTGAATCACAAATTAATTGTATGCACATTGTTTATGACAACAAAAGGGAAGCTAACCCTATAGCTTGTGCTCATGATACAAAGGATAACATATGAAAGAGCATGTATCATGAAAGAAACAAGTATAGCTTTCCTACACACATGTCAAACCATGTAGGTTGCTCATGGGTTAGAGAGAGAGATACACAAGCAACCTACCATATGAAAAATAACTAGGCATTGCAACATATATCATATGAGAACACAATGCAATCCTATACATGGAAATGGAGCTACAATGATGCTTGAGTTGGGTTCTAGCTGCCATTACCTTTGAATGGGGGACTTGGGCACCATATGTCCAATCTTCCAAGCTTGGCTTCTTGACTTGAACCTTCTCATCTTCTTGTGAGTCAAGCCTCCAAATCCCCCGTAGCTGATCATGGGCTTCACGTGTCCTTTGGAACCCAAACCATTTGAGGCCCTTTCATATTGGTGATGACTTCCTTAGGCACCCAAATCGGTCAGTTCCAACCCCACTCCTTCTTCCCAACCTTCTGAGCAACCACCTTGCAGTTTGGTCTTCTTCTTGATGACATAGGAGTTGCTCTTAGTCTTGTTCTTGCGGTTGAACTTGGTGTAGATGAGGAAGCTCTTGATGGTGAAGTTCATCTTCTTCTCATCTTTGCTCATCTTCTTCACTTGGGGGCATTGATAGGACTTGTGGCCTTCTTGATGACATTTAAAGCAAGTCACGGTTGCTCCCTTCTCAAACTTACTCACCATGTGATCATGGTTATCTTGAGAAGGTTGAATGTTACTCTCTTGTCTTGTGGAGTTTCAAAATTGCCACCTTGTCCTTGCCCTTCATTTTGGCCAATTGCCCCATGAGCCATTTCACTTCTTGCTTGAGCTCATCATTCTTGTTTGCAATAAGGTCATCATAAGATTCTACAACAACATTCTCAAAGGATTTCTTATTGCAAGGGGGTGAGCTAGATTCCTCAATTAAATCATTGCAAAAAGTTGAAGCATCTACCTTAGAGATGGGAATTGCATAAAGGATAGATGATTCATTTTGCTCCAAGGAATTCTTAGTTTCATTATCAATTCTCTCAATTTTAGATTTGAGCTCTTCATGCTCCTTGTTAAGCAAGTTGAATTTGCACAACAAATTTTCATAATTTGTAGCAAGGGTAGCATGAAGATTATTGAGAGCATTGAATTGTTTTAATTGCTTAGATTGTTTCTTAAGGATTCCTTTTTTGCTCATGGTTCAATTCAACAAGATCATCAATGGAAGGAGAATCGGATTCATCATCACTTACATCGCTTTTCGTACCTCAGGCCATTACGAAAAAGTGTGGTGATGATGATGAGGGACCTTGCATGTTGAAGCGAGTGGTGAAGTTCTTGCTTGATTCATCATTTGAGCTACAAGAACTTGATTCTCCACCACTTATCCATTGGACGGCAGTGAATGCTTCATGCTTGGGCTTCCTCTCCTTCTTCTTCTTCTTCATTCTTTCATGCTTGGTATTTGTAATCTTTATTTGTTGATGATGACATCCATCTCTCAAGTGTACCATGTACCCGAACATGTTGATCTTCTTCATATACTTGAAGACCTTCTTGGCATAAGCTTCAACCATGGATTTGGTTTCTTCATCACTTGAGGAGCTTTCATCATCATCATCTTCTTTTTCTTCACTTGAGTTTTCACGAATGGCCATCTTCCTCAACTTCTTCTCTTGATTGCTTGCCTGGGCAAGGCTTCAGGTTGGAGAAGATGATTCTTGGTTTTGCTCTTTGGACTTGACCAATAGTCGCATCTCGAATGTCATGATCTTGTTTAGGACTTTGTTTGGGGTGAAGTTGGTGAGCTTCTTCTCATAGATGATAGCTTTCACCAAATTATAGTCCGACCTCCGAAGGCTATGGAGGATCTTACGATTGAGGTCCGCATCTCCAATCTTCTTCACACCTAAAGAATTGATCTCATTCACAAGAATATTTAGACGTGAATATATAGTCTCGGCATTCTCATTTTCAAGTTGCTTAAAGCTATTGAGCTTTTCAATGAGAACATCATATTTTTCATTTGACACATCCTCCATGCCCTCATTGTTCTCTTTGATAGTCATCCATAGCTTGTTAGCATTTTCACAAGTAAACACAGAAAACACTTTCACTAAGTGAGGATAAAATAATGCTCTTGGAAATCACATCATATTGTTTTTCTTATTGCCCATTATTTTTCACACCTTCACTAGTGACTCTTCAAACATTAAGGCCCGTTGCTTGAAGAAATGCTTCCATGAGAACTTTCCAACGTTGGTAAACCATGCCATCAAAACGTGGAACCAAACCTGTTGAATCCATCCCTTACCCCTATCGAGCTAACTCACTAGGCGGTGAAGCCTAACTGTTTCCATTGAACTGGTTTCACAATTTGCCAATAGAATTGACGATTCTTTGTGAAAGATGTGAGCCCTAGCTCTGATACCACTTGTAAGGAATCAGTGCTCGTAGCCTAAGAGGGAGAGGGGGTGAATTAGGAAAATTTAAAATCCTTAATGTATGGCTTCAACTATTTGCTTCAAAACATAAACTAGATCATGCTATCTAGATGTGCAATCTATTGTTGATCTATTGATTCTTTCCACCCAAAACAAGTTTTGCAACCTAGAGTCAATCTTAGCAAGATACTAATCTAGAAAGTAAAGCACTCAAGTTGCAAGTATGAAATGCGGAAACGTAAATGAGTGGGTTAGGAAGAATGAAAACTTGGCATGATGATTTATCTCGCGGTATCAATATGCAAATACCACCCCTAGTCCACGTTGGAACTCCACCAAGGATATGCTCCCGGTCATCAAGTCTCTCCCGGTCAAGGATTTGGACTCGCCACAAAGGCTTGTGCCAAGACGGATGAGAAGTTTGCCACTAAGGCAAGGCTCACCACTCCCTCTCTATTGGAGGTATGCCCTAGAGGCAATCATAGAGATGATGATATTCCATTGTGTTCATGTTTTTGTTGGTGCTAGAAATCGGTCAACCGAATCCCAGCGACCGACACACGACCCGGGAGAATCTGCTTAGCTCCTGTTCGGGTGAATGCCCTGGTGCGGTTCGCGCGGCGTGCCAGCCAATCTGACCTGTTGATTGGCAAGGAAGAACACGTGTCAAATTCAGTAACTACGATCGGCTAAGTTTCCGATCGAGAGAGCTTATCGGCAAATCGGCCGATTTACTGTGATGATGAAATCGGTTATAAGACAACACGATCCCTGTAGCTTTGTAGACAGAAAAATACTAAAGTAATCGGTACAAAGCGCGTAATAACAGCACTAGGAAAAGATCTAATCGGCAACGAATGGATCTAACAACAGAAAGTAATGAAAGCCGATACTACCGATTCCTAGCGGGATAACTGATGATAAAAACTAGGAAAACAGGTAAAAACCTATGAATCTAGTCGATATCGATAACTGATGAATAAATCTAAACGAAACAACAGCGATGCGCCGGAAGTTAAAGCTTAGATATTACTCGATAAACGGAACTTACAGAATCAGCCGGAGATCAAGATGATGCAGCCCTGCCAACCCGCACGAACTCGTGAGAAGGAAAAGTGACGGCGAAGTCGCCTGCTCGAAAGTAAGTACGAAGAATAAAGTAACTTGTTGTATTGATTGATTGTTGTGTTTACAGATTTACAAAGGTAGCTATTTATAGCCCCGTACAAATAATCTTCTTAACCGACTAGAACTCTATCTCTAATTCAAACAGAAAATAAATATCTACAAGCACAATCCGTGCTAAACTAATTACCCCACGCTTCATGGGCTGAACTCCACCTTATCCCTCCATCTTTCCAAGCCCATACAGGCCCACCTTAGTCCACCTTCCTGATCGGCCGATTTCTTATCGGCAAAGGATTGCCGATTGGGAATCTGGCGCATTCACCCTGAAGCGAAGTAAAAGCCACTGACCGATTCCGCATTATAGCACCTTTTGACCGATTCCCATCCGTACTTCTTCGACTTCTTTCCTCCTTGGCGCCGATTCTACTGATGACGAAATCCGGCGTCAACACATGCCCCCCAGTTTCGGAGTAAAACATAGTCTTTTACTTCGAAATTCTTTATAACCTCCCCTCCGAAACGGCCGCAGTGAAAATATCCTTCCGTTTCGCGGTCTCCCGGCTGATCATTGCAATTTTTGAAACGGGCGCCCACGACAGCCACTACCCCGAAAAACTCGACGCGCCGGCGCGGTGAAAATTCCATCTTTACCCTTTCTTCAGGCACCCTATAAATAACATTTCACCGCAGCTCATCTTCAAGCTCACGTCTCTTTTTCCAACGCGCGCACATCCTTCTTTCTTCATTTCTCCCTTGCCATCGAAGTCTTCCAGTTCCAGCTCCTATCACTTCTTCCCCTTTCCCTTCAATGGTGACTCCTCCCGGCAATTCCCCCGCACGCGATGCTCCAGGGACAATGCCCCCGGTGGAGGTAGCGACGGCCGTCACTTCTTCAACAGATGCAAGGGTTTCATCAGAAATCCCAATGGCAGTCCCCATCACAGCCCCATCATCTGCGCCAGCGTCGGCGACCACGCCGATTACTCAGAACTTTATCCCGGAGGTAAGTACCGAATCCTCCCCTTATCGGCAATATTTTAGATCTACTCCTTACATTCCTATGCCCCTTTTCCTTTTTAGGCGGTTAGAGATAGAATTACTATTCACCTCACGGGCAGTCCTGGCCTTGTTTGCCTTGGTCCCATGGGAGACCCAGATCCGGCGATTCTTATAGATTTGGAAACTGATCGGATACCTTTCAAACGGTCCGATATGAACTTAGATCAATGGGCAAGCACTTTTAGATCCTGGCCGAATGAAACCCCAGGTTGGAGGGAATGGTACCAACGGGTGGCCGCGTCAAGGAGCGTCTCATGGGATGAGCTCAAAATCGGCCAATGTATCAACCTTTCCCTGTCGCAAATGGAGAAAAATGAGCCGCTAGTGATGGCAGCTTCCTATTTTTGGTCTGACGCACTTAATGCATTCTTATTTGGTCACGGTCCTATGACCCCCACTCTGGTCGATGTGGTCCTCTTGACCGGCCTGGACATATCCTCCCCTGACACGCCTTTCCAACTTCTGACCGTACCGTCGCATCGGTTGGACACAAGAGGAATCGGCGGCTGGAAGGGCTTTATTAGTAATAACAAGAAGACCGGTACTGTTGATAACAGGGAGCACACCGCTTTCCTAATGATGTGGCTAGAAAAACACCTTTTCTGTGGAAGAGCCGCCGGCCCAACAACCAACACCCAATCTTTAGCTGAAGCACTGTCCAAAGGAAACCACGTCCCTCTCGGGAAACATCTTCTGGGTGCCGTGTACCATATGCTCCATCAAATCGGCACAAAACTCTCCAAGGGAGAACCAATCGGCAACCCAGGTGGGCCTTGGTGGTTCGTCAATCTATGGTTGAACCTTTACATGAACAGGATCACCCGGCAGCCAGTGGACCACATGATGTTTCCTAATATCGAATCGGCGGAAGACCCCACCGAGCGTCGCCGATGCATGTCTTATGGTGAAGCAGCGTCAGCTTTTCCAGGTTGTGCGTATTCCGCTACAAAGGTAGCCGAGTACTTTCGGTGCTTCTATAATGGATTTAATGAGGACGCAACTATCTGGTTTCTATACCAGCGAGACATCCCAGTCTTCGAACTCCCCTCCTGCTTCGATTCGACCTCTGGCCGATTTGATGAAAACCTTTATGAAGAATTGATCAAACCAGGACTCTTACCGGCCAACTTCTTTTCGGGGAAAGATGCCCCTACATATGAGTTCTACAACCCATCTACTGCTGCACGACAATTCGGCATGGGTCAATTGCCGATACGGGTGTATTTTGCTGGCCGAATCAAGTTCAGAGAAGCGCTTAAAACTGGCCTGGATTATTGTCGGCTGCGAGACCGAATTCCGGACTCCAGTATGATTAATTTGAATGAATGGCTATTATGTCCATTTGCCATCCAGCCGTTCAAGCTTTGGTGGGCTGAATGGAAGCAATTCTTATTCTGCAACTCAGCATCGGCATACTGCAACCTTCTAGACCCGGCCAACATTGATCCCAACGCCGAGGTATTTCTGATTACCGATTTTTATTCTTTTCAACATGATTGAGCACTAATGATTTCATTGTCTCTTTAGGCTGAGAGTCAAGCCCCTCCAACGCACAGCCGCAGTGGTCGGCTAATGGAGAGCTATCCGTACACCACTTATCCTCTTATCGGCTACGACGCTCCGTCAGTTGACATGATTGCTGGCCGATCGAAGAAGGTTCATAAGAAGGTTGTCAAGAAAACCAGTCGCCGAGTCCGGGCTCGTACGGCGTCGGCGGATCCTCCTGTGCTCGTATCGGCAGAAACCTTAACTGCATCGCCCCAGGCCACACAAATTGCCGATACTCAAGCCATTACACAAGCCGGAGCGGCTGCCGCCTCACTATTGTTGGAAGCCTTACAAGTGAGTTCAAGCTTTACCATTTCCGATTGTCATTTTGATATTAACTCCTCCTAACTTTGTATCTCGTAGAGTTCTTCCATGGAAATGCCACAGTCGGCAACAACTCAACCGGATACCAACGCGCCCTTGCCCTCATCCATTGAGGTACGGTACTTATCTTATGGACTCCCTTCGGGTATTTGCATAACATATTCAACCGATTCCTCGATGCAGACCATCAGCACACCACGCGTTTCTCGACAACCGATTTCTTCCCAGGGAGCTGGTCCGAGCACCGTGCCGATTGTTGTGGAGTCCTCTTCATCGGATGAACCTATGGTACAGGCCATTGATCAGGACACAACGGCTTTACAAGCGCAGCACGAAGAAATTCGTTTTAAAACGGTAAATTCTTAAACCAGCTTTCGACCAGCCGATTTGCTCTGTTCCCCTGCCGATTCACCCTTTTTCTTTATTCTCTCAGGAACAAGACTCCCCCAACAACAGCCTTTTCTCCTTCGCGGTCGCTCTCTCTGATGATGAAGAAACCTCATCCCGCCAAGTCGCCTTAAGCTCCGTTCCTGACGACGTCCGGGCTAAGCTCACCAACATCCGATCCCTCCTTCAAGGGGATATCGGCCGACTGGTAGAAGATGCTTCGCCGATTCGGCAGCTCTTTAGTGACGTCAGCGGACGAGTACCAGAGGAAGCGGAAGAGGCCTTGGCACCGGCGGCCTTTATTGAGTCCATGAGGATTCCCGTTTTTAGAGCCCTCCGTCACATGGCCGATCGCGCGAAACTGGCCAAGATTCGTGAAGATGAAAATGCCTTTAAGCGTCAGGCTCAAGAAGCGAATCGGCGTATCCATGTTCTAGAAGACTCACGCCCGGCGATCATTAGTGAAATAGATCGCCTCAAACGACGGAGGGCGGAACTTGCTAAAGAGATGGAGCAAGTGACCAAAGCAATCAGCGCCGAAGAGAACAGGCTTCAAGATTTACCCTCTGCTATTGCAGATTTGACACGGGAGAGGCAGCGTTTTGCTCAAGAGGCTCTGAGACTCCACCGCAACGCATCGGAGGTCCCTGGATCGGCAGAAGAAGACCGACGGGTTCTTGACTCTGCCGATCAGATCCGGCGTCGGGCCATCACGGCTATCGATACCCTTTTGGGTAATCTGTAAAACACTGACCGCTTTGTACGAACGTTTACTGCCTTCTTTGACCGACCCTTCGCGATGCCTTCTATTTACTGCCTTCCTTATTACCGATGGGACGTGGCCTCATCAGATTTCCACGTATTCTCCCCATAAATATCGACCTCGGCGCCTCCTCCCGATAGCATCGATCTGGCTCCCATTTTGCCTTTCCTCTTCCTCTCATCGGCGCAACTACTTTGTCATGGTCTCGTCGTCGTCCTCTTCTGTCAACCAGGTGACGTTCCGCCTTCTCCTCTTAGATCTTAGGAAAAGAATGCGCCACCTTATTCCTTCTTTGTTTCAGCCTCAACGCCTTGGTCCGGAGCTCGTGCGTGCCATCGAGCGTATCCATTCCGAAGACCCTTTGACCCCGGAGGACAAGGCTCTGATTCTGGCCCATCAAGAAGAGCTCCAAGACCACATTACTGCGGATGCTCGTGTAGTCTTGGATGCCGTGGTGAACGGAAGCTGTCACCGATCGCCAGTCATGAGGGGTCGTCATCGTGACGTTCCCGGAGATGACATCACTTCGACGGCCCGCACGATCCTGGACTTCCTGGAAAGGAACGGCAGCCCGCGGCCTCCCACCGCTAGGGTCCGTCTGCTTCCTCGGCCCGTCATCCTGGCGGCGGCAGAGGCCTCGCGTCTTCGTGCTTTGGAGCGGAATGAGGAATCATCTCAAAAGAAGGATAATTAGTTTGTTTTTTTGTAGTTTTTTGTTCTAAGGGCGACTTAGTGTTTTGCCGGCCATGTAACCCGTCGTCCGTACCGAATGAACGTAATCGGCCGTTCCGGTCGACTTCATGTGTGTCTTCAAAACCGAATCGTATCGGTCATGTATAATCGTGTTGATTCCTTAGGCACCGACCCATATACTTGGGTAATATCTTTTCAAGTACCTCCCATTCAGAGCTCTAGTGAATTCTTCTCCCTCTATCGTTTCTAAGATATAGGCATTCCCTGGAGCGCATCTGCCGATTCTATACGGCCCTTCCCAGGTAGGAGACCATTTGCCGAATTTAGGATCTTTCGACCCGATCGGTAATACCAACTTCCATACCAAGTCTCCGGGGGAGAACTGCTTGACTTTGACCTTTTTATCGTACCATCTGGCCACTCTCTTCTTATTCTCTTCGATACTTATCAGAGCCCTTAGTCGTTGGCCGGCCAAATCATCAAGTTCTTCCTTCATCAGAGATGAGTAGTCATTGGCTGACAACTGGTCCTGAAGTGAAATGCGCCTTGATCCTGCCCTCGACTCCCATGGAAGTACTGCATCGTGGCCGTATACCAACTGATAGGGAGATAGCTTGGTAGCCCCATGACAGGCCATTCTGTATGCCCACAGGGCTTCGGTCAAACATAGATGCCACTTCTTCGGGTATTCTTCAATCTTCCTTTTGATCAACTTGATTATTCCTTTGTTGGAAGATTCTGCTTGACCATTGGCTTGCGCGTAATATGGAGAAGAATTTAACAACTTGATGCCCATATCGGTCGTAAATTCCTCAAATTCCCCCGATGTGAACATTGTTCCTTGATCGGTTGTTATAGTTTGAGGGATACCGAATCGGTAGACGATATGATCCCTTACGAAATCGGCCATGATAGCCGAAGTCACAGTCCTTAGTGGGATTGCCTCCACCCATTTGGTGAAGTAATCAGTAGCAACCAGAATAAACTTGTGCCCCTTGCTCGATGGTGGATAAATTTGGCCGATAAGGTCTATTCCCCACCCTCTGAACGGCCATGGTTTGATGATGGGATTCATGGCCGACGCGGGTGCACGTTGGACATTTCCAAACTTTTGACACTCCTGACAACCCTTGTAATATTTAAAACAGTCTTCGAGGATCGTAGGCCAATAGTACCCGTTGTTTCTGATCATCCACTTCATCTTATGTGCTGATTGGTGAGCTCCGCATACCCCTTCATGGATTTCTCCCATTAGAGTCTTGGCTTCTTCTGTCCCAAGGCATTTAAGAAGAACACCATCAATCGTTCGGTAGAACAGATCATCTTCGAGCAGTACGTACTTGGTAGCGTGAAAGCGCACTCGTCGCTCCACCTTTTTAGACGGATCCTTCAGGTAATCGGCAATTTCTTTACGCCAATCGTCGGCTGCAAGCTCTAAGGCCATGGCGCCCGGAATCGGCCGATACCCAGATGCGTGTTGAGCGAGTTTGTTTGCTTCCTCGTTGTAGTCTCTTGGGACGTGCTCGATTACTGCCGATCTGAATTCTTTTAAAAGCTGTAAGCAATCTTCGTGATGAATTCGTAATATGTCATCCTTGCACTCAGCCCTTCCGGTTAGTTGATCCACAATTAGCATCGAATCCCCGAAGACCTCAACAGAATCGGCCTTGACTTCTCTTAATAATCGTAAGCCTTTTAATACAGCTCTGTACTCCGCTTGATTGTTTGTGGCGGCGGTTTCTATCGGCAGAGAAAAATCATATCTTGCCCCCCGAGGTGATATGAGGACGATGCCGATTCCTGATCCGACTCCGCATGATGACCCGTCAAAAAATAACTGCCAAGGCGCTGGTTCCACGAAGGCGATCCCCGGCCCACAGTGCTGGGCGACGAAATCGGCCATGACTTGACCCTTGACGGCTTTTGCCGATTCGTACCGTAGGTCAAATTCCGATAAAGCTAAGATCCACTTACCGATTCGTCCTTTCAATATTGGCAGTGACAGCATGTATTTTACTACATCATCTTTGCATACGACTATACATTTTGCCGACAGTAGATAGTGCCTGAGTTTGGTGCACGAGAAGTAAAGACACAAACACAAACGCTCCACTGGAGGATATCTTGTTTCGGCATCCAGGAGTCTTCTACTAACGTAATAAATTACCCGTTCTTTGCCTTCAAACTCTTGGACTAGAGCCGACCCAATAGCTTTTTCATCGGCTGATAAATATAGTTTAAACGGCTTACCCGTTTGAGGGGGAACCAGGACTGGGGGTGAGACCAAGTACCGCTTTATGTCTTCTAGCGCCTTGCGCTGTTCTTCTCCCCATATAAATTCCTGGTCTGGCTTCAACTTCAGAAGTGGTGTGAACGCCTGAATCCGTCCAGATAGATTAGATATAAACCTTCTGATGAAGTTTACCTTGCCGATTAGAGACTGTAGCTCAGTTTTGTTCTGTGGAGCGACGACTTTGTTGATGGCCGCTATGGTCTTCTGATTGACTTCTATACCTCGTTCGTGCACCATGAATCCTAAGAACTGTCCGGCGGAGACGCCGAAAGCGCATTTGTTGGGATTCATCTTGAGACCATGCTTTTTGGTACACTCTAGCACCTGTCGCAAATCGGCTAGGTGTTCCTCGTGGCTTTTGGACTTGACCACAACGTCATCGATGTAGATCTCCACCAGGAGGCCAATGAGTTTGTGAAAAATGTAGTTCATGGCTCTCTGATATGTAGCACCAGCATTCTTCAAACCGAAAGTCATCACCACCCACTCGAATAGACCAAGATGGCCTGGACATCTGAAAGCCGTTTTGGGTATATCCTCTTCGGCCATAAGTATTTGATTGTATCCGGCGTTTCCATCCATGAAGCTAATAATTTTGTGCCCCGCGGCAGCGTCGATCAGTACATCGGCCGTAGGCATGGGGTAACCATCCATCGGTGTGGCCTGATTAAGATTTCTGAAATCAACGCAAACGCGCAGCTTCCCGTTTTTCTTGTACACCGGTACGATATTAGAAATCCACTCGGCATAACGACATTGCCGAATAAATTTTGCTTCAATTAGCCGAGTTATTTCAGCTTTTATGTCTGGTAAAATTTTAGGATTGCATCGCCGTGCGGGTTGTTGGTACGGCCGATACCCTGGCTTTATGGGTAGCCGATGTTCAACAATAGACCGATCTAATCCGGGCATCTCGTGATACTCCCAAGCAAAACAATCCTTGAATTCTCTTAATAAATTTGTCAATTTACACTTGTACTCTGGATCTAAATTTGCACTAATAAAAGTCAGCCTTGGTTTGGTCCCGTCACCTAAATCTACCATCTCCAATGAATCGGCCGACGTGAATCCGTGTCCCAGCTTCCCGTCTTCTCGGGCGAACTGATCCATCTATTGCGCTTCTTCGGAGCCGACTGCTCGGATCGGCTGTAGGCCAAAATTGGTGACCTTCAGGAAATCGGTTTCCCACACCCTACCTGATATGCACCTGACGGTTTCGCAGCTCCATTGCTGTGCGTCGGCTGCTGCGATGCTGTACGCGGAGTCGGCTTTGACCACCTCGATGTTATCGCCGACCCATTGTACAAGGCATTGATGCATAGTTGACGGGATGCAGCAGTTTGCGTGTATCCAGTCTCGGCCAAGAAGCATATTATAGGACCCTTTGCCATTAATGACGAAAAACGTGGTAGGAAGGGTCTTACTGCCGATGGTGAGGTCGACGCAGAGGGAACCGCGAGCGTTTGACACCTTGCCTTCGAAGTCCTTGAGCATCATGTCCGTCCTGGTTAGGTCATCGTCGCTCTTTCCCAGCTTTCGGAGTACGGCATACGGCATGATATTGACGGCAGCTCCCCCGTCGACCATCAATCTAGTGAGGGGGCGACCGTCAACATGCCCTTTAAGGAACAATGCCTTCATATGTTGTCGTTCGTCGTCTTCGGGCTTTTCGAACGTGGCCATCATTGGTTCTAAAGCCAACCATGCTGTTTGTTCCTCTATTGCCGACACGTCCTGTTGATCGGCAGGGGTCATGAACTCCATCGGCAATATGAAAACCATACCGATTTCGGCTGCCGATTCATCACCCGCCGACTCATCGTTGTCCTTGTCGTTTCTTTTGGGGCGCCATACCCGAGGTCTCCCTTCCTTCTTGTCCATCGCGCTCTCTTCTTCTTGCAGTTCCCATTGGCGGAGGCGTTGGACTCTTCGTTTTTGTGATTTGGTTAAACCATCGGGACACCATCTGGGGTTTATTGGCCTCCCTTCTTTCCCGGCGCGTTCCCATTCTGGTTCGCGTCCTAACGGGTTCTCGTCTGTTACCCGAGCATCGGCCATGTCTTCGAGCCGGCTGTGAATGCTGGCTTTGCTATTTGGTTGATCGTGTCGGTCGGTCCTGCCCCCCTGCCTATTATGGCTTCTACCTTCTGACCGATCATATCGGTAACTTCTGCCCCCCAGCCGATCACGCATGGAAGGGCGCTGATCATCTGGGTTGCGCCGATTCCTGCTGATCGGTTCTGGCCTTCCATCTCTGGAGCGAGACCTGGTGAACGGCCGATTGCTTCGATAGGGACCGTTGCACTCTGGGCAGGTATCGGCCGATGGTAGCCTGAGGTTATTCTCCCAACAATGGATGAAGAATGGGCATCTCCAGTGCTCCTCGTGCCGACGCATCGCTTCCTCTCGGGACCTCGATTGTTGATGTTGGCGTTGGTACTTTTGGAGCAGGAACTGGGAAGTAATGCGTGGTCCTTCTGACTCACCATCATCGGCCTCCATTCGTCGCTTTCCCTTTATGTCTTCAGACGTAACTTGATTCCTGGGATCGATAGCGCCACTCTTTTTTGCCGACTCGGACGTCAGCACTTTTGTTTGGAGAGAATTCCTCCCCGTGTCAGCCATGTTGGTAGGAAAAGGGTGCTGGTCGATTTTCATTGGTTTGGCCGGTTTTGCCGGCACTTCAAATTTGAGTCTGCCCTGCTCAATGGCCGACTGTATTTGTTGCCTGAAGATTTTACACTCGTTGGTATCATGTGACGTGGCATTGTGCCACTTGCAATACTTCATCTTCTTCAATTGTTCGGCAGAGGGTATTGTGTGGTAAGGCGAGAGTTTAATCTGTCCTTCCTGGAGTAGAAGATCGAAGATTTTGTCAGCTTTAGTTGTATCGAAACCAAATGCTTCCGGCTCCTTCTTGCCGAAGGGCATGATATCGGCTTCTTTCCCTTAATCCACTCTGCAAGTCCGATTTCGGCGTCTTCTTCATCCTCTACTTCTTCCAGGAATGCCACTTTCTTCTGAAAATTCCTTCTTGGATCGAATGGACGCACCTCTTGCCCGGACAATCGGTGGACAATCTGGCTCAGGCTCTCGAACTCTTGTGAAGCATATTTTTCTTTAATGTGTGGCAGCAGGCCTTGGAAAGCTATATCAGCCAACTGTGCATCGGTTAGAGCCAGGGAGTAGCATTTGTTTCTGATTTCCCGAAACCTCTGTATGTACGAGGGTATCAGCTCATCACTTCTTTGCCGGAGGCTAGTCAAATCAGACAGCTTCATTTCGTGGACCCCAGCATAGAAGTACTTGTGGAACTGCCTTTCTAGATCGGCCCATGTGATAATTGAGTTTGGTAGCAAAGTGGTGAACCATTGGAAGGCCGATCCAGACAAGGATGATGAGAACAACCGTACCCGCAGGGCATCTTGCGTAGCTGCCTCCCCGCATTGGATGATGAATCTATTCACATGTTCTACGGTAGAAGCATCATCCATCCCCGAAAATTTGGTAAAATCAGGAACTTTATACCGATGGGGAAACGGCAACAAGTCATACGTAGATGGGTATGGTGTCCTGTAGGTATACGTTTGCACCTTCGGCTTCAGGCCGAATTGTTCTTGCATTACCTTCGCGATTTGCGCCGACCAATCTGGTTGTTGCTGGGATCGGCACATGCTGATAAATCGGAGGTTGAATAAAAGGAGGTTGATGAAAAGGTGGTATCTGAGTATAAGCCGGTGGTGTAGTAAAGGACGGCTGCTTGTAGGCACCACTTGTTTCATCATATAGCATGAGCTCTGACGTCTTGTTGACCTCCGGAGTGATAGGTTGGTATGGTGGTATGATCGGCCGAGTGGCCGTTTGGGAGGGTGTCTGGAACGGAGGATTTCCTTGACTGACCGATTGATTCAAACCGGTCGTGTTTAAAGGCATCCTCCAGGGTAGAGGGATGACTGGAGGGAGTGGTGCAGAGGACGGTTGGATAAAGCCATATCCCAAAGGAGTTGATGACGTAGAAGCACCGGTTCCTCCGACAGAGGATTGGATCGGCTGAGAAGCCTGATAAGCCTGATTTGGTGGAATCGGCTGAAAATACGTAGGTCCCCTGTACCCTTGTGGTATACCTCCGGCGAAGGAGTTGACAACAGCATTGTGCACCATGTTTGAAAGTACCGGGGATTGGTTGATGAAGGCGTGATGAAGAGATTGTTGAATCATATCGGACATTTTATCCGAATCTTCTGAAATTGTGATCTGGCGGGGAGTAGGGAAAGGAGACTTTTTAACAGTTTCCCCGCTCCTGGAACGACTGAAGGATTTCAAGCAAGTTTTACGGACTTGCTCCAAATACTGATTCAGATCTTCTTTTTGGTCGTCCTTTAGATCTGCCTCCGTCACTTCGATGACGTTATCTTCGGAGACTTCAGCAGCTTTCGACATGACAGCGGTTGTATTCGTCCCACCGAGCGTGCCAAAAGTGTGTTGGTGCTAGAAATCGGTCAACCGAATCCCAGCGACCGACACACGACCCGGGAGAATCTGCTTAGCTCCTGTTCGGGTGAATGCCCTAGTGCGGTTCGCGCGGCGTGCCAGCCAATCTGACCTGTTGATTGGCAAGGAAGAACACGTGTCAAATTCAGTAACTACGATCGGCTAAGTTTCCGATCGAGAGAGCTTATCGGCAAATCGGCCGATTTACTGTGATGATGAAATCGGTTATAAGACAACACGATCCCTGTAGCTTTGTAGACAGAAAAATACTAAAGTAATCGGTACAAAGCGCGTAATAACAGCACTAGGAAAAGATCTAATCGGCAACGAATGGATCTAACAACAGAAAGTAATGAAAGCCGATACTACCGATTCCTAGCGGGATAACTGATGATAAAAACTAGGAAAACAGGTAAAAACCTATGAATCTAGTCGATATCGATAACTGATGAATAAATCTAAACGAAACAACAGCGATGCGCCGGAAGTTAAAGCTTAGATATTACTCGATAAACGGAACTTACAGAATCGGCCGGAGATCAAGATGATGCAGCCCTGCCAACCCGCACGAACTCGTGAGAAGGAAAAGTGACGGCGAAGTCGCCTGCTCGAAAGTAAGTACGAAGAATAAAGTAACTTGTTGTATTGATTGATTGTTGTGTTTACAGATTTACAAAGGTAGCTATTTATAGCCCCGTACAAATAATCTTCTTAACCGACTAGAACTCTATCTCTAATTCAAACAGAAAACAAATATCTACAAGCACAATCCGTGCTAAACTAATTACCCCACGCTTCGTGGGCTGAACTCCACCTTATCCCTCCATCTTTCCAAGCCCATACAGGCCCACCTTAGTCCACCTTCCTGATCGGCCGATTTCTTATCGGCAAAGGATTGCCGATTGGGAATCTGGCGCATTCACCCTGAAGCGAAGTAAAAGCCACTGACCGATTCCGCATTATAGCACCTTTTGACCGATTCCCATCCGTACTTCTTCGACTTCTTTCCTCCTTGGCGCCGATTCTACTGATGACGAAATCCGGCGTCAACAGTTTTATATTGTGTTCCTTGAATATCCATTAAATGCTGCTTGAATTGATTTGCAATTATGTAAATTGTGTGTGAAACTCTTTACTTGTATGTTTATTCTAAAAGTTGTCCCTAGTCGGAGTTCATTTGAGGACACACATGAATATTAGATTAGCACATGTATTAGTTAATAACTATGTTTCACAAGTCATGGACATGGAGATGTCAAACTAATAATGTGGGCACGTGTAGAGACATGTGCTAGGACTGACCCAACACGAGTTACATAGTTCTCTCTTTACACAATGTGTACGCTTTGTCCTTAGACCGGAGATTGTCGCATGTACTCAAGATGTGGATCGACTTACTTAGGGGCTATCGAACGCTACATCGTAACTGGGTAGTTATAAAGGTAGCTTTCGGGTTTGTCAAGAACTATGCTATGAGGCATGGTCAGTCAAGATGGAATTTGCCCCTCTCTATTTGAGAGAGATATCTCTGGGTCCCCTTGAGTGATCGGATCTGAAAATGTATGGCCATGCTACGTGAGGTTAAGAATTAACCTAGAAAGGGATTCCGAATCACAGCATCGAGAAAGAGTGGTCGACTTGGAGCTAGACCGAATATCGTGAGGCAAAGGGAAGAGCATGTATGTGATGTTGTGATGGTTCGTCTGATATGATCTTTGTGTGCGTATAGGAGTTAGTATGGCCGAGTAGGAGTACTCGGGCCATGTGTATACATATATGAACCTATAGGGTCACACACTTAAAGGGTTGGAAGTCCAATTCGGATGTGATATGAATTGGACCAGGTTTAGTAGTACTTATGGGCCTCGGACCCAGAGGCCCGTTAGGAACCCCTATATATTGAGGGGTGGGGGCACCCTAGGGTCAAATCCTTTTCGCACCAGCAGCAGCCACGCATCCCATGCCCTCACCTTGTTGCAACTCAAGGACCTAGCAATCCGACTTGCGACGCTTCCTCCCGCATGTGTGGATACCTTGGAGGTGTTGCATCTGCAGCACTTGGATGAGCCACTGCACGAGAGCTCCGACGAGGAACTTGATGAGTCGATGACGAGCCAACAACGAGCCTGACGAGCCGCGGCATGAGGAGGGAGTTGCTGCACGTGGACGAGCTGCTCAACGTCGACGTGTTTGACTACATTGCGTCGACGTGTGATCAACTTCGTTGCCCTGACGTGTATGTACAACTTCCGCACTTGTGCGTCGAGTGGTAATCCCGTGATCTATAATGACAGTTTTTTTCTTGGTTTACGTGGTAGAAATTTTTGTTTTGCGCTAGCGTAGCCTACCTCGTATTCCAATACTCTCTTCCAGTTACCATGACACCGTATTCATTACAGAGCTTCTCCACGAAGGAAGGGGGTCTCCTCGTCCCCCGCACACGGTCGTTGATGCTGCTCCATACCAAGTTGGAGGGTTGAAGACTTGCCGGCGAGCCACCAAGGCTCCAAGGTACCGGCACACCTTGCACACTTGTGGTTCACTCCTTGAACCGATCACAAGGCAGGCACACCTTACACTCTCTTCTCTCTAGGCCTATCCTAGCACTAATCACTCTTCTAAACTTGTGCTAAGCCTTTAATCAATCATTTATACACTTTTGGTGGCTTGGATGTGTCCTTGATGTGTCTTGCACTCCAATGGACTCCTGCACACTTTAGCAACTTTAAATGGGCGAGTGGAGGGGGTATAAATAGCACAAGACATCAAAGAGCCGTTATTCCAACGGTCAGTTAAAGTGTACCATCGGATGTTCCGATGGTATGTATTTTTTGGCATCGGAATAAGTAGTGCTACCGTATGCCCCTCCATATTTTGGCCATAACTTCCATCTTCAAACTTCGATTTTGATGAACTTGTACTTGTTGGAAAGCTTATGAAATTTTACACAAGATTCTATAAAAATCCAGACCACTCAATCACTTTTTGAGCACTAGATGAATGCTAAAATTTCAGACGGTACCGTCGGACCTTCCGGTCACCACGTCGCTAGTCTTCATATTTTGGTCATAGTTTTTACTCCGAACTCCATTTTTGATGATTTTATACTTGTAGGAAAGCTTATGAAATTATACACTTGATTCTAGAAAAAATCCAGACCTTTTGATCAACTTTTAGCATTGGGTGAATGACCTAAAAGTCTGACGCATGCATATTTTCAAGCGTCGAACCTTCCAGTGCTCCCCTCACCCATTTGTCAACCTCTCTGGAGATTTTGACAAAATAAATATGCAAACTCCGATGGTAGCATTGGATGATCCGATGCATGCTCTTGTATATTCATCAAATCATCCATTAAGTGTATTTTTGTAAGCACCGGATGTTCCTGTTTTTAGTTTGATGGTACCATTGGAACTTCCGGTGCCTATTTTTCAGCACATCTTATTTTAGGCATAACTTTCTACTCCGGAATCCAATTTTTATGATTTTGGACTCTATGGAAAGCTTGTGAAGTATTATACATGATTCTATAAAAATCCAAGCTATTTGATCAACTCAAAAATAATTATTCATGGGACAAGTCTAATTCATTCCTCTTTTTGTCCCAGCTTTGGTATCTTTGTTTGTGATGCATCTATGAAACCTATAAAATCCTAAAAGTGCTTATTCTTGATACACATATTAGTTCCAATGATAATATTATCATTCAATAATGAAAATCACAATCATAACCTAGACGACCATTTTTCTTGCATCCCGGCCTTAGATTCCTTGTGTTACTCCATCCGTTCTCTGTTTCTCGAGCTGGGTGCCTGCAGATGTGGTTTTCCCAAACTCTTTTCCTTCACGGGTCATGCTGTGAAATAATAACTTAACATGCTGATAAGATATTAGGCGCATCAACTATGGATCGGATGTAGAGATTAATAATGATATCACTGCTGCAGTCTGTCAACTTACCTTTGGAGTGCAAATTTGTAACAAAGAAAAACATGCCTTATCCCTGGGGAAATAAATGCTTAAAAACCTTTCTAGGAGATCAAGGAGGCGATATTGTATAACCACGTATACTTTCGAGGTCAAACTTTATGTTACATATGAAATTGGCAGATAGAAAAGAGAAAGACAAAAGGATCTTGGATGAATATGTCCCGTGCTTAGGTGCCTAGACACATAATCTTAAACTAAGTCACACACATTTTGAAAGCTTATCCAATATGAAAAAAAGGCATTTAGCTGTGTTCTTTTTAGAAAACAAATAGGAAAATCTTGGTCCAATAACCACTAAACAAAATGAAGGTATTGATTATTAAACCAATTCAAATCAAGAAGTACTTCGCAAGATACCAAATCAAGGAGTACTCATATATGCGTGACATTTCCCACCATGTCTTTACACTACGACAGCGAACGACTTCTGCGACCGGCTTGCCAATGTCGGGTTCAGCTCGAACCTGATCTCATACCTCACCCTCCAGCTGCACCTGCCGCTCGTCGAGGCCTCCAACATCATCACCAATTTCAATGGCACCGCCAACTTCACCCCTCTCATCGGCGGTCTCATCGCCGACTCCTTCGCCGGTCGCTTCTGGACCATCACGTTCGGCTCCGTCATGTACCAGCTCGGCATGGTCTTCCTCACCCTCTCCGCCGTGGTCCCCTCGCTCAGCCCGCCGCCCTGCGCCAAGGACGACACCGACTGCCCGCGCGCGTCGTCCTCCCAGGTCACCGTTCTCTACCTGTCGCTGCTCTGCACGTCCATCGGCACCGGCGGCACGCGCCTCTGCATCATGGCGTTCGGCGCCGACCAGCTCGAGCTGGACGCGCACGGCAGGCCCCGGGAGGCCAAGCCCAAGTGGAGCTTCTTCAACATCTACTTCTTTGGCATCGAGCTGGCGAAGCTCACCGCCGCGACCGCCGTGGTGTACTTCCAGGAGAATGTCGGGTGGGGGTGGGGGCTCGGCATCCCAACCATCACCATGCTCGCCGCGGTGATCGCCTTCGTATCCGGGTACTCGCTGTACGTCAAGATGCCGCCCGGCGGAAGCCCCCTGGTCCGGTTGGCGCAGGTCACCGCTGCGGCGTTCAGGAAGCGGAAAGCCGTCGCGCCGGACCCGAGCCTCCTGTACCAGGACAAGGAGCTCGACGCCGGCATCTCTACCACCGGCCGCCTTCTCCACACCGATCAACTAAAGTAAGCTAAATTAAACTCTTATTACATGTGTCAACTCAAACGTGATGAAAATAAGGGTCGGTTGTTTTGTTTTGTTTGAACGAGCTGACTAGCTAGTAGCTACTTTACTTGTGCAGTTGTGCTCGCTAGGTTCTTTGACAAGGCAGCCATAGTGACGGCCGGCGACATGCTGCCGTCCGGCGAACCAAAGCTATGGCGGCTGTCGACCGTGCACCGCGTCGAGGAGCTCAAGTCGATCATGCGCATGCTGCCGATCTGGGCGGCCACCATCCTCCTGATGACTTCGGGGTCGCACAACGGCAGCTTCGCGATCCAGCAGGCGCGCACCATGGACCGCGGCATCACGCCGCGCTTCAAGATCCCGCCGGCCTCCATGCTCATCTTCACCAACATCACCATGCTGCTCACCCTCACCTTCTACGACCGCGTGCTCGTCCGCGTCCTCCGCCGCTACACCTGCCACCCCACCGGCACCACCCACCTCCAGCGCACGGGTGTCGGTATGACCCTTGCCATGCTGGCCAACGCGGTGGCCGCGGTCGTGGAGCGGCGGCGCAGGTCCGTGGCCGCCGCGAGCGAGCTGCTGGACGCGCCCAAGGCCACCGTGCCGATGAGCGTCTTGTGGCTGGTGTCGCAGTACGCCATCCACGGCGTGGCTGACGCCTTCATGGACGTCGGCCGCATGGAGTTCTTGTATGACCAGGCGCCGGAGAGCTTGCGGAGCACGGCGGCGGCGCTGTACTGGCTGACCAATTCAGTGGGGAGCTACCTCGGCACGCTGCTGGTTACAATTGTGCACGACAAGACGCGGCGGAGCGGGCAGTGGCTCCAGGACAACCTCAACCGAGGGAAGCTTGACAACGACTACTGGCTCGTCGTGGCATTGCAGGTGCTCAACCTCGTTTACAACTTCGTCTGCGTCAAGTACTATACATGCAAGCCATTAGAGACGACCGGGGATGACAAGGAGGTGGAGCTCGACTGTGTCAGTGGCAATGGTGATGATTACGCCAAGAAGGGTGCAAGTGCAAGCAAGCTTCAGGTAGCTTAGGGTGTACTTCGATGGCGTCGTTTTCTTCATACCATGAATTGCCGATATTTTGTGGAAATAGTGTTTGCAGAAATTTTTTCAGAAATGTACATGCTTATGCCCTCAAATCGCTGTATGCCTGATTTGAATATGCAAGGTTTATGTGACATGTGAGCTTTGTTTAGAAAGGGATACGAATTCTTAAGACACATACAGTTCGAAGTTAAAAATTGTAGTGCAAATCATCTTCCAAACAAGTGCATCTGCTATTCTGAGACCAATCGTCAGGGGACAAGCATGACAGTGGTACTAAAATTGCTAGGCTGCACCGGAAGAATCTTATCTTACTTACAAGGCTTCTTTTGAAACCTTCGCGTGAATCCACGTAGGAATTCTATGTAGACACTCTAGAAAAATAGAGAAATTCTAGAAATTCTCTCAAAAAAGCAAAACACGTAACCATCAATTCGATACCTCAAATCATCATATCATATCTTACTAATTAGAGGCTCCTTTTGAAGTCTTCACGTAAAGCCACCTAGGAATATTTTGTGGACGCTCTAGAAAAAGAGAAAAATCCTAGAAAATCTAAAAAAAGTAAAACATCTAGCCATCAATTCGTTACCTCAAATCATCATAGTCATTGGATCTATTATACTTTCTAAAAACCTACCCACCTATGCTATTATAAAATTAGTCTAAAATAACCCCTAAATCTATATCTAAATTATCCAGTGCTACCATTATGAAAATAGCCAAAAGTAACCTCTAAATACATATATATCTAAATTATCCACCTCTATCATTATATAAAATAAACTTAAGTAACCCATAATATTCCTTTAAATTAACCACTAACTCCATATAAAAAAATAATCTCCTAAATTTGCATATAAATTGCCAACCACTAACATTATAAAAAATAACTTAAAGTCACCCCTTAAATTTGCATCAAAATTACCACATATGCTAATCATCTACATACCACAGTGTGGGACTATGGGTTGCTGAATTTGGCAGAGAGATAGTGCAAGTATAAAATTGGTATACCGAGAAGAGGCTCGAAGCTAATGTTGCGCTAAGGAAATCCCATGAATTTGGCCCATACGCTTCGAAGAAGTTCCCACGAATGGGCTCAGAGTTATAAAATGGTGGAGCCCATCACAATCTTCGTCCAGCCAGATGACAAGCCACGCCACCGACCCGACCCAACCCATTCCTTACGCAGCTCAATGGCCACCCCCTTTCCTTCCCCCACTCCAACCACCCTCTCCATCTCCAATGCCTTCCATCCAGCTATATGTCTCGTGGCACCACAAGTGTACAAGAAGGCACGGAGGGCCTCCACCACCACCTCATCCCACCGCTGCTCTTGCTCATCCTCCTCTCCGAAGCAGCAGTAACCACACAGTAGTGCGAACCCACCACCTCACCATCGAGATAGCCTGCTTCTGCTCATCCGACTCTGACATGCCCACAATACCCTGCTGTGAGCGGGTCGTTGCGTCTGTCAACAACGGCAACAGCATCCCTTACCTCTGCCATGTGGCGTCGCAGCATTAGATCTTCCTCGCCTGCCTCAATGCCTCCCACATCATGTCGCTCTACACCGGCTGTCAAGGACTATGCACTAATGGTGCCCACCTTGCCCCCCTATCTAGGTAAGTAACGCAGTTTTGGAGCTTGGGAGATGTCTGTGTACCCAACCTGCTTTCTAATCTTATTCTCAAAGCCATTAACGAATGTTTCCTGCAGGTCCACTACTTTCTATCATCACCCTGCGCCCCCAATCATACTTCTCCACGAGCAACGAAGAGCAAACATGTACGAACCTCCCTCACATATGCTCCTCTTGTAATTATTACTTTGCAAACATTGGGTGCTTCAATCAAGGATGATGCGATCAGATTAATATGGGCTTTAATTGATTATGTGATTCGATTCAACAAGTAGCTTTGATTCAAATCATGCTCTGTATTTAGGCAGACTGGTTGAATTTGAAGCTGGAGTTGAGCGGGAGAAATCTTTAGTTTAACAATAGATGATAGTGTGAATATAGGGAAGTAACATCAATGGACAAACTTCATCTTCTATTTACTCCAAAAGGCACCAGTATATGTTGGCAAATTCACCATACACACACGCGACATTGAATGACAACCTTCTTAGCTTATGAGAGGGTGTCCAATTGTTAGCTTAAACTAGCTATAAGGTTGCTGATGTCATCTATAGATTATCTTAATCTGATTTGAACCAAGTCTAGTTGAGATGATTTTTGAAGAATTGCTTTGACTACACCATCTACTCATGCATTTTTCATCTTTACATAACTGACACTACTTGCATATGAATTGATGCAATATTGTCATCAAAACATGAGAATTCCAACTCCTAGATGCTTCACAAGTGTGCTAGATCATGGAGGCAAAAATTATTTGTGCTTTGTGGTAGAGACAGAAAACATGGTGGTCTCAAAATTAGATGTGGGTGTGATTTGGGACTTCTACAAACAGTGTGGGGGAAGACGTTAGTCTACCAAACAATAGAGGTGACTGCGACCACGTGCCATCACCACTACCGCCACCCCAGCTGCCTCCACCGCTGCCTTCTCCCAAGATGCACCATGCAATTTTAGGTTGGATACTTAACGTTTGATCATTTGCTGATCTTGGATTGCATAGTGAGCTGAAGTGTGTGATAGATTTTTCTACTATCATGTATTGTAGTTGTCAAATTGGTAAAAATGGATATCTACCATCAAAACAAAAAATATATGGGTATTTACCATCAAAAGAATCGGACTTGGATATTTACCAAGGAAAGGTTACACGTTACAACTTTGTAGCATTCCGTTGGCTTCCGTTCGTTGGATTAGTAGTCTTTCTTTTTTTTTACTGATTAACAGTTGCAGGATTCCAATTGTTCCCTTGGCCAATTCCCTCATGCCCACTCCTTAGCCCGGTCCACAGCAGCGACACCCACACGCACGCGATGCGTGAAAGGAGCAGGGCAGGCGACCAGTGGTGCGCTCGCCCACAACTTTCCTGGTGGCGCACTCCCCCGCGGCCACTCGGGTCCCAAATGGTTGTGGCCTCCTCCACCCCCCCCTCCACGGTATGCATCTCCCTCCTCTTCTTCCTCCCTTACTTTGAAAGTTATAAACCCTAGAGTTTTCTTCTCTCTCGTAGTGCTTAGGAATCGATCCAAAATTGAGACATATGGATCCTGCTGAGGTTCTTGAAGAGTAATAACATTTTCCTCTCGGTTGAATCTATGCAATTTCTTCCAATTTGTACCTAATTTGTTGGTTTGAGAGGGGGAGGGGGTGAACAGATAGCCTTGAAAAGGGAATAAATGAGTGGATTAGCATTGAAATTGTTATCGATTGGTACTTACATTTGATCTCCGTTCCATGTGTTTGTCGTTGTTGTTGCAGTATTGATCCGAAGAGTGCATGTAGAGTAGAGATCTCTGTCAACTCTTACTTCTCTGTAAGGGATGGTCGAAAGGAATAGAGTAAGCTTTGTTGTTGATTTAGAAGCATACTCAATCATTGATCTAGAGACAGATATTGCTTCTAAATTTAAATGGGGTAGCAATCAGCAGGCAAATTTCTGGGTTGTAATAGGGGGTAATATGACATGCAATTTGGCTTCAGATGCGCAACTTCTTGACTTGTTAAGGACATATAGAGTATTGAAGTTGTTCATGGTAGTCGGGACACGTGAACACAATGTAAGCGAGGAGCAGATGCCTGCTGCAGTGAACATTGGAGAAGAGCAGATGCCAATTGCTTTGAACATGGGAGCGGTGATGCCTGCTGCATTGAACATGGTAGAGCAGGTGATACCTGCTGATGTACAATGATTTGGATGTTTCAGATGGAGGATTTGCATGGGCAGAAGTACTTGAATATGGTGAAACAACTGCAGGTCCACCAATGCATGAAGAGGAAGAGTAAGAGCACTTCATCATTGGTGGGTGCGATCCTAATGGACATGAGCTTGCTGGAGGAGATGAAGAGTGAAGGTACTTTAAAAGTGTTGATCATGTAGTTATTGATCCAGTTGAAAATCTTAAAGTTGAGGTGCAGAAAACAAAGAGGGCAAGACCTATTCAACAAATTAGAGACTTTAATAATGAAGTTGTTCTTGATGATTTTATTGTGCCTCGCACATCACATGATGAAGAGAATCCAATCATTAAGGTGGGAGACACAATTGTAGACAAGGATGCTTTTATCCACACTATCAAATAGTATGCCATCAGAAATGAGTTTGAGACTAGGCTTGAACATAGTAACAGGGAATGGTACAGGGCAAGGTGCAGATGAAGATTGTGAATGGAGAGTATTTGCAAAGAAACTACATGGTGGTAACACATTCATGGTCATTTTTCTTTCTTTTTAACTTCTATATTCCCTCACATATCTGAAATTGTGATTAGATAAATGCATTTCTTTATACTATTTTTTTTTTGCTTCTTTCTTTTCAGGTGGCCAAACTCTCGGAATTGGATGTGCATACTTGTTCCAGTACAAGCAAGATGAAGGGGCGAGAGGCTTCCATAGCTTGGTGAAAGATGTTGTAAAATAAGATCATACTTTGGGTGCAAAGAAATTACAGAAAAGATTTGAGAAGCACTACAATATTCAGTTGTCATACTATAAAGTGTGGTATGGCAGCACGTCTGCAACTACTTGGGAGGAGAGCTTCAAAATGTTATGTAGGTTCAAATCAGCACTAGAAGATTCATGTCCAGGAAGCATTATTGAGATTGATTGCAAGAGAATAATGGGAAAATGCATTTCTCCAAGATGTTTGTAGCTATTAGAGCTTGTGTTGATGGATTTCTGGCTAGGTGCAGACCTTTCCTTGGGGTTGATTCCACTCACCTAACTAGGAAGTATAAAGGACAGGTAGCTACAACAATTTCAATTGATGGGCACAAGTTGATGTATCCAGTTGCATATGGGATATTTGGCAAAGAGACAAAATCCAGCCGAGCATGGTTCATGGCATAGCTGAAAAGAGCAGTTTCTTCTAAGAGATATAAACTGTTGTTTATCGTTGTGTTGGCTTCTAATACATGAATGTTATCTTCTAAAGAGAGCATCTTCTTATGTTCATTCTATTTACATTCACTAGTTTTATATTTGATTTTATTAAATATTAAATCCCTCATGCAATAATCCAAGTATCAGAACTAGAGGCTCACTACCATGTTGATTTATATATAGGTGCCAAGTTTCATAACTCATATTGTCGTACATACTCCTCATGTAGAGGCTCACTACCATGTTGACTTATACATGTAGGTACTTAAATTTGATAACTGGTTGTATAAGTCCCTCATTCACCACTAGAACTCCTAATCATGATATATTTCTCTCAAAAAAGTAGTAAAAGCAAAAGCATGACTTCAAGATTAATGAATACAAACTGGAGACGTGTGTAGGATTCAATATCTATACACCTACTACGATATTGTGGACTGTCCATGTGGTTAGATATGGATGGATGATATGATGACCTACTATTTAAATATTTATTGACATTTTTTGTTTCAAAAGTAAGATAAATTGGGGAAATATCTTCGTATTAGTTAGATATAATTTTCATATGTAATCCAATTAGATCTAATGTTTGGTAACCCATGTGACATGTAACGTGGTTTTTTCATATGTGATCCTATTAACGTTATTCCCATACCTGAAATAACGTGACATTGGTTCCTAGGGTTTTGTTATTGCTCCCTTACCTTACATGCCACATCAGTATGCGGCAACATTATATTCACTCCTAAGTCATCGAATGGTAATGCTACATCATACTGCATGGATCGGATCGGCTGGATACAGATCATGTCAAGGAGGCAACAAACTAGGCTAGGGTGGTTTCCTCCTTTTTAGCTGCTTGGTGCTTGTTTGTCATTCAACATTTATGCATATGTACTAAACATTTGCTGCTTGGTGATCCTTTTTCATTCAACATTTATGTATATGTACTAAACATTTATATCAATCAAATCATCATGTGTTTGCTCCAACTATCCATGCTTTAAGTGAGATGTAACTTGTTTTCCTAAAGAATACGTACTTTCAATGAGATGTATGATGTTGTTTTCATAAGACTTATTATTGAGCCAATTGCGCCTAGCATACAACAATTTGGTAGGTGGGTGTAAATTGGTCCTACACTATAAGCTGCTCATTTTGTGTCAACAACTTGTGAATTGGTATATTTAGGGTCCAAATATTACTAGCATGACAACGTACATGTTAGCCTATTAGGCCATAGGGTTATTGTTAGGTTTAGTCCCACATCAAAAATTGATGGTGGGAGAGCACAATATATAAGTGGGGGCAGCCCTTACCCATCAGGCTAGTCTTTTGGGTTGAGTTAGGTCCAAGGCCTTGTTGTTGTGGGCTCCGGTGGACCTCGGCCTGATGGGGTGCCGGCTCATGGGTATAGCGAGCTAGGCCAAAATCATCCAGGCCAAAGGTTGGAAAACCTGGAACATCTCCGGGGTCACATGGTGACGGGGGAGCCCGTGAACATCTCTGAAGGGTCACACGGTGTTGATGTGATTGGAGAGTTGGATTCGGGGCATGGGATAACCTCTTCAGGAGATCACATTGGTTGTATGTGATGGAAGAGTGGGCCCGATGTGTGACGGAGGAGATTGTTAGGTTTAGTCCCCCATCGAAAATTGATAGTGGGGGAGCACAACATATAGGTGGGGCCATCCCTCACCCATTAGGCTAGTCTTTTGGGTTGAGTTAGGCCCAGGCCTTGTTGTTGTGAGCTCCGATGGACCTAAGCCTGGTGGGACGCCAGCTCATGGGTATAGTGGGTCGGGCCGGGATTCCGCTGCACACTCTAATAGTTATGGTGAGTTTATGGCACAAACCTTGCGCTTGAGGCTAGTGGTCAACAATTTAGCGCTGTAAATTAGTAGGTATAATGTTAAGGATTGAGATGTCGCCTATAGGAGATGAATAGGAAAATTCCTGCAATTAAAAAACTTATGGTTTTGTGCAGGAGACCCAACAAAATATGCACAAGCCCCTTTCTGAGTTTTAACCCAAAACAAACTTAAAGATAAGCTTATGTACATGTTTTTTTAGTAGGTTCACTAGGTCCTTGCATACACAAGACAAGCATACTCAAGTAGATGGAAGCGAAAGTTCGAGTAATGAATAGAAATGAACAAATAAGGCAAACCAAATTGAACACTACACAAACTTTACAATTCCATTAAGGAAGCTTATACGAACCAAGGGTCAAGCTATGTCTTGAATCCACTAGTTGACCTTTTTTCCTTGTGTAGGAAAGATCGTATACCTCACAAACTTGCCCACGGCTTACCACAAGCTTGGGAGCTTGCTAGGTGATGTCTAGCCATCTAGGAGGCTTCACCTCCAAGAGTGAAAATGCTTAATGGGTTGCTTGTCTTCAACCACAAGACCTCAAGGCTTTATAGAACATAATCTCTCTCCCAGCCTAACTCAAATATTTCACTCAAATCACATAAGTCTCACACAGAGAGGTTGGGAGAGCCCCACTAGTGTTATAAAGAGTCTAGGATGAGCAAGAACCAAAAACAACCACCCATCCACCAAAGAAGGGACCAAGGAGTATTTCAAGACAGCAAACTAATCATTGGAAGTCAACAAAATTAGCCACACCAATTTCCCAAACCGGCCAGGCTAGTTTTTTAAACCAACTAGCAATTACCCAAGAAACCCTACTGAAACTGATCACGCCAATTTTGGCCAAGTAGCCACATTTTGTCTCCTAAGAAGGGGTTTACTTGATGACTATCTCACATAGGTCGACTATCGGCACTTTTGGTTTTGTAATCCAAATGTTGCATCCCTCTTAATATTATGGCATATCTATACTTAAGATTACATAAAAATAGCACTTTGACCACTTGTGCTTGTATGACTTCATTTATGTCGATACTTGACCATACCATTCTCAACCTTAGGGATTTCAATATTGCATAAAACCTGAGCATATCTTGATATCCACCTTGAGCTAGTGATTTAGAACCATAGTTAAAAAAACCAAACTGGGACACCGGGAGGACTGGAAAAACCGTGAACACTGGCGACTCTGCCGGTTCGCTCCGAGTAAAAAATTGGATCCAAAAGGCATATTATATGCCATATTGGGCTGAAAGCTGGCCCTATGGAGCAACTACAAGGTTCTAACTAGAAAGCTCAGTGAAAATGAGGAGAAAGGTGGAGCGATCGGGTTTGGACCCTGCCTGGTTACTCCGAATCCCGCTCTCGTACCAATATTGTATAGATTCCAAACGTGAATGGCGAGGGTATACATGAACTATAATTTTTAGTGAACAACTATTTGACCGGTAGACCAAATGGTCAGACCAGTAAACTGGTGAACCACTAGCATCACCGGTTCAATCACAGGTGTGGATTGTTGTTATATATATGCTTAGAATCTACCAACATATATGATCAGTTCACAGTTTTCATCCATAACATAAACCACTTCATCATTTGATCCCGCAAAGATTTCATGCTTTGCATTGCTTCACTACATTAGTATCTCCAAGTACAGTAAAGCATTCGTCACTTGAACTACCATTTCTTAGAACCTCGTCGTTAATCCCTGGTTTGACTTCTTCACCCAATCTTGCCAACTTGAGTAAACCTTTCTTTGACATCAATAATAAAAAAAATCCACTGGATTCCATAACTTCATTATTCGATCAATCTTTTGATTTTTTGCTTCGCAATTTAGTATTTCATGACTTGTCAATAAACCTTCCAATTTATGATACCATCGACAAAGCATGAACCCAAGTCTCTTGACCATGTATATTTGCTTGCTACTTTTTCTTCCTTTTGTCATATAGGAACTCACATTTCTTCAATTAAGGTCATTATCTTCAATTTGATATCCCATGAATCAACAACAAGGATTTACACTATTATGACCATCCAATACACATATTACTCTAGATGAAATGATAATAATGTTTTCTTTCATAGTCATTTAATTTGCTTGTCGTTCATTATTTTGCTTTATGGAATCACACACTTACTTGCATATATCAATATGACCCATCAAATAATTGACTAAATTCATGGTCAAAGTTTTACCAAACAAGTTTTTGCTTTTATTGCTTTGCTATTTAACTCACCAAAACCCCCTTAGCAGCCTAGATGCACTTTCACATCTTAAATCCCTATCTAAATTACTCATCCCTTCCATTATTGAAAATATCCTAAAGTAACCCCTCAATTTTCATCTAAATTACCCACTTATGTAATTATAAAAATAATTTAAAATAACATCTTAAATTGGATCTAAATTATCCACATTAGAAATAAGAGCTTTGTTACAATGCTTTTAAAGTACCGGTACTTGCAGGTACTTTCCTTTCTTATCCTTCCTACCAAAAAAGAATTAAATAGATTTACACATAATTAAAAGGGCATCATAGTGTGGCGGAACCACCCAAATTAACCTGACTAAAATGCATTGAAGTCACCTAACATGCACTTTAAGCAAGTCAACTTGGTCGACCGTCGGATTTCATCCGATTAACCACATGAACAGGATCGAGAAGCATCGCTCATGAGAAGGTGAGTAGCACAGAGGTTACAACATTCCATCACATAACTTAGTCTCTCGAATTATTACATCAGAGTTCTGAAATTCAAAATAAGATGCAAGGTTTGAAAAGTCAAATAAAACAAGTGGAAGCTAAACGTCGATACATGACATCACGACGGAGCCGATCATGACATGAAAAATCCCTTCCCTCGCCGTCCGAGGAGGGATCCCACTCGACTGTCCAGCCCGGAGGGAGCTGGGTAGGCCAGGTGGTACCAGCAACCAAACTATTGACATCACCTGAAAAGATTAAGCCACAACAAGGCTGAGCAACTAATACTCAGCAAGACTGACCCGTCGGGTGATAGCTATTTTCACCAAAACTTAGACATGAAAGGCTTTCTGGCTTTGGGTTTGCTTTGTCAAAAGCGTCTATAGTCGGTCCTTACTTTCAATATTTTAGCTCATGTTCTACGTTCTTTATCCAGTCTAGATTAGCAACTATTCTAAGCAAGCATAGTTTCCAAGCAATTTATGACAAGCATCAACTTACCCTCATAATCATGTTTCATCGTTACTCAGTGCAGAATAGCGATCAAGTAGTCCCAAACTGTGAGAGGCAGACGAATCGATTCGAATTTATTAACCATGCATGGCGAACCTAATCTCACAACATCCGCGCACCACGAAGGGTCGCTTCATTTGTCAGCCGTCCCCATCGATCCCTTAGGCTCGTGTCAGGGCCAACTGCCTTTGGCATGCAATGCTCCATAATCCCGGCCTCTGCCGTACTATGACCGCACTTGCACCCATATGATGCACCATGGGAACGACGTTCCAAGGACAGCCGGAGGGTATGCCACGCCCCAGTTCAATCAGATACTAGGCTTCCCCATCCCATACTAGGTATGAGATTAGTACTTTCAAACACTTGATCACGAACGCCCACACGTTTCGACCTTAGATCAATTTCATTTAGACAGACGGGGGAAACCACCAAGCGTCGAACATAAGCCCGACCCCGTCCGTCGACCTTATAGTTGCAACATAAATAAAACATTCAACTCCTATAACTCGCGAGTAACAGGAAATCACTCGACTTTTACCAGAACCTATTAAGCATTGCAACTACTCGACTTTAGCAACTAGTATTCAGATCAAGGGACTAAATTCATGCATCTATGGTTTCAATCAACTCCTACAAACGTAAATGCATAATCATAAGCATCACAATTGGCATAAGAGTAAAACAGGGAATTCATGCACTGGGGCTTGCCTTCAGGAAAAGTTAGTGGGTCCTCGGGGTCTTGCTCCGGTTCGGGCTCGCCTACAAAGGGGTGAAGCTCCGCAGCGGGGTCTTCTTCCGGTGTCGGGTGGAGCTCGTAAGTTCCGTCGGCGAGATTTGCTTCTATACGATATGCACATGCAAACATTTAGTTGGACTCGCGCGTTTAAACAATGACACAAGACAAAGCTGAAAACAAGAGTTACAACAGCCATAACAAGGCGAGGTTTACTTTCTTTTAACTTCAACGGAAGTGGTCGCTTTAAACTTGAGTTCGCGTTGAATGGCGATTGTGTACATATATAGTTTCTCACATTTTAGAGTTGCATAAAGAGAGTGAAGGGTCGCATTTGGGTGGTTTGGGTGCATTAGCATAGTTACTTACTTCTGAATGTTTTTATGTACCTCTTTCGGTTTCCATTCATTTATCGTATTAGAGTGTGTGCTTTCCTTCTTATTCTTTTAGGTCGATTAATTAACCAAAAAATGACATCCTATTCAAACAGTAGTTAAAAACATTGATAGAATTACCGTATCTCTTATAAGCCATCACTAGGTCACCGTAAAAGTTTGGGGGCCAACGGACGACTTAAAAAGGAGTTATATGAATTTCTTTATTTAAGGTAAAATGAACTTATCTTTTTCTATCCTTAAAGTTACTGTGCAACAGGGGGTGAAACTTAACCAGTGTATTAAGGTTAGATTACAGGAGCATTGGTGAATTTTTCAAAATTTTTGGAGAAGATTAACTATTTAGTCTATTTCCTTTGTAATTACACATGCTTAATGAGGAAGGTGCTCTTCTTTCTGATTTGCATAACAATTTACATTTTTCTTGCAAACTTCTCAGCAAAACAAAATTACCCCAACTAGTTTCACATTTTTCTGAGCTTTGGAACAATTATATGCAAAAAGGAAGATTTATACTTAGATTACCAATTTTAAGTCAAAACAGTGACTTAAAGTGTTAGATCAGAGCCCTAACCATTTTTTTGAGCTTCTACACATATAAACAAGCATCACAGAGTTGGTTTCATATTTTTCATACTTTTTTTCTATTTACTAGGATTTAAAAGGCCTAAACCCAGATTAAAAGAATAGGATATTATTTACCACAGTAACATGTGCAAACTTATTTCTCTTAGAAACTAGACAGATCAAGGATTCCAACAAAAGTGGTTTGGTATTTTTGTGATTTTTCTACGATTTACTGGGCATTTCCAAAGTTAAATCTTTTTTCTACCTATTATTAAAAGAAAAGTCGTGGCAGACTTGCAAGCTAGCCCCTGGGTTTAAGGTTAAACTACGCAGAGGTCCCTGAGTTTTGCGCCCAGGCCCCTAGAAAGAATGGGGACGAAGCAATGCAGTCCCCCGGGGCGCGCGCGGCGGCGGTGGGAAAATTCCCGGCGGTTCGCCGGCGATGATGGGGCAACAAATGGTCGGGAGGGCGCGGGGGCTCACCTGAGCTCGGTTTGGCAGGGTTGGGGTGACGGAGATGGCTGGTGGGAAGCGTAATGCGGCGGAGGCAGCGGAGCTCGGCTGGCGGCGGTGCGGGCGGCGTTCCGGCGCACCGGCGACGTCGGGAAGGCGACGGACTACTCGGAGACGTGCGCGGAGAGGTGACGAAGCGGGCGGCGAAGTCGCCGGAGTGCGGGGTGGTGCGGAGGGGTGAGCTCCATGGGAGCTCAGCGGCGGCGCAGAGGAGAAAGCAGTGGCGCGTGTGCAGGCGGTGGCAAAGGGGTGGCGTTGCCGGTGAGGGGGCCCCTTTTATAGGGCCGTGGTGGAGCGGAGGGTCGAGGCGGGGCTCCGGTGGGGGAGGGATAAGGCCGGGAGCGGCGGGTGCGTGGGCAAGGTGGCCATTGGCCAGCGGCACCATTGGGCAGAGGAGGCGGAGCTCCGGGTGGTCTCCGGCGGCGATTGGCCTTGGGCGACACGCGTCCGGGGCTTCCGGTCTGTCGGGCGGGCGAGGCGGAGGGCTACCGTGGGGGTTGGGCGAGCAGGCGGAGGTGCGGGACGCCGTGGGCGTGGCAGCTTCTCCGGCAGACGGGCGGAACGGGGTTGGCGGAGCAGAGCCGTGGCAGACGGAAGACGACACGCGCGCGGCTGGCGGTTGGCTAGCCCGGCGTTCGCCCCGTCTTGTCGCAAGCGCGGGTTGGGCGCCGTGGCCCTCGCCCTGTTGCTGTCGCGCCGGTGATAGGGTGCCGGCGAGCTGCCGGTGGTCGGTGGCCACGCGGCGCGCGGCGCGCGAGCGAACGTGCTCCGACGCGTGGGTGTCGAGGCTCCCTTCGGGCAGCAAGCCCGACCAGCTTTGGGAAGATCTTTCTCCAGATTTTTCAACACAACTTCCAAAACTCTTTTCAACAAACTTGCTCAACTCTGGACGTTCTTCAAACTTTGTTTAATGTGTCAGTTTAGATTGTGAAAGAATTTGAAGATATCTTGTGCCAAAGTTTGCTAAAAATCTGGAATTTGGCCGGAGAGGTAGGATTGCAGGGACTTAGCTATGTTTGAGTCAATTTTTGGGCAGCTTACAAGTCGAATTAGACCAAGGTGTTATTGAAAGAGTTGCTCTACAAACTGAGGACTTCAACTTTTATTTAGGGTATTTCTTGAGCTTAGTTCAGAAAATTGGAGGAACACCCTGTAACGACCTCGATTAAAATCCTTCGCGTTAATCTTAATCCGAGTCCCTGATCACCTGTCTCAGTTTACCAAGCCTAAGTGCTCAACCTCCAGATCTCCCGACCCCCGTGATCTGACCCCTCACCATGTTTCCCCCAGTTCCGACCCCGCCGACCCCCAACCCACCGTCGTATCTTTCTAAGTCTTCCCACAACGCCTCCCTTCAAATTGAGCCGTGGACCACCGAGACTGACCGGTGGACCCACGAGATCTTTCTTCCAGATCTCCCGCGACAGGCGCACTCGAGTTGCATGCCCGCTTCAGAGTTCCCTAGCCGTGTGGCTCAACTCCTCCGACGCCCGCCGCTCCGCCTCGTCGCCGGCCACGACCGGATGGATTCTCGCGCCCCCTTCCCCAATCACGGCGGAAGCTCCTCTGCCACCCTTTCTGCAGCACCTCACCGCCCGCGCCCATCATCACATCACCAGATCCCGGCTGCAGAGCCCGATGCCGCCCATCTTTTCCGTCACCCCTCCACAGTCGTGCCGCCCCGGTCCTCGCTACGCGACGATTCCTCCTCCGCCAACCCAGACCGCGGCAGCGACAGCTCCTTTTCCGCCTTGTCAGAAGCTCCGCCCCGACAATCTGTTGCTCCACGCTCGCCCACGCGACCACAGCCGCCTGTCTTCTTACCTGTGCGCCCTCATTTCTAGCGCCATTTCCCCGGTCACTTCCATCAGATCCACCGCACGACGACGCCCACCTCCGCCAAATCTCAACCACCGGCAAACCCGTGCCTGCGCCGCCCTGACATCGGTGCCCAATGACCGCCGGTGTCATCCCCGAAGTCCTGCTCCACCGCCCTCGTCGCTCAATCGTCGCCCCGGCAGAGCACTCCATCGCTCTTCCCCGGCCTTCGTGCCGCTCCCCCTTCTCTCTTCCGCGCAGCTATAAAAAGGGAATGCCGGAGCCCCGCCGGAGTCCCCCTTTGCCATCGCTGCCCTCCCTCTTGCTCCCTGTTCGTGCTCATAGCGCCACCGCCTAAGTCTGAGGAACTCTCCTCCCCGCTCAAACACCACCTTTCCCCAATCCACCAACCACTGCTTCCCGTGCTGCATAAGAGCTTGCTTGTGATCCACAAGAAGCACCGCCGACGCCGGAATACCACCGGACATCCTCGCCGCTGTCCCAAGCCTTAGTCTTTCCACCCAAGCCTGTTCTTTCCCGACCCCAAGCCTCATCTGTAAGATGAAGGTAAGCTACCGACCCTTTGTTCGCCTCGTCCGACCCCTCCTATCCGCCCGACCCTGTCTGTTCCGCCGACCTTTCTCCACCTCACCCGAGGGCTCGGCTGTACCTTTTTCCTTGAACCGAGGGTGTATGTGTAAAACTTGGGGACTTTTCAGTGTTGAGTCTGAGGACCCCTAGCACATCTATTCCTCTAGATTAAGGGTCAGATCATAAGTTCCTCCCCATCCGACCCTTATATCGTGATCTCCACCGACTCAATCGAACCTCCCCACCCTCCTGTAACTTGCCGCAAGTTTCTGGGCTCAAACTTGCAAGTGTTGCTGTTGAAATAACCGTCTAAATGCTAACCAATGCATTGCATTCGTGTAGAGCTGCGTCTCGCCGACGGCTTCTACGAGCTGCACCCGGCGCCAGAAGACGAAGGTGTAGCCGAGCTCCTGCCTCCAGAAGCCGAAGCCGCCCAAGCAGACGAGCAGCTTCCCTCCTCCTTGCTCGAAGGCAAGCCCCGGATGCATGAATCCCCTATGTTTTACCAAACTTGCGCATGCCTTCTTTAACATGCTTGTGCATTTACGTATAGGAGTTGTTTGGAACCATAGATGCATAACTTAGATCCCTTGATCTGATCACTAGCTGTTGGACTGAGTAGATGCCTTGCTTAACTAGGAAATGGTAAAAGCCGAGTGATTCCCTGTCACTCGCGAGTTGTAGGAGTTGGTTGTTTCCTCTTCTGTTGTAACTATAAGGACGATGGACGGGGCAGGGTTTTGGGTAACTCTTTGGTGGTCGGCTGATCGCCCCGTCTGTCTACAAAACTTGCTAAGGCCCGACAGTGGTGGTGTTCGTGATCAAGTGTTTGAAAGTACTAATCTCATACCTAGTATGGGATGGGGAAGCCTAGTACCTGATTGAACTAGGGCGTGGCTTATACCCCTGCTGTCCCTGGAACGAGGTTCCCATGGTGCATCATGTGGGTGCAAGTGCGGTCACAGTACGGTAGAGACCGGGACTGTGGAGCATTGCATGCCAAGGGAAGTTTGGACCTGACACGCGCCTGGGAATTGATGGGGACGGCCGACACGGGAAGCGACCCTTGTGGTGCGCGGATGTCGTGAGATTAGGTTCGCCATGCATGGTTAAGAAACTCGAATTGATTCGTCTGCCTCTCACAGTTTGAGACTGCTTGCTCGCTATGTCACCCTGAGTAATTAAACGAATCTGATGATGACATGGTCTTGATGATGATGTATATACCTTGGTTGGTTCTATGTCTGTTTAGAGTAGATTGCAAACCTAGACCGGATAATGAACTTAGAACCTGAGCTAAAACTTGAAAGTAGGGATACGCCTAGCGCTTTTGGCAAACAAACCCCTCAGCCAAAAAAGCCTTGCATGTCTAGAAGTGGTGGAGTAGCGTACTCCCTGTCGGTTAAGTCTTGTTGAGCTTAGTAGCTCAGCCTTGTTGTGGCTCTTCTTTTTCAGGTGAAGTTGCTTCCTCTGAGCCTCCCTCTACTGGCACTTGGCCGCCCTAACTCCCTCCGGGTTGGACGGTTGAGTGGGATCCCTCCTCGGACAGCGAGGAGAGGGATCACTGATGTCCCGGTTGGCCTCACCAGGGATATCCGACCCCGATGAAGTAGCTTCCGCGCGTTGTTTTACCTTCTGTTGTTTTTCTTCTGAACCTTGTAAACTCTGATGTTGTTTTATGGCCAAACTAAATGGTTAATTTGTTAACTCGGTGGACTTGTTGTTTTCTCTGGAATCGCACACCTTCGTGTGGGTTTGCTATTCAGTCCTGTTCAAGTGGTTAAATCGGATGAAATCCGACGGCACTTCGTGTTTACTTGGTTAAGGCATGAGCGTCACGTATCAAGCGGCTTAATCATGACTAATCAAGCAAATCCGAAGTGGATCCGCCACACACCCTCGCCAAGAGGTGTACTCTGCTTAGTTTTCCAGACTTAGGATTTTAAGGCATCAGGGGTGAGTTGACTGTTTTACCTCACTTTGACCGAGGTTTTGAACAGGTTCTGGCCCGATTTGGACCTGGGTCAGTGTAATAAAGTTGGAACACACTCGAGTTACTACAACTTTCATTAAGGTCCTGACTTGAGTTTAGATAGGAAATCGTGAGATAAAAGCTTGCAAAGTTGGAGGAAAACTCGAACTCCAGGACTTAAGAGGTTTTTAGAGTTCTTTAGTATTCCGATTTTGATTGTTGTTTTTAACTTCCTGCCACTCCGAATTAGTCAAAGTGCCTTGAACAAAAGTTGTTTGAATTAAAAAGTTTTGCAACTCTTATTTGGGCATAAACTTAAGTTTGTATATAAAATTCCAAGTTTTATTTCAAACTCCAAAAAGAGCTTCTTAGGGTTATAATGGTCATTTCACCTCTTTAATTAGGGATTAACTACTGGTTTATAGTTAAAAGCACTTAATTTAGGTAGAGTTGTTACACATAGTAATTTCTCACTATTTTGCACATGGTCCCACCAAATTGGTACTTCTTGGTACTTCTCTTTAGGTACTTCATTGTACTTCCTTTGTTTCCGCCGTTCGATTTCGCCGGATGAATAGCTCTCATTTTTTTCAGGCACTCTAAAATTTCTCTAGAATGCAATGTAACATATGTTATACATCTTACCTACAACAACCATTATCAAATATATACTAAAATAGAGCAATATAGGATTCTAAATTATCTATTTCTACTATTATCAATGTTTGGTACTTTGGCCAAAATTCACCTGGTGAATTTCATTTCTAGCGGTTACCACTAATATATATACTAGTAATTTCAGTTTTTTGTTCGGATATAGTTTGTTCATATTTTCAAGTTTTAGTAATTTTTTAAAACTTTTGGCAAAGATTTTAACCATTTTTGGTAGGCTTGCTTATCGACTCGCTCAAAATTTTGACTGAAAATGCTAGACCGACGATAGCCATAGTTAGTAAAAATACTAACTTGTAATGCATGATGTGTTTCACCAAGTAGACAACATGTATCAAGAAATTGATGAGAATTTTAATTTCCTTATTAAACATTTAGCTCAAACAAAGGGTTGATGGGCAGTTGTCAAACATATATAGATATAAATGTGTGATGCAAAGTTTTAAAAAATGAAATGTGGATAATAAAATATAGCACAATTGCTGACTAAATCCTACCACAACCAAATAAAGATAAGTATGTGTGTCTATACGATAACAGTTAGAATATGTAATAAGGGAGAGATGAGAAAGAGTAAGACAAGCCATTTAATTATTAGTTATGTCTTGTAAAATTACAAGTCCATGTGGGAGCATGCCTTGATGATGCGTTGGTAGCGAGTCACCGTTAGAGAAATGCACATACTTCCTCTGTCCATAAATATAAGTATTTATGAATTTCTCAGAAGTCAAACTTTTTAAACTTTGATTATCAATAGCACAAAATTCATAAACATTACTAACATGTAAATGATGTTATGAGATTCATCATGAAAACAACTATTATGTAATGGTTTCTATTTGAAATAATTTATTTTATAGATAAGTAGCATGTTGAAGATCGTGTCAATGCCCTAAAAGGCTTATATTTATGGACAGGAGGGAGTATGTCACCCGAGTAGAGCATTATCCAATTTTTTTCTATATATTTGGCGGTTGAGCTACTTCTTTAAACTCACGCTACCATCTTACTATTACTAATTGGAGGCTCCTTTTGAAGCCTTCAGGTGAAGCCACCTAGAATTCCTAGGTGGACACTCTAGAAAAAGAGAGAAATCCTATAAATTCTCACAAAAAGCAAAACATCTCGCCATCAATATGTAGAATCAAATCATCATAGCCATTGAATTTATTTTTTTCTCTAAAAAATTACCCACCTATGCCATTAGAAAAACAGCGCTAAAGTAACCCCCTAAATCTAGATCTAAATTACCCACCTCTACCATTATATAAATTTAACTAAAGTAACCCCGAATCTTCATTTTTCTCTAAAAAATTACCCACCTATGCCATTAGAAAAATAACGCTAAAGTAACCCCCTAAATCTAGATCTAAATTACCCACCTCTGCCATTATATAAATTAACTAAAGTAACCCCAAATCTTCATCAAAATTACCCACCCATGCCATTATAAATAATATTTTTAAATAACCACCTAAATTTGCAACTAAATTATCCACCACTAATACTAAAAAAAACTTAAAGTAATCCCATAAATTTGCATTTATATTACCCACATATGCCATTATTAAAAATAACATGAGGTAACACTACATTTGAATCCAATCACCTTAATTAAAAATATACAACAATATATGAGTCTAAATCATCTATTTCTTACACTATTCATATATGATATAATAACTAAGGTATATACGCATGATGTGCGTCACCATTTATAAAGATATAGAGCAAGTGATAAGAATATAGATTTCTATGTTAAAATTATAGCTCCAACTTAGGGTCCATTAAACAAATTCAAGCACATACCTGCGATGCAAAGTGAAAAGTTAAATATTATAAATGTGGATGCAAATATTATAGTGAAAGTTCTATCACAATTGGATGAAGATAATAAATATATATCTATGTAAGTATTGTGTTCGAATATTTAACAAATGAGATGTACCTCATGGTAAAAGTTTCGTAGCAATGTGGTCTTATTTTTTTCATTGGAGACTCTGCATTAGTTCCCATGAGACACGCTAGAAAAAAAAGATAAATCCTCAAAATTCTCAAAAAAAAATCAAAAACATGAAACACCAATCATGTAAACTCTAATAATCATAGTCATTGATCTATTATATTTTCTAAAAAGTTACCCACCACTATTATTATGAAAATATTCAAAATAAACTCCAATTCTATATATAAATTACTGAGGTCAGCCATTATAAAAATAATCTAAAATAACCAAATAATTTTCATCCAATTTACCCATACATATCATTATAAAGCATAATTTAAATATCATTCTAAATTTGTATCTAAGTTACCCACGTATGTTGTTATTAAAAATAATATAAAGTAACATCTAAATCATGATCTAATTATCTTCGTGTGCATCATATAGAAATATCAAAAAGTAAACTAATATATGATTCTAAATTACCTATTTATATTATTGTTAATATAGAAATACTAAGTTAAAGTATATACACATGATGCGTGTCACCATTTAGACCATTTAATGTATTTGAGGAATTGATGAAAATATTGATTTTTATGCTAAACACAATGTATGGAGGTGTGATACAAAATGAAAAAAAGTGTGAACATGGATCAAAACGTTTATAGAGTAATTACTAATTAAAAATTAATCACAACTTGATAAAGATAAGTACGTATCTATATGAGTATTATGTTGAAGTATTGAAACAATGAAAGAGTAGTAGGTAATTTTAATTATCAATTAGGAGTTTAATTTCTAAATAATTTTCAAATTCAATAACATTTAAAAACACTAGCATGTGCGGGAGCACGGTTGATGGACTAGTTATGTTCTAGTCATTGTCATGAACTCCTGATTAGCCACTCATAAGCATCTTTGGCCCTTGGCTTCCATAGTTCCAAAACGTGCATCATTCTCCCAACAACAATTGCCCGGCTTAGTTTTAGTGCTAATTAGATTCCTTCCGGCACCGACAGTCTGGTCGCTGGAAAAGCAATGCCGCCATGAAGAAGATTGTCATCCTATACCCCACCATCCTCGCCAGCCACTTCGCCCCCATGATGCAGCTCGTTGACGTCCTCCTGGAGGAAGGCTACACCGTCGCGGTCGCGGTCATCGACATCACCATGGAACAAGACGCCACCTTCGCCGCCACCGTCGACCGCGCTGCCTCCTCCAGACGGCTGTCGGTCTCCTTCCACACGCTCCCTCGGATCAGGGACCCTCCGTTTGTCACCCACGGCGCGTAGGTGCTCCTCTGGTACCTCTGATACAGAAGTTGTCCAGTCTTCTCGACGTAGGATCGCTGAACCACATGTAGTGGTAGAAAGATAACTATTGTATTCTCTGATCTCCATGGACTAGCAAGCACAATCTTGATCTTGATAAGTTGCCATCAAACCCTCAATTCCCAGCGGAAAAGCAAGCACGACCTTCGGCGGAGCGCCCGACTCCCCCTTCTATGATATGCATAGGAAGAACAAGCATGAGACCCTCATCATGGAGAAGCACATAGCTAAATCAATTCATAATTCGAGTCTAAGGTTACATGGACGCACACCCCTAACAACTTATATAGTACCTAAGGGAACCAAAAACCTAAAAACTGGACTCTCACAAAATTTGGACTCAATCTGCCGTCATCTTCCCTTCTGATTTGCGGCGCATACTAAAAGAACCTTGGCTTGGGACTCCATCCATCACATGGGAAATCAAATTAGCTTTCCAAAGAGTACTCAAACGTCCAAAACGGACTCCATACATAGGAGATATGGACATCTTAATCCAGGGTTGTCAAGCTATGACGTGGCAATCCAAATTGAATTCAAATTTTCCAATCTTCAAACTTCTTCTTAATTCCGAACCAAATTCTTGCCAAACTTGAAGAATGAAGTCTTTAAATACCTTCTAAATTAATGGTAGAGTCGGATACGATAAATAAGGGCTTCTAGAATACAGACTCTCCACGTTTTACAATCCACGCTCGTCAACGTGACAGCCTGCATAGCCTTAAATGAAATTGTCATAACTCTTGGTACAAAACTCCAAATCATGCACCGTTTGATCAACTGGAAAAAATACTTGATAGGCTTTCAAAATATCATCTTCCTTCACCTTAGAACCTTCTGTACTGGTGCGCACACCTCAAGAAAATTGACGGACAGAACTAATGACCAAGCAACTTGACCTCTTACTCATCAACCTCGAACTCTTGAGGCGTTACAACAAGCGCCTCCGCGGATTCCTCTGCTCCATGCCTCCCGGTAGTGTCCACGCCTTGGTCGTGGACGTGGTCTCCGTCGACGCGTTCGGGCTCAGGATCCCCGTCTACACCTTCTACCTCACGAGCACGTCCACGCTCGCCGTGTTCCTCCAGCTTCCTTCCATCCGCGCGCAAGGCCAGCCAAGCTTCAGAGAGCTAGGAGACGCCCATCTCAACTTCCATGGCGTCCCACCCATGCCGGCTTCTCACCTCATGTCTAAAATGCTCGAGGACCCGGAGAGCGAGATATACAAGGTGGTGATGAGCCAGCTTTCCAAGCATCTTGAGGCCGACGGCATCCTGGTGAACACATTCGCTTCGCTGGAGGCTCGAGCTGTGGGATCACTCCGCGATTCATGGTTCCTCCCGGACAGTAAGTGCACGATACCTCCGGTTTATTTTATCGGGCCATTGGTCGTTGAATCTGGTGATGGGGCAAAAGGAAAGCACGAGTGCATCGCATGGCTCGACGAGCAGCCAGAGCAAAGCGTCGTGTTCCTCTGCTTCGGAAGCATGGCTGAGGCCAGGTTCTCAGAAGCCCAGCTCAAGGAGATCGCTGTTGGACTTGAGAATTCCGGCCACCGGTTCTTGTGGGTGGTGCGAGCACCGCATCACGACGAACAGGGAAGGCCGTTGGACCCGCCGATCCAGATCTTGATGTGCTCTTGCCCGAGGGATTCTTAGAGAGAACCAACGGCCGAGGCCTCGTCGTCAAGCAGTGGGCACTGCAGGTGGACGTGCTCCGTCACAAGGCCACAGGCTTGTTCGTGACGCACTGCGGGTGGAACTCAGTGCTAGAGGGGATCACGGCAGGCGTGCCGATGCTCTGCTTGCCGTTGTATTCAGAGCAGAAGATGAACAAGGTGTTCATGGTGGAGGAGGCTGGGATTGGCGTGGAGGTAGTTGGGTGGCAGCAGGGGCTCGTCAGGTCCGAGGAGGTGGAGGCCAGGTAAGGATCATGATGGAATCCGAGGAAGGGGAGCGGCTCAGGGCGCGGGTGACAGCGCACAAGGAGGCCGCGACCATGGCGTGGAAGAACGGCAGCTCGTCGCGTTCTGCGTTCAGCCAGTTCTTGTCGGATGCGGCGGGCATTGGGACAGGGAAGACGCGCGTGTAACTGCATTTTGTTACAAGCACTTTGTTCATCAGCACAACGGTTACAATTTGGAAATCACACTTTTCCTTTGCACTTTACTAGATGCTAGTACAACTGATCGCTAGTGCATGTGCTTCTCGCCATCTCCCACGGTTCCCACACCTTTCCCTGATGCCCCAACCTGGCCGTCGCAGGGCTGTACCTGCCATTCTCCACCTTGCTCCCCACCACCATCACGAGGCCGTTGCGCCTCGTCGCCGGCGTCAACCTCGAACGTTTTCAAGGTGTAGAAATGGAAACACACGATGTAGTAAACAAGATTGAGCACCAAGAGGAAGGTGACGAGCCAGTAGTAGTAGTCCAGCCTCCCCCTGTTGATGTTGTCCTGGAGCCACACCCCTTTGCTGGCGCTCTGCACCACCGTGACGAGCACCGTGCCCAGGTAGTTTCCCAGGGAGCCGGCGACCCAGAACAGCGCCGCCGCCGAGCTGCGCATGCTCTCAGGCGACTGGTCGTACAGGAATTCCATGTGCCCCACCGTCGAGAGCGCGTCGCTCATGCCGTGGAGCGCGTACTGCGGCACCAGCCAGAACACGCTGATGGGCACGACGGCGTTGGGGCTGTCCAGCAGGCCGTGCTCGGCGGCCACGCTGCGCCGCTTAGTCTCGACGAACGCGCCGGCCATGACGCCGAGGACGGAGACCGCGAAGCCGGCGCCCATGCGCTGGAAGTAGGTGATGCCCGACCGCCGCCCCGTGTGGCGGCGCGCGAGGGGCACGAAGACGCGGTCGTATAGCCCGAGGCTGACTAGCATGGTGAGCGTGGTGAAGATGATCATGGTTGCCGGCGGGATCTGGAAGCTCGGGGTGAGGTGGCGGTCCATGGTGCGCGCCTGCTGGATGGCGAAGGTGAAGTTGTGCGACGCGGCCGCGATGAGCGTGATGCTGGCCGCCCACAGTGGCAGCATGCGGACGATGGACTTGAGCTCCTCCACCCGGTGCACCGTCGACACGCGCCATAGGTGCGGCTCGCCGGAGTCGGCGACGTCGTCCGTCGTCAGCACGGCCGCTCGGTCCAAGAACCTTCACGTGGGACAAGTACCAGCAGGCATTAGCAATTCTATAATCTAAGCTCGGAGACGTTGGAGACCAGCCAAAATAAACAACGAGAGCCACTTGAGCTAAATGACACAGCGATGCACATGGGAGTATGGGACCAACGACTACTAAGGAGTCCATGGCACTTGCCTAAGCTGATCGGTGTGCAGCAGCCTGCCGTCGGCGGCGATGGGGGCGTCCAGCTCCTTGTTGTGGTACAGCAAGCCGGCGTCCTCCGGCACGTCTTCCTTCCTCTTCTTGAACGCCGCGACGACAACCTGCAGCAGCCTCTTGAAGGGGCTCCCCTCGGGCTTCACCTTCACGTAGAGCGGGTAGCCGACCACGAACGAGAGCACGGAGAGGAACATGGCGATGGCCGGGATGCCGAACCCCCAGCCCCACCCCACGTTCTCCTGGATGTACACCACCACCGTGAGCGCCAGCAGCACGGCGAGCCCCATGCTGAAGAAGTAGAGGTTGAAGTAGCTCCACTTCTGGTCGCCGCCGGGGCGCCTCCCGCGCTGGCCGAACTGGTCGGCGCCGAACGCCACCACGCAGGGACGGATGCCGCCGCCGCCGAGCGCAGTGAGGAGCAGTGGCAGGTACAGCATGGCGAGCTGCCCGCCGTTGGCGCGCTGGCACGTCGAGGGCGCCCCGGCGGCGGCGGCGGCACCGCACGGCGCGGGGCGGAGCGCGGGGGCGAGCGCGGACACGACGAGGCCCAGCATGCCGAGCAGGTACAGCGCGCCGCCCCCCGCGATGGTCCAGAATCGGCCGGCGCCGGAGTCGGCGACGATGGCGCCCAGGACCGGCGTGAACGCCGCCGTGCCGTTGAGGTTGGTGAGCAGGTTGGAGGCCTCCACGAGCGGCAGGTGCAGCTGCTGCGTCAGGTACGTGATCAGGTTGGCGTTGAAGCCGGCCGTGGCGAAGCGGTCGCAGATCTCGTTCGCTGCAGGGCATGATCGGAGTAGCATCAGCCGCGGTACAGTCAAAATTCACAACAAAACACTGACGAAATGTATTATAGAAAGCTGATTCATGAAAGTGCGAGTGCCGTGACCGCACCTAGTATGAACGGCATTGTCTTGAAGCCGCCCTGCTTCGTCTTCCTCGGCGACCCATCCTCATCGGCCGGTGCCGCAGTCGCCATGATAGATGCTAGTCGTCCGTCCTTACTCCTTACTGCCGTACTGGACTAGTTACGGTCTTACGGATACTGAGATACAGTACGAAACTGAAGTGGCAGTGGAGGCGCAGGTCAGGGCTAAAATAAGTAGCAATCCTCTGGCAGAATGGGCAAGTGGGCAGTGTAATCTAGTCCGCGACGACCAACCCGGCGTGCGAACAGCGACGCAACTACCAGAGACAAACGAGCGAACAGTGCAGTGGGGTGCAGCTAAGGCCACCTCCATCGGTTCTGGACTGCTGGTGACTTCGCCAGCGAACGTGAAGAAGAGAGGAGCATCGCACGTGGGGCCCGCGCTCTCTATCCCGTTCTCCCGCCACGCCTGCAAATCGATCGGCGATGAGCGAAGCGCTGGCCGGCTGGTTTTTTCACTGCTCATCGATTAAAAAACTCTATAAACTAACCTCCGCGCTACCGTTGGAGACGCCAACGAGTTCAGAACTAGAATTCATATCCGACAGATCACAGTTGTTTAGTGAGACTCGCATTCAGGAAAGTCAATTCGTCGCCGGTCCAGGACTCCAGGTCCAGCCAACCGAGGGGGACCCCACAAGTATTTCTAGCATCAGATTTACTTCTAACATAGGCTAGCAGGATGCCTCTCCATGCTTAAGAGACTCGCGCATCTCATCCAGGGATGCAGTCGTGACATTTTCTTTAAAACACCGTCAATACTACCCCTCCGTTCCAAATTATAGATCGTTTTAGCATTTCTACCTACATAATTCTTACTATATATTTAGACACAGTGTATATCTAGATAAGTAGTAAAAACTATGAACCTAAAATGGTAAAACGATCTACTTTGGGACGGAGGGAGTAGGTTATTACAGTGTAATCATCGCAGACGCCATCTGGCAGATCAAACAGCCACACATATAGGCTTACATAATCATACAAAGCACTTCTCGTCAAATAATGTGTATCAAAGTTGAAGTCTCTCCATTCATGGACGAACTCCTCAATGGTTCTCGTTCTTGACCGAGAGAAAGAGGAGCGAGAGAAAGGCACCGGAGGGACGAGTGTAAAGTAGTTGGAACTGTGGTTGCTTATCCCCGCATATCACGGGTTGCGTGTTTATATAGGGGCCATGAACAGAGGATTACATGGATGAGGGTTGTTGAGCCTGGTTCGGTTGCGTGGGATTACAAGCTTGAGTATCAAGAAAGATATAGAAGAGAAGGTAGGGGCAGAATTGTCTATTTACTTGGTCTGGAAAATGAAAATGAAAAAGAAAAGAATTGAAATAAATAAAAGGTGAGGATATTTCTTGAATAGAAAGAATTCACATGCTAAGGGTTGCATATCAAAAAATTTTGTTCCAAGGTGAGACCAATTTGGTTGCTAGTTAGCGGGCCGAGCTTGACTTTGCACGCGTGACCAGCGACCCACACACATCTCCCGGCCCACCTGCCCGCAACACACAACGGCACCTGCTGAGAGATGACGGGGCGCAAAGCCGCAAAAGCGCCCCCGTGCACGACAGCAACCCGGCGCGATACGGCTATCCTATCGCATTTTCGCACAGAAGCCAGACTGCCAGAGCGAACCAGACGGGACGGAAACACCAGCCAGCTGAGCCCCACGTCCGGATTTACCCACCACCAGGCCACCACGATTGCGGCTGCCAGCCCACAACGCGCCTGGACCGAACGGAGAGCGTCCCGGAGTCCTGGTGGGATGGAATGGAACTATGGAAGCATGGGCGCGGAGGCACGGGAGACCACCGTACCGTACTGCATTGACTCATCGTTGTCTCGCTAAGGCCTTGTTGGGCTGGCCTTGTTCGGCTGCAGAGGCAAAATCCAAAGGTTGATTAATTTCTTGCCAGGATTGGGTGGATGCCCTTGATGCCACCCAATCCCTGTGCGGTTTAATTCCCGGCTAATCCCTTTCCTCCATATCTTATTCGGTTAGGTAGGGATCGGCAGGGATAGGGATCAACGATTAATTCCAGAACTGCATTCAAGCTCAGAAGTAGACACATTATCAACTGATAAGAAGTACAAATGCATACACAAGGGATCAGTTCAAATTCCAGAACTACAAATGAGGCCATTTCATCACTAGGTCTAGCCTCTACGACAAACAATAAGAGTATGACCAATATAGGAAAAAGAGAAACAAGAACAACCGTACAACAAACATGTTCATACATCAATCTGAGTTGCAACATATATCATCTGAAATAGTCAAACCACAAAGCTGAACTATCTTGGGGATCAGCACAGCAACCCATGCATACATAGTCGAAATAAACAATAGGTTCATAACAAGCATTGGTCCGCCGAACAAACAAACAAACAAATATTCCAGCAAGTCTAAAATCTGAGCAAGAACGATAGCAGCCTTTCCACATGAAGCAACCTTCCCACATAGCATAACCACCATTGTCCTGCAGGATACAAAACACAGAGAAGTATGAATTAACAGAGTATCTTTTCAAATACTTTTGCAGTAACTGAACAAAGCTAGTTAGGATATTTCAGATTGCTACAGAAGAAAATACTCAAGCATTTTAGGAGTTGAATTTACATGCATCTGTACCAATTAACAGACCACAGCTAGTTCAATGTTGTAGTTAAATGAGTGGACATCCCAATTGAACCACACAGGATGCATGCTGAAAGTGACTGAATGCATAAGTATGATTGTTCTAAGTATGATTGTTAATGATACAGCAACAGGTATGCCACTATTCTAATGAACTTTCTCTATTTTTACCTATGATATTCTTGCCTCAGTTAAGCTTCTACTACTACCCCTAATACTCTTACTGCATGTTGACTCCTCGACTTTTGCAGTAACTGAAATAGAGCTAGTTAGATAACTAGCTGACTCCCTAACTTTTGCCTCAGTTAGCTCTATCTATGAATTTTTTGGAAGTGAGATCAATAGCATTATCAGATTGACAAGGAACAAAATACTGCAATATCTATGAATTTACATGCATATGTACCTGCTAAGCAGTCTTTTCAGGAAGTGAGATCAATAGCATAATCAGATTGCTAAGGAACAAAATACTGCAGTATCTATGAAAATACTCAAGAAACAGGTAGGAGAGGAGAGGGGAAGGAAGAGAGCACTACTAGTTAATGGTACCGGGTCCCAAGAAGTACCTTTAAGAGATGGTACTAGGTCCTAAGACGGTGGAGGTTGTTCTTCTCCGACTTGAACCAATGCAAGGATAATGTACAAACAAAAAGTAGAATATTCAAGAACTTAGCCAGCAGAGGTTAACAGCAGACAATTTAAGTTTTCTACAAGTAGGACTTAGCTAGCAGCAGTTTATAGGGTTAATCTAAAAAAAATCATAGGACTGTCTACTAGTATTTTCTATGGAAGAAAATATCCTTCTGGTATTCTTTAACGATAAATATTAACCTTACCTTTACTTGCAAATGGCATAACAAAAAGTACTATAGGATTAGGATAATTTATTTTCCCATGGATGGCTAAGCCATAACAGCAATAGCAGCCTTTCAAGCAAAGGAATCATGACATAGATATCTAGAAACTAGAAATGACAGGACTTTGAGCTGATAGTAATTGGAAGTACATATGTAAATATCAAGAATTGAAATTGATAGAAGGCCACAGTAAGAGTGCAGTCCGCTGTACCAGGCCCAAGCCAACTGCTACTACTTTTCATATATGTTGACCATAAAATAAGGTGTTTGGCATTCATGATCAACTAAATATGTAGAGTGGAAATAATGGTTTGGCACTCAGACAAATAAATTATACCACACCTAGATAAAATGATGCACAAAGTTAAAAAATTGATGACAAGTATTAAAGTCTTCATCCAAAAAAGGTACCAGTACCAAATAACAGAAATCAGGCCATCAAGATCAAGGCTTGATGATGATTGCATAGCCATCATTAGCAATTGCAAACTTGATTGTTTATTTAAAAACATGATAATCACTAGTAACAAGGTGTGATGATAACATCTGGATGATAAATAACATAAGAATCCCCACTAGTAAAATAAGGTTCAGAGACGATAACAGAAAGATGATGTTGTCACAAACCATAGTAACCAGCAATGCAAGTTCTAACAATGTTTTCTAGTTATTGCAACAAATCATAACTCATATGTTTCACATCTAATGGCAGCCTGCTACATGATAACAAAAATGCAACAATTGCAACTTTCATATTTGAGATCAAGAATATAGCAATAAATCCAACATTAGTTAATAACGAAGTCAAATCGATGCTCATCGCAACAACGACAAATCTTATTCAGGCCTACGATAGAATCGCACGAATTCAAACGACGCAATGACAAACCCTCGTCTCAACCCTTGGCTATCGTTCAAGCATACCGTGAGTTTCTAGCCTGTTGGGGGAGACTTGGTTATCGTTCAAGCAATTCCATGTAATAAGAAGTCAAACCAAACCAGAATTATTGATCCATAATCAAAGAGACAATGTGATTGTGTTGACACCCCTAGTGTCTAGTTTCAGTCTTCCTACGATGAGGTAAGTGTGAATTCAGGCAATTGGTGTACTGTTGATTTTGTTAGCAACTAGTTCGAACTTACAGCCATCTGAATTCTATACTGAATTGATCAGTTTGCATTCAGAAGATCTTTGCTTACATCTCCACCCACTGTGACATTACTCCTGCACGGCAAAAGACCTACAGTTCGGTCTTGAGACAAGCATCACCATCAACAGATAACACATTCAATTCAGTGCAGTGAAATAACAGTAGAGCACGACAGTTGATCCAATATTTAGGCAAATCAACAACTGCATTTTGCGAATCAAGAAATGCAAATCAAGAATCTTGTGCACACTTGGACTCTTGACAATTAGATCTGGGCATGTGAATCAAAACCCTAGCAGGCAAGGGAGAGAAGAGGAGAAGGGCGAGGATGGGTGACTCACTGTTGACGCTCGTTATTGATACACTTTTACCCCTGTTTATCTTCAATAATGATATGAATTTAATACCTAAACTATCGATCACACCTATTAAACCGGTCATTTTCACAACGTATTTTGGAGGATGTTGTGTTTTTGCAGGAAATTGGGCCTAAAACATATTTTTGGATAAAGCACTCAATGAGCATTGAACCAGACAAAGACGAAGGTCAAAGGGCCTAGAAAAGGGCCAGGCTAATCGGCCTGGTACCCTCAGACACCCCCTGGTGCCCATCTTTGGCAAGCAACCCTCCAACATTACTTAGGGGCTAAGTTTATGAAGATATGGCAAGGACCAGCTCGGCATCAAAGAGGAATCGGAGAAGATCAAGCAGAGATTTGGAAAGTCATTGAAGATCAATCTCATCCCGAAGCTACCGATGTGCCAGGCCCACATGCAAGTGAAAAGAACATTTCAGAGCACCTGAGAAGACTTGGAGATGAAACAGGACATGACAGGGCAAAAGGAAGGCCCAGGCCAGCCGATCGGCCTGGACCCTCCCAAGCCGATCGGCCTAGGGGTTTCCTTCACCCCCTTGCCTTCCAATTTTTGCCACGCGACCTCTGGACTATAAATACCCCCAAAAACCACCAAGCCCGCAGATTGGAAACAACGTACTCGATGTGAAGCAGCAGAGAAGCAGAAGGAGCTTGAGGGACACCACTTCAGAGAGCCGAAGGTCGTGCAGGGGTTAGTGTAGGCGAGCCTGTGCTGGCGTGATCACCCTGCGAGGAAGATCACGCTGGAGTTCTGGAGCTAGAAGTCATCAAGATCAAGGTAGGATCTCGGTGGCGATCTTGTGATGTACAATCATTCATGATAAAGTAATAGATCTGTTTGTATTCTTAGCAATCTAAGTATTTCCTTCTATGGTTTTATGCTCCATTGGGTTTGCTTGCTTTTCAATCTATTAATCGATGATAGATTGCTTAGGATGTTGTTGTGGTCGTGGTGATCGAATTTGCATGCCTGATCTACCAATGAGTATAACATGTTCTTTTGGTCGTACATTTAATGTACCTATGCTGATAGAAGGGATCGTGATGGGATCTTTCTTGTGTAAGATAGGGGGTTTCAGAAGCCGGACCAAAGGTGTAGATTTAAAGATGCTTTTTACTAAGATCATATATATGTTGTTTTGCTATCTATGCTTAGAATTATAATATATGCATAGTCTAGGTTGCTCTAGATTGGTTATCTCTACTATATCTGTTATCTGTCTATACATATTTAGTAGATTAGATCTGAATCACTCATCAACACCAAGTTCATCCTAACAATGCTAGTTAAAATAGATCTTATGCTATAAATTCCACGGATTGATAAACCTTGGGGAGTACTCTGAGGGAAGAGCTACAACTAATCTGTGCACTTGCGGTTCACAACTTGGAGTGCTAACAGCCATCAACACTCACTGGCGAGAAGACAGCCACCAAAGGGGATGAGTGCTTGAGGGGAGAAGACCGCGTGCCACCGATCTGTCGTGCCCCTTGTGGTTGCGTAGAGGAGACAACCGCCCTCCTGCTGCTTCACCCGCTCCGTCACCGCTGGCCGAAGATGTCGTGCAGAGCCGCGCGACATCTCCACGCCACCTCTTGTGTGCAAACCCACATCGCCTATCGTGCGGGGGTTCCTTCCACGCCAATGAGAAGATGATTCGTTCCTGGGCTAAGTGCAACAACATGGCCTAGGAAAATAGCTAAGGCCCACTCTACACGTTGAATGGACCACACCTGCTAATTAACACACTTGTGCTTTCGTCCTCGCTTCGCGCAAAAGGTTGCAACTGGAGTTAACAGCTTCCTACAACCACCTATTTAAGCTGGTTCGATTCCCTCTCCGTTTCCGGTTTGGGACTATCCTCGTGTCGCTACAATGTTTTTTAGCGCTACAGTGGTTGCGTGCTACCGTAGCCCGAATTCTACCGTAGCCCGAATTTGTCCAGCCTAACTGGCCCATGGGTTGGGATGTCAAACCGGGTAGGAGAGAATAGGGGTTTTGGACCTTGATACGACCCAAACCGGGGTTAAACGAACGTTGAGTTTTTGATGGGCTGGGATCCGAACCAGGACGGGGTGACCTGTGGATCGGGCCGCAATCCCGGCCAATACCGGTGCAAACGAACAAGGCCTAAGAGAGATCGTGAGCTCATAAACCGGGTCCAACCGAACCAAGAAGTCCAAGATGACAAGAACAAGAGACAGGTGTTCTCTAGGTCTCTCCACAGCTTTTCAATGGTTGTCTTTTTACGGTTATTTTGTTTCCTTTTTATTAATATAACAGGGCAATGTTCTTATCGTCTTTTCGAAAAAAAAGAGACTGGCGTTGGTCCGGCGCACCAATCTCGCCTGTGGCACCATTGCCTTAGTGCGAAAACCTACGGCGACTATTGGGAATTTGACTCCGCCAAACAGGAGAAGAGAGGAAACTAAATGAGAAGAAGTCATAATTTAAGGAGAAGTGTGGGAGTGCTTCCGGTGAGTCCCCTCCTCGAGCCTCCATGGGCCCTTTATATAGAAGAGGAGGGGGTGGCAATTAGCCCCAAGCTCCTTGTACGTACAAAATTTACAACTAGGCATTCCAATCTGTACATGGCCGGCCCTTCACTCTTAGGTTGGGCCATTTCGCCAAGTTGTCATCCTCACTTAAACACGCTACAACAGTTAGAAACTAGTGAGACGAAAGGTGGGGTGACCTGCGGAGCCCTTTTCCCCCAACAGGAAAGTGGCTTGAAATTGGGAACACAAGCTTTGTCACAGGAACGAAGTCAAGCGAATCAGCTGCCTTGTCGCACATTATTAAAACAGCTTGTCCTATCCACATGCCAAGCAAACGAAGTACCCGTTGGTTAGCTTAGCTAGCAGCTGCCTGTACCAAACAACGAAGTTGATAGTTGCCCAGCAATGATAATCCACAGATATTTCTACGAGCATTCGAAATCCACTTCGGCGCGTCCAAAATGGTTAGCTAGCTGCTGGTGCTCCCAACAAAAAGCCCCAGGTTCCGGTTCAAGTATAAAAAATATTTTTGTGAATTTTTTTAATCAATAGTCAATCGCAAATAAAGGTGACGAGAGACATACTAGTTAAGATAAGCGGCAACGGGGACACGGCAGACCAGACGCCCACAGCACGGGATGCAGGCCACCGCCTGGTCCAGGCCGTGGATGCACAGGTGGGCATGGTGCCCTCTGCGACACATCCTGCACCCGTCTAGGAGGAATCGACCGTCGACGACCTCTTTGCCATACCGGCTCCGCCAATTCTGCATCAACTGCCGGAACATCGTCAACGCGCGCGCCGGACCTTCGACATGTCTTTGGTACGCCGAAGTGCGCGACTAGCTATGAAGCTGGTTGTGCCAGCCCTACAGCGCGCCCAATGCAACTTGTGGCGCAAGTTGGGTGTCTCGGACGACGAGCTACGCCCTATTGAGGATATCCAGCAGGAATACATGAACTCGCACAAGTGGCCGCTCCCGGACCACATTATCGCAGCAATGATGACCCTCTTTGACCTGGACGATGAAGAAGCGGAACGGGTGAATGACAAGCTTCTGCAGCATGCTGGACAGGCAATTGATGACATCCAGGCTGAGCGTACTCCCTCCCAAGAATGAGAGCCTCGGTACCTCTGCACCGTTGGAGAACAGTCCTCTTCATGTATCCAATTCTCTTCCCGCACTATTTTATGTTTACCCCTCCACGCCCTGCTAGCTGCGACCTTCGGGCTAGGAGCTGCACCAGTCCTGCTGGCTTCGACCTTCGGACTTACTGTACGCCGCATCGACTTCGCCCTGCTAGCTTTGACCTTCGGGCACTGCACCTATCTGCGCAACGAATGTTAACTACAAACGTCGCTCCGAGATCCCCCTGCGCTAACACACTCCTATGCATGTCTGCCCCAGCTAACTACATCTACAACGAACGCTACACGACTACCAATGGTGCCGCAAAATTTTTAATATGCATATAGGAAGTTTCGACACTATCAGGTGGAATGTGCGAGGACTTAATGCTCCTGCAAGATGCATGATCGTTCACGAAACACTAAAATCGATGCCATGCCATATAGCGTGCCTTCCGAAAACTAAACTAAATCAAATCGATGCGGCCCTCGCTTCTTTCCTGGGTGGCTACCGCCTGTCCAACTTCACTTACAAACCGGCGCTAGGCACCAAGTGGGGAATCCTCATTCTATGGGATGTTAACTACGTTGACCTCAAAGATCTAGGCACCAAGTGGGGAATCCTCATTCTATGGGATGTTAACTACGTTGACCTCAAAGATATCCAGATTGGGCGCTTCTCAATTACAACAACAGTATCGGCCAAACAATGCAACTCCGAATTCACACTAACAACAGTCTACAGACCATCAAGGACGGAACTGAAAACAGCTTTCCTACAACACATACGAAACATGAAACCTGACACCAACACTAAATGGCTCATCTTTGGTGATTTCAACCTAATCTACAAGGCAAGTGACAAGAATAACAGACTGAATCTCCAACTAATGCGTCGCTTCCGAAGTACTCTAGCTTTTTGTGGCCTTAAAGAAATTCACCTACAAAATCGCAAATACACGTGGAGCAGTGAAAGGTGCCAACCAACGCTTTCGCGTCTGGACCGCTTCTTCTGCAACGAGGCTTGGGATCTCGCTTTCGACGATCACACTCTGCATGCTCTCTCCTCCTCACACTCCGATCATTGCCCCCTGCTGCTAGCAAAACTCTCTGGATCATGGAAGCCACGCCCTTTCAAATTTGAGAACTTTTGAACAAAACTGCCACGCTTCCAAGAGATAGTACAACAGGCATGGAGTCTACCCACGCATCATACAAAACCTTTCCACCGCCTTGGCCACAAGTTATACTCAACAGCTATGGCGCTTAGGAGATGGAGCAGTTCCCTCATCTCGGATGCAAAACTAAAACTACAGACGGCACAAGTGGTGATCCTTCATCTCGATGCTACGCAAGACTTTAGACCCCTCTTGGACGCTGAATTCGCTTTGAGAGCCAAACTCAAAAAACGTACTCTAGGCTGGGCGGTAATTGAGCGAGCAAGGAAACAACAATCATCACGCATCAAAAACCTCAGGGAGGGGGATGCGAATACGCGATACTTCCACCTTAAGGTCAATGCGCGTAGAAGGAAAAATTTCATACAACGGCCTAACACGAGATGGGCCCTCTCACATCAAGACAAGCAGGACATTGTGCATGAACACTTCTCCAACATAATGTTGACACCACAGCATCGCACACGAGACCTGCATTGGGATAGCCTGCAACACAGTCAGGTGGACCTATCCGACCTAGACCGCCCTTTCGACGAAAAGGAGATCCTGCACACCGTCAAACAGCTCCCGCACGAACGCGCACTAGGCCCGGATGGCTTCACAGGGATCTTCTTCAAGGCATGCTGGAACATCATCAGAGGAGACCTAATGGCGGCAGTTAATGCTTTCCACAACATTCGCTGCAACAACCTAAATCTCCTAAACAAAGCAAACATTGTCCTAATTCCTAAAAAGGAAGGTGCAGAAACTGTACTGGAGTATCGGCCAATCAGCCTCATCCATGCATTTGCAAAAATCATCACCAAAGCTCTAGCGCTACGACTAGCCCCGCACATGAACGCTATCATCTCACCTTGCCAGAGTGCCTTCATCAAGACCAGAAGTATTCATGACAACTTCTTATACGTTAGAAATATCACCCGTCATTTCCACTGAAATGCAACTCCAGCTCTACTAATGAAACTAGACATCTCCAAAGCCTTCGACTCAGTCCGCTGGGACTACCTCATCATCTTGCTGCAACACAAAGGCTTCCCTACTCGCTGGAACCAATGGATTATGGTTCTTCTTGCTACCTCAACTTCAAAAGTTCTGCTCAATGGCACGCCCTTGCCATCGATCCAGCACGGTAGAGGCCTCAGACAGGGAGACCCCCTGTCACCTCTCCTCTTTGTTCTGGCCATCGATCCACTACAGCACATTATTGTCCAGGCAACGGAGAGGGGCCTACTCACCAAGCTAGGAGGAAGAGCGGCAAGATTCAGAGCATCCCTGTACGCCGACGACGCTTCCATATTTGTTAAGCTGACACACAAAGACATCTCCAACATGGTGAACATACTGCAACAGTTCGGAGAAGCCACTGGTCTACGCACGAACCTACACAAGACTCAGACCGCACCCATAAGTTGCCAAAACATTGATCTTGACCATCTATTCAATGAACTGCTGGTTGCAAGATCAACATTCCCAATGCGCTACCTTGGTCTTCCCTTATCAACAAAGCACCTCAGGAAGGTTGAGTTCCAACCACTAATAGATAAAGCGGCAGGTAAACTATCTGCTTGGACCGGACGAAATCTAACGCAGGTCGGCAGATTAGCCCTCACGAAATCGGTCCTCTCTTCACAGCTGGTATACTTCCTAACGGTTCTCAAGGCAAATAATGAGGTGCTCCAAGAATTATACAAAATACGCAAAAAAAAATTCCTCTGGGCAGGCGACCAGCAGCTAACAGGAGGAAAATACAAAGTGAATTGGATGAGAACCTACCTCCCGAAACAGCTCAGGGTCTAGGCATACCAGACCTCAAAAAAGTCACCAGAGCCCTCCGCCTAAGGTGGCTTTGGTATGAGTGGACATCCCCAGACAAGCCCTGGGCTAACACAGAAACCCCATGCGACGAGACGGATAAGCAACTCTTTGTTGCATGCACGGTCATCACTCTCGGTAACGGCAAAAAGGTCAGCTTCTGGAACTCTGGTTGGTTACACGGCCAACGTCCAAAGGACATCGCACCACTACTCTTCGATATCTCAAGAAAAAAGAATAGGACGGTTCACGATGCCATCAGTAACAACAATTGGATCCCTCAACATCAACAACAACATCAGCACATCACATCTAGCTTCATTCGCCGAGTTATGGAACATGGTCAGGCACACAGAACTTCGACCAAGAGATGAGGATACTATCAGCTAGAAACTAACGAAATCAGGCATGTACACAACAGAATCGGCGTATAAAGCACAGTTCCTAGGCTGCACCGAAACACCGAACATCTCATCTATCTGGAAAACGTGGGCGCCACCAAAATATAAATTTTTCACATGGCTAATTACACAGGACCGTGTTTGGTCCGCGGACAGGCTTGCCAGACGAGGATGGCCACACAACGCCACTTGCGCCCTCTGCAGATAGACAATGGAGATTGGTCACCACATTTTGGCCGACTGCGGATACACAAGAAAAATCTGGGATCTAACGGCGACATGGATTGCGCAGCCTAATCTCAGGCCAAGCGCATGGCAACCCTCATCCAATGCACTGGAATGGTGGACTCACATAACCACAACACCGGATTCACCGCGTAAGGCTCTGAGAAGTCTAACTCTACTCATCATGTGGGAGGTTTGGAAAGAACAGAATGAGCGCATCTTCAATGCACATGAGAGTTCTACAACGACGTTGCTGGCAAAAATCAAGGAGGAGGAGTCAGCGTGGATGCTGGCGGGGCAAAAGACCTAGCGTTACTCGTAGCACGAGAGTAGTCCTTATCTTCTTGCATGGCTATCTGCTCGGCTGGCTGTTTGTTTTTCCTCTTGATTTTGTTTCCTTCCTGTAAACTCCTGCTTTACCAATGCAATAGGCACAATCTCGTAACCGTTCGTAAAAAAAAAAGATAGAGTAGCTTGTAACTATTTTACCGAAGTCAAACTCTTGATATAAATTAGGTTCATACCCAAATTAAAAGCAATGAAGTGCCAGCTGTTAGCTTAGCTGGCAGCCGTTCGCAAGTCAAAAGTGAGGGGTTCGATAAACCCAACACCCCAAGATATTTTTGCCTAAAAGTATTGTTTGTATAAACCCATACTGAAGCAAATCAGTGGTATACATCCAAGTTGAACATGGTTTCCGCCTCTTTCTCACTTCTTCTTTATTTTTTTATTACCGAAATGGCTAGAAACAGATTAACATGAACATGAATTCAAACAAGGCATGAAAATGGAGTGAGGTGCGGCCCAGACGAAGCGGTTGTCATCATACTGGACTGACTGACATCGCAGTTGCAAGCCTAAAGAAAGAGCTTGCGGCCCAGACCAGAAAAGCCGGCCCATGAAAGAGCACAGTCAAAAAGCGGCTCAGTCCGTGCATGACACTCATCATGCCTATTGCCTTAATTTAGTATTTTTATATTAATAATAACTTACATAGGTAATTTGGATCCTATATTAGTTTATTTTTGGAGATTTTCTTTATGATGCGTGTGGAGATAATTAGACTAAGATTTAGATGTTTACTTTAGTTTATTTTTAATAATTGTATACATGCATAATTTAGATATAAATGTAGAATGGAATTGATAAGTTGTTCTTTATAATGACATGCATGAATAAATTGGATGAACTTTAGATTATTTTTTATAATGGTAGAGCTCGATAATTTAGATATAGCTTTAGGCTTTGTTTTGGAATATTTTCATAATGATAGCGGCGGGTAACTTTTTAGAAAATATAATAGATCAATGACTATGATTAATAGAGTTTACAGGATTCATGTTTGTTGTTTCTGATTTTTGTGAGCATTTCTAGGATTTGTTTTTTTTCTAGCGTGTCTCGTGAGAACTAATGCGGAATCTCCAATGAAAAAATGAGACCACATTGCTACAAAACTATTGCTTTAAGCTACCTCTCATTTTTTAAATATTGGAATACAATTCTTATTATAGAGATGTATACTTATTATCTTATCCGATTGTGATAGATTTTAGTTACTAATTACTCTATAATATTTTCATCCATATTTATAATGTGTTAACTTTTTTGATGCAAATATGCATCTAAATTTGTTTAATGGATATTAAGTTTGAGCTATAATTTTAACATAGAAATCTATATTCTCATTATTTCCTTTATATCTTTATAAATGGTGACACATCATGCGTATATACCTTAGTTATTATATCATATACTAATAGTATAGGAAATAGATGATTTAAAATCATATATATTGGTGTATATTTTTAATTAAGTGATTTGGAATAAAAAGTAGGGTTACCTTAAGTTATTTTTAATAATAGCATATATGAGTAATATATATTTAAATTTAAGGGGTTACATTAAAGTATTTAGCTATGGACAATTTAGTTGCAAATATAGAGGGTTATTTTAAATATTGTTTATAATGGCATAAGTGGGTAATTTTGATGAAGATTAGGGGGTTACATTAGTTTATTTTACGTAATGACAAAGATGGGTAATTTAGATATAGATTTAAGGGGTTACTTTAGGCTATTTTCATAATGGCATAGGTGAGTAATTTTTTAGAAAACATAATAGATGTAATGGCTATGATGAGTTGAGCCTGGCTAAATATTTTGCTTTTTTTGAGAATTTCTAGAATTTCTCTATTTTTCTAGAGTCTCTACCTAAAATTCTAGGTGGCTTCACCTAGAGGTTTTAAAAGGAGGCTCCAATTAGTAATAGTAAGATCAAGAACGACCTTCTTTTAATGCAATCGGCATTATAAGTACTACCTCCATCGCAAATTACTACTCTTTTTTGCTTTTCGGCTTTTCTAAGTACATAGCATTTACTACGTATTAGACATAACATATATCTAGGTGCAAACTAATAATGTGGGATGGAGGGAATACTAAAATTTTCAGTCATGCTTGTCCGTTCGAGATTTCTGTGAACTTAATAAGAGTTTTGTACCCATCACCTGCCAACTTTTCCGAGAAAATGGAAACAGGTTGCAACATCCGCTTAATGTTACAACATCTTTAGAACACAAGATTCACACTACTGGAGTTGCAAGGAAATTTCATAGGGTGTCATCCTTAGTTGCAAAGAGCCACTACAAAGGAAATTTTCCTGCAGGATTGGAATCCTTCAAAATATCTATGATTTTCCTTTGTTTGAAAGGGGGCCTCAATGTTCATTATCACAACACATCAGCAGTCCCCTACGGCACATCATCTGCCAACTGAACTGCTTAACTGTAGAAGATACAGTCATGGACTCATGAGCAGCGTGTGCTGCTTTGCCATGACTGCTACCAGCTGCACGGCTTCGTTGGCAGAGTTCAGATTAAGTCAACTGGCGGTTGTGTGTCCAGCATCACCACCGTTCTCCATGCCACGGCCCCTACTCATACAGATCACGGCGTAGCAGGATGGCAGCACTGGCATTGCCTTCTCGAGGTCCTAATTAACTTGCTGAAAGTACAGGGGCACCATCAGCGACCCTGTGACAGCCAAAGGCCAGATTTTATGATACTGGTTTCTGCACTATTTAAGTCAGGAGCTGAGTAGATCGATGACTGGTACATCCAAATCGTACACTCAGAAGTCAGAATGATTCAAAAATCGTACACTCAGATTGCCTGTACTGCTAGGAGGTCTCCCTTGGACCTGATGTTTGTCTGCTGCTGGCTCGGCGTGCTTATAAGTTACAAAAACATGGCTCCATCCTCACAGCAGGTCACAGCACATGTAGGGGCACGTGTTGGTTACGGTAGCATATGGCTTGTTCTGCTTGAACAGCTGAACATCATCAACGCCTCAGTTACTGTAGCTGGGAGGACTGGGTTCTCTGCAGGCTGCAGCCATGGCGACTGTAACGGCGGAAAGGGAAGGAAATGGAGAGCAGCACCAGAAGAGATGGAAGCAGGGAGGCTACAAGACCCTGCCATTCATCATGGGTGAGTACAGCGTATCTGTTGAACTTGCATCATCAAACATTAGCCGTCTTCCGGATTCCGAACATTTTGGATGCTGTATTGCTGACGGTCACATGAATCACCTGTCCGGCTGCCCGTTGCAGCAAACGAGATCTGTGACAAGTTCGCCACGGCCGGCTTCAACGCCAATCTGATCTCGTACCTGACGCAGCAGCTGAACATGACGCTGGTGGACGCGTCGAACACGCTCACCAACTTCGGCGGCACCACCAGCCTCACCGTCGTCCTCGGCGCCTTCTTCGCCGACTCCTACATCGGCCGCTTCTGGAGCATCGTCGCCGGCTCGATCTTCTACCAGATCGGCATTATGGGCCTCGTCCTGTCCGCGGTCGTCCCTTCGCTCCGGCCGCCGCCGTGCAACGCTCCCAACCCGGACGCGTGCCAGCGCCCCTCCGGGGGCCACCTCGCCGTGCTGTACATCTCCAAGCTGTGCATGTGCCTCGGCACCGGCGGGATCCGGCCAGCGTCGTGGCGTTCGACGCCGACCAGTTCGACCAGCAGGGCGCGGAGGCCTGGGCCAACCGGAAGCGGCGCTACTTCAATGTCTACTTCTTCACCATGGGGTCGCGACGCTGCTGGCGCTGACGCTGGTGGTGTACATCCAGGATCACGTCGGGTGGGGCTGGGGGTTCGGCATCCCGGCCATCAGCATGTTCGTCTCCATCGTCGAGTTCGTGGTCGCGTACCCGCTATACGTCCGGGCCAAACCCGGGGGCAGCCCGTTCACGAGGCAGGCGCAAATCCTCGCCGCCGCGTTCAGGAAGCGCAACGCCGCCGTGCCGGAGGACAGAAACATGCTGTACCAGGACAAGGAGCTCGATGCCCTCATCTCCACCAAAGGCCGGTTCCTGCATACTGACAAGCTCAAGTAGGCAGCATGCTGCGTGCACGTGACATGTCTCGCATTTTCTTTTTCTGCGTGCACGAAGGCTGTGCTCACAATGGGACATTTTTCTGACATCTGCAATAATGTGCGTCAAGCTAGGTTCTTGGACCGGGCGGCGATCGTGACACCGGGTGACGTCTCCGACTCCGGGCGGCCGAAGCTGTGGCGCCTGTCGACGGTGCACCGCGTGGAGGAGCTCAAGTCCGTCGCCCGCTTGCTGCCCATCTGGTCGGCCGGCATCATCCTCGCCGCCGCCGGCTCGCACAACGGCTCCTTCACCATCATGCAGGCGCGCACCATGGAGCGCCGCATCACCCGGAACGTGGAGATCCCGCCGGCGACCCTGTCCATCTTCACCACCGGGACCACGCTCGTGAGCATCATCCTCTACGACCGCGTGTTCGTTCCCCTGGCGCGGCGCGTCACAGGCCTGCCGTCCGGGGTCACCTACTTCCAGCGCATGGGCATCGGGCTGACCATCGCCATCTTCGGCGTCGGCGCGGCCGCGCTCGTCGAGACCAGGCACCGCGGCACCGCGGCCGCCCACGGGCTCCTGGACACCCCCAAGGCCATCGTCCCGATGAGCGTGTTCTGGCTGGTGCCGCTGTACACCATCCACGGCATCGCCGACGCCTTCGCGTCGGTGGGGCAGATGGAGTTCCTGTACGACCAGTCGCCCGAGAGCATGCGCTCCACGGCCGTCGCCTTGTTCTGGCTCTGCGGCTCATTCGGGAGCTACCTGAGCACGGTGCTCGTCACGGTGGTGCAGCGCGCCACGCGAGGCCACGGAGACTGGCTCCAGGACAACATCAACCGGGGCAGGATCGACAACTACTACTGGCTCATCACCTTCATCATGGTGCTCAACTTGGGCTACCTTTGCTGCTTCTATTTCTACACCTTGAAGCCACTGGAGCTGGCTGAAGCACAACCCGGCGATCATCGCGATAAGGAGGGCGACGAGCTCCATTCTCCACAGAAAAATGGTGCTGGCAATGGCGTCGGCATGGCATAAAATTGATTTGGATTGTTATAACGTACTCCGTAATTCATCTGTTTGAATGTTGTTAATACATAGTTATCCAGCTGTTCATGCCACAAGGATTACAAGTTCTTTGAAGGGATAGTGTTTTTACCTTTGTAAGTAATACTGTCACAGTAAAATCCAAGTGATAATATTGATCATGCATGCATGCGGTTCAAAGCAAACATAACACTCGTGTATATATTTGACCATGTCCAGTAGAGAACCAGCTCAAAGATAGAGCCAGAGGATATTTTCTATAATTAAAATAGCATGTGGGCGTAGTGGAAATTGTTTTTCCAGTCAGTAGCGTTGAAAACTGTCCTGACCGTTGCGTAGCCGAAATTGTTCATTTTAGGAGAGTAGGGTCACAAGTAACAACTGAAAAATCACTTGGAAAATAGGATAATGTATTATGACTTCTGAATCCTTGCCAGTGGATGTGTTTTTTTTTTGGGGGGGGTTGGGGGGGGGGGGGCATGTCATGATTGCAAGTAGTTGTTTACCCATGATTGAAGTGAACTGTTGAAGCTGCCCGGAGATAAGAGGAAGAAACATGGTTATCATGTCGAGAACATGCCATTCTGGAATGGTTTCCTCGTTATCGTATTGCTATAGTTTTTTGCTGACACTACTGAAAATTGTTTTCAGTATTTGACGCTACCGTACCTGATTAGGACAGTTATTTTTTTCATCTTATGTTTTACTGAGGGATTCCAAATGGTGATTCCGTATACCATATGTATCCACCGTATGCTCAGATGGAGAAAAATAGACTTTGATTGAAGATATATTTTTAAAATTTCAATAACAAACAGGCCTTACTTTCGACTTTCAATATCAGATAAGGTACAAATTAGAAGTACCGTAGGAGCACTGGGGGCACAGATTGAGGGATAAAATAAGGAGCAGCATATACTGACGAAATATCAATATCATCAAGTGGCAGCATATAGTCTAGGCTCCAAAGGCCCAAGCATCGGTAGTCAGTGAACGAACCCGGCGACAGGCGTGGCACACGTTGGGGACAGCGAGGCGCGGGTGCCAAAGATGAGCAACCCAACGGTGCAGCCTGCAGTGGGTTCAGATCGTACTACATTATACAAATATACAAGAAAATGCGAATCCATTATACAAATATACAATTGTTTAGGACTAGGAGTCGCTTTCAGCTAGTCAAATGTTCTTCTTCTTGAGTCCAAGCCCAGGCTAGCAAGGAGAATCCACATGGTGCCAGACTGCAAGAGCTAGCAAGTGCTACTGCTGTAGAATCACTTGCGCTGCATGCACAGTTGCCATCATCGGTTCAGCAATATTCTCGTTTGAGTCTTACGTTGGATAGCAAAAGAGACAGACACAATCAGGGCTGGTTTAGTCGGTCCGCGACGGCCCATATTATTGCACAGAGAGACATGGCCTGAAATCCTAAGAGGGCCGTGCCCAATCCACGGAAAGCCCTGGGCTGGTAAAAAGATGGGCCAGCTTGCATTGTACATTATTTGGATTTGAAAGTCTTTTATTAACTTCCTATCCATATTTCTTTTTTCAAACGACCAAGCCTATTTTTTTTATCTGAATTCGAACCTAAAGTTACCATGCTAATTCTGTCAATCCTTAGAATAGCTTGGATTTTTCTTGTCACTGGCTAAAATTTGGCATACCTTTTTTTATGTATAATGATTATATATTAAAAAGAGAAGTCCAAAAGGAACAAACATACAAAGGGAATCAAGTAACAAAGAAGGAAACACGTAAAATTAGAAATAATATATAAGGTTCTCTATCCATTCTTCAATGTGCATGAAGTATCTTTTTTCTTTGTCCAGCGGAAAACCATAGCAATCTCCTTCCTAAAATTAAATTCAATTTGCAACTTGTTTACAGCCATATATTATTGTTTCTCTAACCAGAGCTATCACTATAGAGGAGACTATTTCTTATGATTGAGCAATTTTATCCGCTAGTCATGTAATTTCTTCGCTCACACTAACATTGATGATCCATTCTTACAAACACTCGAACCACCGACACGTTATTCCACTAGGTTGATATGTTGTCTAATGATATCGCAATGTGCAGATGAACAGCTAGATTTGATTCCTTGAACCAACTATTATTCGAGAACCCTTTGCAATCGCACGGTTTTAGCGCTCCTTATCCTTGGGTGCATGACACGCCTTGCATATTATCCGACACTAGTGAATGGAACTACTCGTGCTACGTACTCGGCACTCGGCAGCCAGGTGTTTCATGTTTGTATAATGCTGACATGACATATCACCAGTGCCGAAAACCGCCAGAGTGTTCGTCAGGCACGCGCCAAACATATCAAGGCAGTTGCTCAAGTGGAGCACGGTTCTGTTCTGATCTCCAAATAAAGAGCCTTTCAAAAGGAAGCCCTTTCGGCATCCCATCCCTCCCCCCAACCACGTACTACAGGATTTGGCATGCCCCACTTCCCCAACACCCGGCGCACCAGCGACGAGATCACGGCAACAGCGCGTGTCCGGGCACGTCCGGCCAGTCGACGCGATCCGCGCCCGGCACACAGGCCGCACAGCCAGATAAAAAGGCCACCGCTGCTGCCGGTGCCGGGACCCGCCGCCTGCCTGCGCCGCGAGCACGGACCCGGCGATGAGGTCACGCAGGACGCCACCAGTTTTGTCCTTCTCCTCCCGCCCGGGCGCACGAGCCCCGCGCGCGATCCGCGAGCGCGACCCGGCCGGCGACAGCGACGTTCCCTCGCGTCCGCGCGCGCGCGCCGCACCGTGCGGTCAAGGCGCGGAGGATTCGAGCGTGCACCGCCCCGTCGTCCCCTCGACCCCTCTCCTCGATCTCGACCCGGCGCGCGACAACCGCCACGCAACGCACGGGCGCCGGGCGCCGGGCGCAGCAGCGCACGGGAGCCACCCGTCCCTTCTGCGGCCCGAAGCCGGGGCCAACCGAGCCCGTGCGCGCCTCGAATCCGCCACGTCCGCGGCCGCGCCGGGCCCGAACGAGCAGGAAGGGTCCGGGTGTCCGGATACTGGATCGTGGATGGGACCAGAGCACCACACCGGAGACCAGACCACCAGCACGCACCGCGCCGGCCGCCGGCGCACGGATCGACGCGACGCCACGCTCGGTCGCTCGCCCTGTACACTTGTAAAGCGAAGTAGGCGCGCGTGTCCGGTTCTGATGATTGATTGAGAGAGCGAGCTCGTGATTTGTGAACGGGAAACGCCGGGACCGGCGGGATCGGGATGACAGGAGACGTGTTGTTGGGACTGGACCAGCGTGCCAGCCTTCCTGCCGGTATCCCGTTGTCGCTGTCGCGCACCTTCCGTGACGCACACTGACTGCTAGTAGCAAGCAGCACACTGCCTTTGACAGGAATTTTGGGCGTGCGCTCAGGACCTCCATCGATTATACGTCTCTGCATCAATGGTGAATGATTGCAAGATTTGTGGTACTCAGACCACAATTCATGTCAAGATCGGTTGATAATATAATGCTGCCACTAGAATAAGATACCATGTTTGGGTTCATTAAGACGCGAGATAAGATTTGTCACACCATTAAATCTGGACGGGATCATGAGATAGCCGCCGCATGAGTGATGCCAATCCTCGTCTTCTCCCTGGAAGCCTGGTAGGCCGGACGGCCGGACAAGACAAAAGGTCCGGTTCTCTGACGACCATGATGGCACAAGCGGCCAACCTGCCTAAGGCCTCCTCCAATGATATAAGCTACTAGCCCACTCCAGAGACAATCCTTTCAATGATCTGGCTTTTAGCATATAGTTCATAATATGAATGATCTCACACGTCATTCTCATGTAATTTTGAAGTACGTACATAAGACTATCTCTTAATCAAGGATAATTCTTCTCTCTCCTATTAAAATATGAGAAAATATTCTACGAGCTAACTCATATGCAACCATTGGAGGAGGCAAAATGGCCACTTGGCTTGCAACAGTTCCAATGCGGTATGGGTAACAAACCAAAACCTGACTGGGAGCCTGTTGGCAGGTTAAGCACTTAAGCTCGATAGACACCACACAAAATTCAGTGGATTTGTGACTGGATCGGCAGACGAGAGAAAGGAGAAGAATTGCATCCCAAATTGTTCCCGCTAGGCGCGCACTGCTCGCTTCCAAGAAACCTTTCAAATTTCGAGGCCAACAGATGGCTGGTGCACTCTTAAAGCTTCTACTCCACTTTGCTGGTGTGAATGCGCAACGAAGACTGATTTGTCTAGCACCGTGTGGTTGGCTGCAACATCCGAGTCGATCATGGGGGCTGATGGCGAAACAAGCAGAAATAGTTACAGTACAGAGCAAACAGAAGTTTGGAACTAGCTAGGTTCAGTCTTCAGACGTCTAATAATGATTCGACATGGCAACGGGTCTTGGAGCTATTAGATTCAGGTGCGTTTTGCATAGCTCTCAGAGCTGATTATTTGCTGATTCCAGCAGAAACTCTGTCAAATAGTTTTTCAAAGAGAAGTGATTTTGTGCTGATTCTGTGGAGTGATTCTCTGAAATGAACTAAGAGGCTGTGAGCGGAAAAAAGTAGTTTCTCCTAATTTTGTGAAGTGATTTTACATGAGTTTATACTAGAGAATAAAAAAGAATCACCTTCAGAGAATCAACTTCCATAAAATATTAAAATTATATGGAACTCTATCAAACGAACCCTCGGAGCTGTTATCAGATTTAGAACCTCTAGTCTCCATCGCTCCCTATATCCTTGTGCTCGTGGTGCTGAGTTGGTCAATCTTGTCATACTGCGATCATTAGCATCTCCTCCCCCCCTCTCTCTCTTTCTGATTGCATTTTAGTGATGTCGGCACATGTGATCTTTTCCATCAGTGTGAGTGTAGTGTGGATACGAGCAATCGAGCTTATCAGTCTTTTCTTTGAAGGACCAATAGAGCTTACGAGCAGATACATATGGCACAGGCGCCAATAAACAATCTGCAGCTTGCTGTTGTTAGTCACACAAATTCTGGAAGTATATTTTTACAGTGTCCTGGCGCCGTTGGTACCTCGTAACCAAGATCCCTGGCTCCTTGTCATCATCTACAAAATTAGCAGGGCGAAGACAAACAAGAAATTAAATGAGAATCCAATTGAGTTGAGGACGGCATATTTACGCCGCTGCTTGGGAGTTCAGACATGTTTTCATGATTAGGTTCCATGCCATGGTTTTCATGTATTGTTGCGGGCGAAAGCGTGATTCAGCATCAGATTCAAGTGTGAGAGCGATGCCTTCTTTTCTGAATCTAACTGAGAACGACTTTTGAGCCCCTCAAGTTGGAATCTCGGTGACCTGTTGTGTTGAGTGCAGAGCCATCTATCATTCGAAGTGGCTAGCTCACGAGTGGAAAAAGCGGCCCCCGTATCCCCCCTCCCCACCCCCCTCGGGTGACTCGGGCGGTGACCCAAACTCTAGCCGCCGCCACCCCCTCCCCCCTCCTCTCACCCTCGCCGTCGCCGAAGGAAACCTGCCAGAAGTTTGTGCGGCTCCTTAGGATGGTGGCGGCAGAGTCTTTCACCGAGAGGCCTGGACGCGCACACCAGATCTAGGCGGGGCACAGTGTGCAGTGGCCATGGTGGCACCGCGTGGCGGCGGTCCTGCGGCGGCCTGACCCGGTTGCGTGCGGGTGAATATGCCCCAGTGGTCGGCCATGCGGAGTGGCTGCGGCAGCACGGAGGAAGGAAGCGGCGCGACAATGGATGCGCACGGGCGTGGTGGCGGCGCCGGCGGCCGGATGTGGCTTTGTGTCAGATCCAGCTCCACCCCGCTCACTGCCGCTCTGCGAGCTGTCGGAGCTCATACAGGCATAAGAAAGGCAGCGGTGGGGCTAATCGCCCGGTCTTCCTCCCTCTCGGCGTGCTTTGGCGGCGGTGGCGGTCGGGAAGGGGCTTTGGGCGGCCGATCTGGCTCCGTCGTGCCCCACTCCGGCATGCTGTGACTTGATCTACCTACCCATGACGGTCAGTATGGCGGGCGGTGGTTTGCTTCATGGCGACGGTGGCGGCCGGTAGGCTTTTCGGACTGGGGCATTTGGTGACCTGCTATGGCGTGACTAGGACGGCGGATGGCAGAGGTGGGTGGTCATCAAGTTTTGCAGGTTTTCGGACGAAAGCCATGCTCGGTCTTCGACTGTTGCCGGTAACGATGGTGCCATGGTGCATCATGTCCCTTCTTGAAGGCGTTGCCATGAGGACCTCAACGCCCAGGGATTTTTCTAGGTGAAAACCGTGGAACTGACTTGTTGGTTCGGGCGGCGGCGGTGGCATCTTGACGCTGCTTTCCTGTTGGGCGTCGCTTTGGAATCCTTGGGATGGCGATACTAGGATCAGCTTTGGAGGGAAGACGTTGCCCAGTTTGTTTGTTTTTCTGGCGCTTCAAGTGAGATTGCTGGAGTTTGTGGTAGAGATCGACTCAGTACGGTGTCTACACGACAAGAGATCGTCATGAAGTATTTGGGAGTAAGCAGGACGATCTTATCATCTGAAGTTTCTAAGAAAACAGCAGATGTGATGAGTTTTGTAGCTGCACAATGAACAAAACAAGGTTGAAGCGAGAGCTTAGAAGAAGTTGGAAGCGTAGTCTTTCTAGCTTTATTTGTTAGTTTTTTCTTTCTTATTTTAGTGTTGCTTGGAGTCTAAGTACTCATGTATCTCTTTGTGGTTGTGGACTATCTTTGGAGTTTAATGTTCAAGACTAGATATTTTTCCCTAATGTAAAAAATTCTATCATTCGAGTTACTGTATGCGAAGCAGTGTTTCGGTCCTGCATGAGATTTCTGTGGACTGGTGGGAAGTGACTGCCCGTCATGCTCGAGTTTTTTTTGTTTCAGATGTAACCCCAGCATATCATGAAATTAGGAACGACAGCCGGCAGTTCAGCTGGCACCACTGTACCACGAATTGACAAGTAAGTGGGCATTGCTGCGACTGTGAGGAGATAAGTGCCAGTCTGCACTCTGCAATGCTTCTTAGGCAGAGTAGAGTTCATGTTCCGTTTTGAAGATTTCAGTCCTCATGACTAATAATTGCGTTCGTAGCTATTGCTGCAGCCTTCTTCGTCCTCTCGAGAACACAGATCCTATCAAATGTAGGACTCCATCAAGTGGCTGTGCACAGAGATGGCACGTTAGCCATGAGGCCATGATCTGTTGTGTCCTGTGCACAGTTCACACAGCCTAGCCAGTCACGAACCCGAGCACCACCAGTCCACCACACTCTTCCCCGTGGCACTGCCTCATCGCAGATGGCAACGTTGCGGCCGCGCATCCCACCGGCCAACATCCACTTGGCTTCGTTTCCCGGCGCGGCTGATGGACGCGTTCCGGTTCGGTTCCGGTCACTGTACCCGCTTCTCGCCTTCGTCTCCGCGAGACCCTCCAGGATGGGATGCGCTTTCGGGCGGTGTCAGCTCAGCCATGCCCGGAAAAGGGAACTGGCAGGCGCCGTCGGCTGTTCAGCCGACGTGGAGACGGAACGAATGACAGGGATGGGTTGGAGGACGAACGTGTCTAGCCAGCACCTAGCGGGGGAGCTCCGTTCGGGCCGGCGATGGCCGTGACAGCACCCACGTGGATGATGGAACGACTCGGCTTGAGTGATACTCCATGCTCAGGCCGGCAGAGCTCGATTGGCTTGTCCTGGGTTCCTGGCTCGATGCTGCTTTTCTGACCTATTTTTACTTTACGGTGCACAGGTAAACTCCACCTGACACACTGCGAGGCATTCTGCGTTACTTTTCTGTGCACCCTGCATAGTATGGTCTACAACTCTACCAAAGGTGGTTTAGAAAAAAGGCACCTCTCGAGTTTAGACAAGCAATTTACACTGGCATATCGAGAGCATTCTGGAAGCTCTGTTTCTAATTCGATAAAACAATCAACTAGCTAGCACAATAGAATCCGCTTAAAGAACCCGGCCAAAAAGATAGCAACGGAACACCCAAGCCAAAAATCCGCTTTACTTTCTATATGTGTCCAACTAGGCCAAAATCTCACGTATACTCGCTCCGATCCTTGCCGAAGCCCGAAAGTATCACGGATGCACGTTGCTTACCTATCAAACACTATGAACCAGAATATATAACTCACTTCAAACTTCTACGAGGTGTTTGGTTTGAGAAACCACCTCATCTTAGTCATATGTAAGGTGGTTCATCATGAGCCCATTCTATAGGTGGGATAACCCTATTTCTCATGCTTATACTAATCATTATTTTGTGAGGGACCAGGTGGTGATGAATTAACCCACTTCATTACAGAAACTAAACAAGAAGTGAGTAGTGAGATGATGGACTGCTCCATCCCTCAGATCAAACATCCTTTAGTATCAACTACTATCCTAGCACACTTTGTTGTTTTAGTTTTTTTGAACATGTCCACCAGAGGTTTAGTCAAGTATTGTTTATTTTTAAAAATACATGAAAAACCTCTTAGAATGCCTATTATTTAAGGTATAATTGAGGCTGATATACATATATTGATCATGTTGTATTACTATATTTCTCTACTGAATATGAATCTTATGTGAAGTTATTTTCTTGGTTTTTCTTCATATTCATGATGTCGTGATATACATGTTGCCATCCATAGCATCTATTTACTTTCTATTTGGCTTATTTCGCGGTCTTCGGGAGGTATCTAGAAGTACAAATTGGTACCTCCCAAGGACCTAAAAGAAGCTCTTCTATTTTTTTAGCTTGGTCTCTGCACTATACAACATTTTTAGATAATGGATAATATTTCTGCACTATACCACACAAATAATTGAGTAAGGAAATTAAATCCGTGTGTAAGGGAAAAGCGTATAGAACAATGCAAGATGGTGTCACTTTAAGTAACTTTTTTATTGTGCTTTATGTGGACCATTTAGAAGCAAGTATTTAGACTTTTTGGTTATTTTTAATAATCATATATGCAAGTAATTTAGATTTCATCAATGTTCTTTAGGTTAATATGGGATAATTGGAAATTAGAAGTAGGTAATGGAGGTATTTTAGTTGATTGTTTTTTCAACAATAGAGGTGGTTAATATACAAGCATGTATTAGAGATACTTTGGTTTAACTTCTTTAAGATTCCAAATGTAGGCATCGGGGAAATAGATAAGGTATAATTGCTATACAATGTCAGTCTACCATTAGGAAATACACTAATAAAATACTCCCTCCATCCCATAAAATAAGCCATTCTGCGATTTAAAATTTGTCCTAAAAATTAGTCATTATACTCAATTTGGTGTGTGTGCATGTGGGCATGTAGCATTCAATTAGAGTTAAATATGGCTAATAAATAGGGGCAATTGAGGTCATTTTATCTTCTTATTAATCTGTCCTAAAAATTCCTCGATGACTTATTTTTTTGGGACGGAGGGAGTATGCTTTATCCCACGAGAATATCTAAAGTATATCTCTTTTTTATCATGTGTTTCATCTAATAACTAGTGTAGGTGTTAAAAGAAGTCTCCAATTAGTAATAGTAATTAATAGAATGTGATGATTTTTAGAATCCATCAAATTGAAGGTCTAATGTTTTATTTATATTTTTAGAATTTATATGATCTCTCTAGGGATTAACCTAAAGCTCTAAAGGAGTCTCTAATATTTAGGTCCTATCTGGAGACCCCAACTAAACTTTAGTTGGCTAAAAAATAGCTCTAGGGACTCCAAACATGTGGACTAAAAGGTGAACTAATTTTAGTTGCATCCACACTAAAATTTAGTTCATTAGTCCACCAAAACCAACTAATTCGAGCTAACATGTAGCAAAAGTCACTTTTGCCCACCCCCACCAACCCATCTCTCCCCTTTTCTCTCTTCTCTCCCCAAAGCAAGAGTAACATGGATTTTATATATCTCTTAGTTATCTTTTAGTCCTAGGATCAAAACAAGGTAGCTAAACTTTAGTCATATAAAAGTGTTGGCTCACTTTTAGCCAACTAAACTTTAGTCCAATTAAAAATTAGTTTTAGACGATCCAATCAGACCTTAGTACTCCCTCTAGACATAAATAACTATCATTTAAACTGTAATATGATCATCGAGACAATAGTCTGACTACTGATAAATAGTACGCAATGTCAAAATTATTAAATTTTGAAACTGATTTTTAATATAAATCTAGCTGTATCATTTACAAAAGTTAGTTTGAAATATTTAAAGAGAAATTGACAACTAAAGTATGAACGTGCTGCATGTAACTCAAAATGACAGTTATTTGTGACCGGAGCAAGTAATTGTAAGATAGTGACGATTAGTCCCTAATTTAACAATGGAAGCATCTTTCCATCACTAAATATGACAAGAAAAGGCCTAGCTGGGTGCGCAAACACTGACCAGACCACAAAGTTGATTTCCTAGGTAATCCTCGGATCAGATAGTAAATCTAATCCGACCAATCGTGCACTTAGTTCCTCGAAAAAGAAAAGGAAGAAAATGCAGTCGTAGTTCTGGTCTGAATTGAACTACGGAGTAGCATCGTCTCCCTTGCCCCTCGGGCACCGCTGAGATGTTTGTCTTCTCCTGGCTCTGCATCGTCTATATATATGTTGCTCCGTCCTCGCATCACATGTAGGGGCATGTGAAGGTCACGGTCGATCTCAAGGCCTGCGCTGCTTGAGCACCCCCAGCGCCTCACTCACCCACCAGAGTAACTTGAGCGAGTTCTCTCAGGCTAGCTCTCTGCTGCCTGCCATGGCGACCAATACGCCGGCAGTGGATAGGAATGCAGATGGGGAGCAGGGTAGGAGGAAGAAGGGAGGCTTCAGGACCATGCCGCTTATACTAGGTGAGTCGATCGATCGAGTACCATACTTAGCTTGCATCAACGTTATGCAGCAATATGTGGGCCGGGTTCTGCACAAACAGTTAAGAAAGTAACCTGGATAGATGGATGTTGTTTTGCATTTTGGTCGGTGACTGATTCAGTCCAAAGATAGCTGTACACATCTAGCGAAGATTACAAGCTCTGCTTAGCCGGGATCACAATTTAATATGCTTTCGTTGCACAAATGCGTACGACTTCCTGTTCTTGGAAATCTGGATCCACGGCCTTGCCGTTCCCAGTATGCTTGTCTTCTTTGTTTCATTTTTTGCGTATTGTTTTTCATAGTTCTTGTATTCTAAATGGGCACTCCTTCGTTTTTTTTATCACCTCCTCGTCCAATTGTCACGGCGTTCGTAGTAATGACGGTAAATTTGATGATACGGAATGAGTTGGTGAACCAAGATAGACCAATCTTGACGGCGTTGCGACAGATTAGTTCTTGCCTTCTTGGTTTGGTGATTTTCTGATGGTGCTTGTCCATTGCAGCAAGCGAGGTCTGCGATCGGTTCGCCATGGCCGGCTTCAGCGCCAACCTGATCACGTACCTGACCCAGCAGCTGCACCTGCCGATGGTGGAAGCGTCCAACACGCTGACCAACTTCGGCGGCACGTCCGCGCTCACGCCCATCCTGGGCGCTCTCGCCGCCGACTCCTTCGCCGGTCGCTTCTGGACCATCATCGCCGGCTCCGCGATCTACCAGGTCGGCATGGTCGGCCTCGTGGTGTCCGCGCTCCTGCCTTCGCTGCGCCCGCCGCCGTGCTCTCCGCCGGCCACCCCGTGCCTGCGCGCCTCCGGGCGGCAGCTCGCCGTGCTGTACCTCTCCCTGCTGTGCACGTCGCTGGGCTCCGGCGGGATCCGTCCCTGCGTCGTGGCGTTCGGCGCCGACCAGTTCGAGGAGCAGAAGCAGCAGGACAACGCCGAGGCCGCCAAGGCGGCGGCGGAGCGGAAGCGGCGCTACTTCAACCTCTACTTCTTCACCATGGGGTTCGCCGTGCTGCTGGCGCTCACGGTGGTGGTGTACATCCAGGAGAACGTGGGCTGGGGCTGGGGATTCGGGATCCCGGCCGTCGCCATGTTCGTCTCCATCGTGGTGTTCGTGGTCGGGTACCCGCTCTACGTGCTGCTCAAGCCCGGGGGCAGCCCGTTCACGCGGCTCGTGCAGGTCGCCGCCGCCGCGTTCAACAAGCGGAACGTGGCCGTGCCGGAGGACCCCCGCATGCTGTACCAGGACAAGGAGCTCGACGCGCTCATCTCCACCAACGGCAGGCTGCTGCACACCAACCAGCTCACGTAAGCCTCCATTCCTTTTGATCTGCCGTGCTCCGCGCGTATGTTTTTGATGTGCGCTTTTTCACCCCCATAATTGGGCCGTAAGATAACGTGCACGTGATGTGTTTTACGCTGATGCCTGCGTGCCTGAATGGTGATAGACCTGTCGGCAACTTTTTGTGGTGGTTACATTATCAGTTCACAAAGGGAAGGCAACCGCTAAGCCTAAAGCAAGACCGTGGCACTGATTTAAAATCACCTCCTTTTCACATTTCTTTGTACTCTAGATTCCTAGCTATGCTCACAGCTCAGTATGGTTTTTTAGGAAACATTTTACGCTTAGACATGCACTAACTAGTAATTAACTTTGAGATGAGAATCATGCATTGAGGTATTGATTTCTGAACTGTTCATCTGTATATGAACGAAGGTTCTTCGACCGGGCAGCCATAGTGACGCCGGGGGACATCTCCGCCTCCGGGCTGCCGAACCCGTGGCGCCTGTCGACGGTGCACCGCGTGGAGGAGCTCAAGTCCCTCGTCCGCCTGCTGCCCATCTGGTCCGCCGGCATCATGCTCGCCACCGCCGGCTCGCACAACTACACCTTCACCATCATGCAGGCGCGCACCATGGACCGCCACATGGGGCCCTACTTCCAGTTCCCGCCGGCGACCCTGTCCATCTTCTCGACCGCCGCCATGCTCGTGACCCTGGCGTTCTACGACCGCGTGTTCGTGCCCCTGGCGCGCCGCGTCACGGGCCTGCCGTCCGGGATCACCTACTTCCAGCGCATGGGCATCGGGTTGGCCATCTCCATCCTCAGCGTCGCCTCGGCCGCGCTCGTGGAGACCAAGCGCCGCGACGCCGCGGCCCGGCACGGGCTCCTCGACAACCCGGCCACCGTCGTGCCCCTCAGCGTGTTCTGGCTGGTGCCGCAGTTCGCCGTCCACGGCATCGGCGACGCCTTCTCGTCGGTGGCGCTCATGGAGTTCCTGTACGACCAGGCGCCCGAGAGCATGCGCAGCAGCGCCGTCGCGCTCTTCTGGTTGGCCGGCTCCATCGGCAACTACATGGGCACCGTGCTCGTCACGGCGGTGCAGCGCGCCACGCGCGGCCGCGGCGATTGGCTCCAGGACAACATCAACCGGGGCAGGATCGACAACTACTACTGGCTCGTCACCTGCATCATGCTGCTCAACTTCGGCTACTTCCTCATCTGCTTCCATTTCTACACCACGAAGCCGCTGGAGGTGGCGGATGAACACGGTGACCATGACAAGGAGTGTGAGCTCTCCTCTGTCCAGAAAAATGGCGGACGCGGCGCCAATGGGATGGTGTAAGGATAATTAGAGGACAGTTAACTAGACTGGATGTTGTTAATAACTAGTTAATCACCTGCACATGCACAAGCATTAGAAAGCTAGTTATACAAGGATTAGTGTCATGGAGCTAGAACTGTGACCTGTGAGCATAGTGTCACAGGAAGATACAAGCAAGTGTGACGATCATGATCGTGATCATGCAGCCAAAAGGGAGACCGTTGCATTAATTTAATATATGTATTGTGTCTGGATCACTGCTCACTTTTATCACAAGATCTACACGGTACACAATATAACCATCAGCCAGGTCAACCAAAGAGGCGCCAGAGAATATCTTATTTTCTTTAATAAAATGATGAAAAGAGTGTTTCTCCATTGCAGAAATTGTGTGTTTTGGCAGTAGGGGTGACAACTGACTAATCACTTGGAACCATGATAATGTGAATTCGCACACAGACAACAGCCCTGTGTCCTGCTGTGCTATTTTTTATGATTATTGGATCATCTACACGTAATCGCGTGCGTGAGAGTGTGGGACCGAATCATTAGAGCTAGAATACAAATAAACAAAGTCGGTCACAATGCATGCATATGCTAAGAACATCATACTATGCAGTGCTTTCTTTGTCATATCGTAATAACCATCAGTTTTTGAATTTTGACGGATGTTACCAAGAAAATCTTCTAAAGGACAGATATGCTTAACAAGATGCTACATACTCACTCCACCCCAAATTGTAAGTTATTCTAAGAATCTTGGAGAGTCAAAGCATCTCAAGTTTGACTAAAATTATAGAGAAAAATATAAAGATTTATGACATCAAATAGATATATTATGAAAATATAATTGATAAAGAATCTAATGATACAGTTGACATCATAAATGTTATTATATTATCATATAAATTTGATCAAACTTGAGATACTTTAACTCTGCAAGATTTTTAGAATGACTTACAATTTGGAACGGAGGGAACCCAGGGAGTACATAATACGACGGCAAGTGGCGTTTCCACAGGGGTCCATCAGTTTCTCAGCTATCAGACATTACCATCTCATCCTCTTGAAACCACCTCTCGTCCCCCAATTTCCCCCAAGCTGCAAATTCGCAAGCTGATCCTAAGTAATCGTTTTCTATACCTTAAAAGCAGGGCAAGAGGCATAAGCCGCAGAAAGTAATCAAATCGGGGATGAGGTATACCTTAAACTCAAACCATACCAGCAGACATCGATTGCATTGCGTAAGTCTCTCAAGCTGAGCTGTATTACGGGCGGGCTAACAACTGGAATGAAAGAATCAGTTGACTTTACTTCTGCGGAATGGATTTCCTGTTGATGGCGGAGCGAGCGAGACAGCTACTCACTGCTCGTATACGAAAGAGAGGATGGATGGGTTGTTATAAGTAGATAATAACAAAAAGAAATCAAAACCGCCACCCACAAAAAGAAATTGTTCACAATTCAAACTGTAACCTGAAGAACTATCAACATAAAGGTCGAATTTCCTATCCGAGAATTCAATTTGAAGCGTAGAATGGTAATGCTTGGGGTGGCTCCCAAGAAGCAAGACAGACAACGTTGTTGATGGAGATGCTCCTGACAACATCATAAACCAATTATTGTGAACAAGAAAATATCGGTAAGGAGACACGAGAGAATGGAACGGGAATTGAATCTCACAAGATCGACGGCGGATGTCACCCAAAGCGGGTTAGAATCCTCCAGCCAATTAGGAAATTTCAAGTGCCAAATTTAGAAAACTCTGTTTTGGCCTTATTGAGAATTTTATTTTTTAAGTGAAAGCAGCAGCTCTGCCTATTTCAGAAGGAAGCTCAACAAACGTTTTCTGGATTGGTTAAAGTTCAAAGCAACCACAACCACAGACAAGAACTTAAAAGCTACTGATACAAAAGAAACAACAAAAGGTAAGGGGGGTTGGGATCCATGGACTAATTTTTAGTTCGGGTCACATCGGATGTTTGATACTAATTATAAGGACTAAATGTGAACTAATTATAAAAATAATTGCATAAGCCGTGGCTAATTCGCGAGATAAATCTATTAAGACTAATTAATTCATAATTAGCATATATTTACTGTAGCATCACATGGTCAAATCATGAACTATTAGGCTTAATAGATTCATCTCGCGAATTAGCCTTCATTTATACAATTGATTTTGTAATTAACCTATATTTAATACTCCTAATTAGTATCTAAATATTCAATGTGACGGGACTAAAACGCTGTTTTAAACAGGGTCTAAGTTCGGATATCTTTGACATCCACATTCTGCAGGTCTTTCAAAAAAAAAAAGACATCCACATTTTGCAGCAGTAAATGCGTTCTTCGTTTTGGTAGCATCCACGTCATCTTTGATATGACAGGTAACTTGTTGAACTGCAAGATATTCCAAAGATCCTTTTGTTCTTCTCTGACATAATATTTTAACATATGTAGATGAATGCAACAACTAAATCTTTTAAGCTCTTTCATTTACCCTTGAAATTACGCTATGCGTCAGCCACCTTTCTAACAGTTGGCGGGATGGTCATGATCTGTGTGGTGTAGAGAATTACTTCGTTTATCCCAAATTACTATTCGTTTTGACTTTCTAGGTACGTAACATTTACTATGTACCTAGACATAATATATATCTATGTCATAATAAAATGTATGTATCTAGTAAAATCAAAATGAATAGTAATTTGGAACGTAGGAAGCATATGACACCACAATCTGCAAGCACCAAACCATGATGCATAAGAAGCAGAAAAAAGGATAACCTATGCCACCATCTTTCACAAAGCCGGCATGATGTGCTAAGCAGCCACCATCTACATTCATGCTTGTTCACTGCTAAACTCTGACCGTAAACCATGCGAAGAATTTGCACCTGTCCTCCAAAACTGCGTAGCTTTCATACGTTTGATGTACATATCCCAGCTCTATTTTCTTTAACCTTTGTTACCTGGAAGCCATTTTATGCAATTTGCTCTGTCAGTACCACAAGCAGTAAATGGTTTTCTGTGAAGAATTCAAGATTGCTAATAATGCAGTGCAGTATTAAGTGGTATCACAGAACTGCAAAATGTTGTATAAATTCCTATGCTTTGCTTGCTGTAAAGATTTTTGTTGCTCAAAAACCAATGTTACTCATTGAATTGAGACCCATACAAAATTTTAGCATCATGAAGTTCTTGGTTTTGCCATTCCAGAAGGAACTGATAAATAACTGTAGGCATTCAAAGACATCATAGATTCTACAACACATGCCCATCACAACAGCTTAAAATAACTTAACATCGATCCTTGCAATACATACCTTGTGCCTAAGCGACCTGCCACCAGGTAAGATCCATTCGTGAATCGTGATCTTGCACACAACAAACTGTCCAGTATGATCAAGGTTCAGCACCATATCACCTTAGTCATTGTGCTTTGTCAACAAAACAAAATGAACTTGACTGAGTCAGATTTTTTGAATGAACAGTAGGGGCAAGCCCCTACTGAATATATATTAGAAATAAAGGTTGAGCACGAGTACAAGAAAAAGGAGAAGGGAAGGCAACTAAGAGAACATCAGCTACTTAAAAAAGAACAAAGCCGAGAAATGGAAAAAGAGGAGCAGATAGCAGACACAGCTGCAGAAGAATTAGAGTGATTGAAGCCAGACAATCATGGTAGGGATCAAGCTTGGTTTAGCTCTATGCTACAACAAGGAGAATTCAGACATGAACTTCCTCTTGCAGGCTCCAACCGATGGGTCAACATTGTTGAAAAGCCAATCATTTCTTGTCATCCAAATACTCCATGACATCAAAATAATGATCTCCATTAAGAATGGAACGGCCAACCTTCCTTTGATGAGATTAAAGATCTGCAAGAGAGGTCTTGTGGTGGGAACTGAGACCCCAATGACGCCCAACAAGCTTTGGTGAAATTACACTGGGCAAAAAGATGAGCTACTATTTCCAGCCTTTGTAAGATGCAGAGTTCACGTGTGTATGAAGCAAGGATTATGGTTTTGCGTCTGAGCGGATCCCTAGTGCTTAACCTATCTTGAATCAGAAGCCAAAAGAAGACCTTGTGTTTGGCATTTGGATCTCCAAATCCATCTGAAAGCTGGATGGACTACCTTGTGCCCAATAATCATCTTGTACGCTTTGGTTGCGTCATAAGCAGTGTTACCATAAATGTATGACCATTGATCATTTCCATCATCCCGTGATGAATTTTGAATTCTATCTTGTAGAACTTGAAGTTGCTGGTGTGCTTGTGTGGAGAGAGGGAGATGGAAGTTGTGAATGAATGTTGTTCTGCTTACAGCTGCTTTGACTGTGATGAACTTGTCATTACCAAAGAGAAGAGTTCTGGGTATGCCAAAGAGGGGGCAAGCTCTTTCCAAAGGTCAGACCAGAACAGGACAGAGGAGCTCTCTGAGACAAATTCACACAGCATCAAGTGCTTGAGTTGTGTACTGTAAAGATAGTAGCATACTAGCATGTCAACGAGGTCACAGACGCAGATGTCAGAGGGACACTAGTCAGTAGTCACCTAAACTCAAGTTCATAAAAGAACTAAACAAATTAGCTCTGCACGTCTGCGTGTCGGGATGATCCACACTGTTGATGTTTGAATGTCTCATTACACTTGGCCACATAATTACTTGATTAACATGGCTGCTTTTCGCCGACGATCAATAAGGGCATCCATAGTAGTGATCCGATTCGTCGAGGAGGGAGACAGAGACACGCAAGTAAAATGGTTGAGTCGATTCATGCACCGAAAGTTGTGTGGATCCCACGAAAAGGATAAAAAAAAAAAAGGCACAACTCTTCCCTACGGCCTGGCATTCGTCCACCGCCTCCCTTCCTCCGTCTTCCTCCGCTGCCGTTTTTTTAATCTCTATTGAGTCGATACATAAATATGGATCGGATCTTCTCTCTCCTCCGATGAATCGGACTTCTCCAGTAATGATGAGTCGCTTTGAGCATGCCACCTAGGTCCATGCACCGGCCACTGGAGAAGCCTTAACTGAGATGATTGATCATGAATACCATTTCCTTTAGAACTTGTATAATCCTTTAGGCTTTAGACAAGCAACTGTCTGATCAATATGAACAGCTATATGTCCACCCTAGTTAATTGACAGCAAATCAAGTTACACCAAACCTCCGGCACCAGCACCATTTTTGTGGAGAGAGGAGAGCTCACACTCCTTGTCATGGTCATCCTGTTCGTCTGCCATCTCCAATGGCTTCATGGTGTAGAAACGGAAGCAGATGATGTAGTAGCCAAGGTTAAGCACCATGAGGCAGGTGACGAGCCAATAGTAGCTATCGATCCTGCCCCGGTTGATGTTGTCCTGAAGCCAATCGCCTCGGCTCCGCGTGGCGCGCTGCACCGCCGTGACGAGCACCGTGCCAAGGTAGTGGCCGATGGAGCTGGCGAGCCAGAAGAGCGCGGCGGCCGTGCTGCGCATGCTCTCGGGCGCTTGGTCGTACAAAAACTCCATGTGCCCCACCGACGAGAAGGCGCCGGCGACGCCGTGTATGGCGAACTGCGGCACCAGCCAGAACACGCTGAGCGGGATGACGGCGGCCGGGTCGTCCAGGAACCCATGGTCGGCCGCGACGCCGCGGCGCTTGGTCTCGACGAGCGCGGCCGCGCCGACGCCGAGGATGGAGATGGCCAGCCCGATGCCCATGCGCTGGAAGTAGGTGATCCCGGACGACAGGCCCGTGACGCGGCGCGCCAGGGGCACGAACGCGCGGTCGTAGAGCGCCAGGCTGACGAGCATGGCCGTGGTCCCGAAGATGGACATGCTCGCCGGCGGGATCTCGAAGCGCCGGGTGACGTGGCGGTCCATGGTGCGCGCCTGCATGATGGTGAAGGAGCCGTTGTGCGAGCCGGCGGTGGCGAGCATGATGCCGGCAGACCAGATGGGCAGCAAGCGGATGATGGACTTGAGCTCCTCCACGCGGTGCACCGTCGACAGACGCCATAGGTCCGGCTCCCCGGAGTCGGAGATGTCGCCCGGCGTCACTATTGCTGCCCGGTCCAAGAACCTGAATTCAATACGTTAGTGTATTGTTTGTGCGAGAGCTTCCATAAAAACCATAAGAGCTAGCACAGCAGTGAGAAATGTTAAAGCAGCTCGCACTCTTCCTTAAAAACCTATGGTTGCATTGCCCTGCTTTGCACTGATGATGTAACCGCCACAAAAAGTTGCCGACACGAGTAGTACCATTCAAGCACACAGGCATCGATGCAAAACTCAAATGAATGGACTTACGTGAGCTGGTTGGTATGCAGTAGCCTGCCGTTGGTGGAGATGAGCGCGTCGAGCTCCTTATCCTGGTACAGTATGCCGGCGTCCTCCGGCATGGCGATCTTGCGCTTCTTGAACGCGGCGGCGGCGACCTGCGCGAGCCGCGTGAACGGGCTGCCCCCGGGCTTGAGCCGGACGTACAGCGGGTACCCGACCACGAACACTACGATGGAGACGAACATTGCGACGGCCGGGATCCCGAACCCCCACCCCCACCCCACGTTGTCCTGGATGTACACCACCACCGTGACCGCCAGCAGCGCAGCGATCCCCATGGTGAAGAAGTAGAGGTTGAAGTAGCGCCGCTTCCGCTCCGCCACTGCCCTGGCGGCCTCGGCGCTGCTGCCCTGCTTGTGCTGCTGCTCTTGGACCTCAGGCTCATGGTCGAACTGGTCGGTGCCGAATGCCACGACGCTGGGCCGGAGCCCGCCGGAGCCGATGGACGTGCACAGCAGGGAGAGGTACAGCACGCCGAGCTGCCACCCGGAGGCGCGGCGGCACGGCGCGTTGGCGCCGGGAGCGGGGGAGGAGCACGGCGCGGGGCGCAGCGAAGGGAGGAGCGCGGACACGACGAGGCCTAGCATGCCGAGCTGGTAGAAGACGGAGCCGGCGATGATGGTCCAGAAGCGGCCGGCGAAGGAGTCGGCGGCGAGCGCGCCGAGGATGGGCGTGAGGCTGGACGTGCCGCCGAAGTTGGTGAGCAGGTTGGACGCGTCCACCAGCGGCAGGTGCAGCTGCTGCGTCAGGTACGTGATCATGTTGGCGCCGAAGCCGGCCGTGGCGAAACGGTCGCAGATGTCGTTCCCTGCAACGGAGAAGCAAGCCATTAGAACATCTCGACGCGCCAAGAACTGCACGATCGTTGTTCAGGATCCTCAGGTGGCAAATGTTACATGTACTATGCTGCTGGCCTACTCACCAAGTATGAATGGCATGGTCCTGAAGCCCCCCTTCTTCTTCTTCCTCTGCTCTCCATCTCCGCTCCTACCCACCGCCGTGGAAGCCATGGCTGCGCCTGCCGGGAGCTCGCTCCTTGCTATGCTCACTATTCACCAAGTGAGGTGTGTGGTGCTCAAGCAGAACTGGCCGCGCAACAGTGGGCTATGGCCCTCACATGCCCCTTACTGCATGTGATGTGAGTATGTTGGTATGGAACCACATATTCATCACATACACGCCGACCTGGTATATATAAACTAGAGATGTGGTAGTAATGCATCAAAGATCAAACCCTCTCCGCACAACCAAGCTGGTTTTTACAGCCACAACACTGAGCAAGCACCTCAGGCCTGTCGCGGCAGTGAATGCCGGCACCGAACCGTAAACGCTGCGGCGCCATCAACAACCGTGCTGGGAAAACCAAGCAGACTGTACGCCGCCAGATGGGGGACGCGCGGCCGCTAGTTGCCGTCTGCATCTGCGCGGAGTGGGGGCCGTGCCACGGGCTCACGGGAAGGCTGGTGGTGCAGGACGGCCGGTCGGTGCTGTTCGGCGCTGCAGCTAGGCTGTGTGAGCCGCGGACGCCCACAGCACAACAGCTCACGGCTGTGGTACCACCTCTACGCGCGGCTGCGGTGCCCATGCATGCCTGCTGAACACTTCCAAGTGCAAGATGCGATGGATCGGCAACTTTTGCCAGTCCACAGGAACCTCAAGCCGGACCGGGACAGAGATATCTTGCAGTCGTAACGTGACCTTTTCGTGCCATTCTATCCAGAGCCGAAGCGCATGCAGGCTGGGGATACCAGCCCGCACCGAGACCGCTGTTCCGAACAAACAACACCAGTGCGCTGACAGGCAACAATCAAACCGCCGGATAGGACGAGCACAAAAGTTGTGTACAGTACAGCAACTTCAATGATCGATGGTTCTGCAGGTCGCGTCAAGGCCATGAAACTGATAATTGAAACAAGGAACAGCTTGAGGCACCAATAGGTCCTTGTCGATTTCGGACAGAATCGGAAGTATCTTCTTCACTCTTTCAACCTGATGCCAAAACACAAACCCGTTAGAATAAGCGTTGCTGACTTGCCGTGGAAAGATCCTTGAACTTGAGCCGTGCGGTTTGCCGACTCAACCTGATGCTGCGAAAAGGAAAGAATGGGAGTAAACTTAGTTGCTCGTAGTAGGCGCACACTGATTGGAAGGGCAGCGCTTAGATTTCCACATGTACTGACATTACTAACGCTGTCAGCAGGACGGAACAAAAGGATTAGAAGAAGATGGTAAATCGCCGGAGTATGACAACATTGACTGATGCAGAATCAATCTTTCTGAAAGAAACTATGTCTTCGAGTTCCAGACTTCCAGTTGCCATAGCCAAGTATATAATAGGATCTTGGCCGCTGCAAGATCGGGACGGGCACCGGGACCTTCCCGCTTGTTCGCTTCCGGCACGGCCGCTCGCTCGTGGCAGATTCGGCGCGCGGGGCTCGTCTGGCGTTTTCCCACGGTGCTGCGGTTCCGGCCAGGGCCAGGAAGAGGAGGGCAGCGTTGTTGCGCCAAGCGTGGAGAGGGCGCCGCCGGGGAGTTTCGGCCGTGCGGTCCGTGTGCTCGGCGTGGATCGTGCTGCGAGCGCTCGTCTCTGGTCCGTCGTGTCCCACGCTCTGCCGAAATCTTGTTGCTAGTCCTATCGCTAGCAACACAGACGTGGGAGTGGGATAGGGCAATCACAGCGTTATCAGCTAGTTCACGGGCTCACCGCCCGCGTCCAGGCGATTTGCTTCCTTGCTCCTGGAGCCAGCTGCACGCGAGTTGGATGAGACGTGTATTTCTGAGCCAACTTCAGGCGAATGAGATTTCTTGATCCGAACTTGAAATTTAAAGGGTGGATACGCGCACTGTTGAATTGCGTAGTGACTATCCAGTTCTAAGATACAGTAATAAGTAGTTCCTATTGTGGAACCGGAGAAACTGGATAACTAGTTGACTGTTGTGCTCTGCCAGTCTCTAGCTCTGGAAACCACACACAATTATATAGCCCCACATGGGCCAACCTATGGTGCTTCGTGCCCTGATACTAGGCTCTTCTAAATTCAGGAAAACTCTTTTCAATGACAACCTACATTCTTAATGGTCCTTTTACCCACCCCAAAAAATTCCAATAAAACTGCAATGAAACCAATTGCAGAGTATGGATGATCAAGATAAATAGAAAAATGAATAGTTAGACAAATCAGCATGGGGGTACAAACCAATATGGATACAAGTAAACATATTTCAGTGTAAATGATTTCTTTTCATTTTTTTAAGAATTTCAGGGATTGTCCCATAGTCCATTAGCATAACTATCAGGACTGTTACAGCCAGGCACGTCATCTGTACGACTGTGCCTGTGCACAATGCATCGGCTTTTAAAACAAAGCACTAAAGCAGCCACAGCCGCGAAACAAGTTCTGAGAAATAGCAAGACATCTAGAAGGCATCATACTGGAGCAATGAGAAACAGAAAAGACATCAATGGTTGCTTCCATCAGAAACCGAAAGCCAAGTTCTCTATCTAGGGGTGTGTAAAGGATTTCGATACTTAGCTATTTCCTGAAATTTTCTTTCTCAAGTTTTAATAAACTAACTCTCAAGTTCTGAACTCGGGATACAATAAGTTTGTGAAGTTACATCTGCTTAAGTCGACCCATGGTCTGTAGCAGACCAGCAGTAGTCTGATCTTGTGCTAATTCTAATACCACCGAGTAACTCTAACTTCAGCTATTTGCCACTGAATAACTCAATCTTCCACAAATGCAGCTAACTTTTCAAAACATGTCACTATTTCTCATTTCCATCTTCCCCACTACTGTGACTCTGTGAGGACGTATATGAACTAGTAACTTTTTTCTAAACGAATATGAACTAATACTCATTGTGTATAAATTGTAAGCTGTTGAACAGCCAAGAGCTACTAAGCCTGAGTGCTTGACTCACCCATCAGTGCAATAAATTTGTCAAATTAGACAGAAATGCGACGTATTTGCTACTCATTGTAGTAATATTTGCTGCAATTCAAAAAAATTTTTGCTGAGTTCACAAGAATATGTAGCTTGTTCTGTAGCATTTCCACTAACTGAATGTCAAATCATGATCTTCAATATTATCTATCAGCTAATGGTGCAGAAAAATCATATAATTTGCTTGATGTAATGGTTTGTGTTGCTATAAACCAATGCTACACCTAAATTTAGGACCATCCATATAAAGAGTTAGCAGCAATCATGAAATTTGATGTTTATTTTTTGCTTTACTGGTCGGGGGAAACTGAAAATAGTAAGATATAGCCATAGGACATTCAAAGACTTCATACAAGAACTTAGCATCAATTCTTACAATTCATACCTTGTGCCTAGGCAAGCTTCTACATCAGATCCAGGAGCAATCTTTCACACAACAAAAAGTTCCAAAATGATCAAGGTTCACCATCACACCACCTTAGTCACTGTCATTGTCAATAAAACCAAAATAAACTTCATATTGGATTGACTCAACAACCTCCAATGCTTGAAAGGTTAGTAATGTACAGGATAGTAGGATGTTTATTTGCCCATAGATGCAGACATCAGAGGAGGCACTAGCCACTAGTCAGGTTTGGGACAACCCACACTGCATTTGGACAAAGATACCATGCATAAACATCAGTGAAGTAGATACAATTCGGCCTCAGGCCAGGGAACTCATCAGGGTGTACACATGCTGAGTGGTTCAGCCCTAAGAAAACCACATGTCCTTGCAGCGCTTTTGCTGGCCGTAGCTCCACCATTCTGTGCCCATGAGGAATAATCTTGCCAATCTGAATCCTTACGCCTGGGGGTACTTGTCCAAATTCCGTGCCATCGTTGCCCTGACTTGCAGCAGGTCTCCCCAGGGTGTTGACACCAGGTGCCTGGAAAGCAGCTTGACATCATCGGCAACACAGCCTAGTGTTCCTATCACCTCAACATTTGGCCCTGAGAGGTCCCAACATTCGACCACTCCATGCACTGTCACCGTGTAGACTCTGCCATCATGGTGGATGATATCAGAGTACTCATCGTATTGGTGAAATTTTGCTGTGAAGTGCTGCCCGCCTTCGAAGATGTCGCGGGTGACTTCGTAGACGTTCTCCTCGCCCATGGTCGAGGCTTGCCGCCATTCACTGTCACCTGCCTTGGCGAAGGACAGAGAGCGCCTGTGGCAGTGGATAATAGCGGCGGTGTAGGCGGCACCGCCTGTGCCGGTCGATGACGGCGCGCTGGATAAGATGGCCTTCTGGTAGAAGCAGCTGCCGAAGGACTCGGCATCGAAGCCGGAGTACTCGTCGTGGACGTATGCCACGACGCCGCCGTCGTCGCTGCCGTAGCCGGGGAGGACGCACTCGAAGTCGGTGACCGGAGGGAGCGGGATGAAGTTGGCCGCTGCCGACGGCCGGGCGAAAGGGTTGTAGAGCACGAGGTTGGAGCGCTCGTCGGAGGCGACGATCCAGCCGTGGGAGGCGCCGCAGCAGCGGAGGGAGCGGCCGCCGGGGAAGGGCGCGGTGGGGAAGGAGGCGTTCCCCGCGCCGAGGAGGCAGCGCAGCGTGGCGCTCGTGGGGCCCCCACACATATGGGTGTCGTCCGGCTCCCAGGAGAAGAGACAAGGGGTGCGGGCGAGCGGGACGCCGGCGGCGGCGGCCACAGCGGCACGCCACGCCGCGCAGACGCCGGCGTACGCGAGGGCGGAAGGGGCGTCCAGGCGGCTCAGGACGGCGATGAGGAGGTCCCTCGGGAGGCTTGACCAATCGGGGCTCCCGGATGGATCTGACATTGGATTGGAGCCACCACTCGAACAGAGACTGGGTTCGTCACTGAAGACGAGTCGATTCGGGTGGGTTCGTCACTGATGGAGGAGTTTGATCGCAGAAGGGGAGGAGGCAGCAGCTAGATGAGGGAGGATGCTGGCCGTAACATTCTACGGGTGCCGCGGTGAGAACGGAGACCATTCGGCTGTGGGGAACTGCCGAACTGTAGGATCCGGAATCCGGTCGGTCCCGGGGGGGAACGGAGTACGGACGGAGAAGGGAGGGGGCTGCTATGACGTCGAAGAAACAGCCCAGGAGAAGCCCATATCACTCACAAACGATTATATACACAGCCCACTAACGGATTCATCTTTGTGTCATGCCACTAACCCTCAACTGCTGGTTCTTATCTATCTGTACATGGAAAACAATTGAAAACACTTCCCACCAAGACTTACACCCCCTACCCTCGTTAAAGACCAGCCAAATTCCTCAAAAAGTTTGACAGTGGAGGGAGGAGACGGAAAAAATGGAGGAAGGAAAATGATTCTGCCAATTCACCGTGTTTTTTCACCACGGCCGTGATCAACTCCAAGAGTACCTAAAAAATTCTTTCCCAAAATTATGTATTGGGGGTTTTTCTAAAAAAGATTTCCCCCAAAAACATATCAATCTACAGCAAATCGCTAATAAATTGCCCCCAATATTTCAAAACAGGCCACGTCATCGTATTGGACCCATCAGAAGAGACGCGCGGGCGTGTGGGATTAGGATTTGGGGAGAAACGCCAACGCTAAAATATACGCGGTGGCAGGCTGTTTTTTAGCGTCGCTAAAAAATTAGGGAAGATTTAGATAGACTGTTGGAGTTCGTTTTTTCTCCTTTTCTCCTAAAAATATTAAAATTAAGATTAGCAGCCTTTTGAAGTTGCTCCCGCCCATCCTACCCGCCCCCATCAATCACGTCGGCACACCATTCCTTTCCTTGCACGAGCGCCGGGCGCCAGCCCCCTGATTCCTCTCCTTTCCGTCCACGAATGAGCGCCGCCTACTGATCCACCTTCCCGATCTCATATCCTCCTCGTCCCCTCCGATCCTATCCCATCTCCAACTGCGGCGGAAGCAGCCGTGGCTCCCTTGGCGGCGCAGCCCCGTTCCCTCCAATCTCTTTCGTCTATCGCCACCGCCAGACCACGCCGGCATGCCGCCCCTCCTCGCGGTAAGCTCCTCCACCTTCATCTCGCGGCACGAGCAGCAGTGACATCCATCCCAGTCTCACCGCCTGCTATCCGCCTTCCTTCCACTAATCTCTCATTTTTCGTCCTATCATCGATCCTCTCGGGTGGCTTCCTCCGCGCACACTGCCATGCACCAATGCTGACGCCATGCACGCTCTCATCCGCCAATGCAGTTGTTGGCAGCGCTGTGGTGAGTGGTGACTGACGAGTGGTGAGGCATCGATGCTATGAATTGTGGAGAAGTGTGCATCAGAGGTATGTGTTGCCGTTGTCTTGACTATGCTTGGAGAGGAGTTCGATCATAGGGCTAGCAGTAGCAGGTCAATGTGCATCAAATTCAATTGAGCGATGTGCTTGTTTTGATTTTTGGGTGATGAATGCTGTTCCTGTTAGTGAGCCAATGTCTGATTGTTTGTCTGGTTAGATGCATGTGCTTGTTTTGATCTTTGGGTGATGAATGTTGTAGTTTCTTAGTGAGCCGATGTCTGATCGTTTGTCTGGTTAGATGATAAAAGTTTTGCACTCTATCTGCTCAGAGCTTACAATTAATAATTTGTGTCGCTGTTGGGAATATAAATTGTGTACGATGTTTATCTTTACTGGTTCATGAAGCTTTGCAACTCGAATGATGTAGGAGTGGCATCGGCAGAAGCTCGTTCTGGTCGTGTGCAGGTTGCTCCATGGGGGAAAACATCAGTAGGTGATTGAGCTCGTCCTGCTTCTTTGATTGAAGCTCCCCAAAATCTCAGATCTTTAAAGTTCAGTACGATATGAATATAAAATCTCTCCAGGCTAGGAACAGAAATGGTTTTAAGGTATTAACAATACAATTTTGGCCTATTTTTTATGTGAATCTTATATCAATCCTGTCTGAATGCAAGCTATGCAAATTTTAGGTGTCTTAATGATAGTTTACAATCAGACACAGACAACTCTTTACAAAAGAATCCATGTATAAGGCAAGGAAGCAAATCTGAACAGGAGGGAGAGGGTATGTAGTGCCTACATGCATTTACATCACGTTGTCTGTTGTGATCGCAAATAATCTAGCTCAATACAGTTGATTCGGTTTTTCATGCTTTTACCTAGAAAAGTACCAATTGTAAAGGGTTGAGCCAATTTTGTGAACTGTCTCTGGATTTTAGTTCCAACATAGCAATTCAATAGGACAATGTGTATGTGTTGAGTATCTTGTCCTGTAGTATAGGACACTACTAAAAAAAATTAGTTTCAGTTTAAATCTCACCAGAATTTATTTTCACTTGACCAAGTGAGGCAACATTTCTGATAAATTACAGCCTCGAGCACAAGGGAGAGGGAAGTTACATGATGTACGTGAACACAACGGGCCATGAGATCTATGCATTTGTGAATGGGAAGCATGTCGGTCAGTAGTATGCTCCTGCATAATCGATCCTAATCTTGTCACCTGATGCTCGTGAATCTTTAAGACAATTGAGCTGTTCTACCTACTATGTGCAGTTAGAACGGAAATGGGATCCTGGAGCCATGGCAGAATGTACAATAGTAATTGCCATGTTAATGTTATCGACGATGAAATTTTTAAGATCAGAAAATGACTATTTTAATAGTAGTATGTTGTTTGCTTGTATTATATAGAGCATGCCTTGTGAATGGGATGTATAACGAAGCTGTTAAATGACCGACTGGCTCCTCACTTGCTTGAGGCCCTTTTGCTCTATATTGGAAATTCGATTTGTGAATTATGTTACGTTAACATGGACTAGATACTCCTTCCGCCCCAAATTACTATTCGTTTTGGCTTTTCTAGATACATCACTTTTGCTATGTATCTTGATATAAATAAATATATATATGGTGTGTATTTAGAAAAGCTAAAATGATTTGTAATTTGGGATGGAGGAGTATGAAAGAATATGTTACTGATTATTTTCCTTTTGATTTTGTTTTATTTGCAGCATTTTTAGCAAACAATAACTTACCTTTCCATTTTTGTGAAAATACATGTGATGTTTGAGCTGTTCTCACGATGCAATCTATTTACTGGGAATGGCCTGTGTTTGTGAACAAACATGTGCAGTTTGACGTATCATATTAGATGGATTTAATTTCTTTTTGGGTTAAAAACATGCATAAATTGGACAATATGTAACTGATTGCCTCTATATTTAGGAAATAAATAAAAACAAGAAATAAATTAATTAATAGTTGATCAATTGAGCATCCATACGAGTCAATTGATTGTAGGGTTTCTTTAATTTAATTAATAATTGATTGGCTCTACAATTTCACTAGATTTTTTAAAATATAAGTAGGTGTTTACTGCAAATCATTATTTAAGTGTTTACTCCAATTAATGATTTTAGGTGTTTACTGCAAATCATTATTTAAGTGGACATCACATCCAAGCCGAAATAAAGCAACACGTAGTATGTCGACGTCGACCTAACAGCTGACACCTGAGCGGTGGAATGGCGCGAACATCACAAATAGACGAGCAATATGGACACGTGCGGAATATAGCTTGTTCGTCTTGCACTTCAGTGGCGGGAGATGAAGCTCTTGATGGCGTCGATGAGCTCCCGCGCCCGCTCCCCGGTGACGGGGTCCATGTCGACGGCGTACTTGTTGAGGTAGAAGGAGTGGCTCATGCCTCGGTTGATGAGCACCTCCACCTCCTTGCCGGCGGCGCGCAGCGCGTCGCAGTACTCGAGGTTGGTGTCGCGGATGAGGTCGTTCTCGGCCACGGACACCAGCAGCGGCGGCAGCGGCACGGACTCCAGCGGCGGCGCCTGCGAGCCCATGGGGCACGTGAACGGGTGGTCCTTGGTCGCGCCCTCCGGCAGCGCGTAGGCGAGGAATTTGTCCAGCATGTCCAGCGTGAAGAACACCGAGTCCGCCTTCGCCTCCAGCTCCGACCGGCTCCGCGCGGCGCGCACGAACCCGGGGTGGATCGGGATGCCGCCGGTGACACGGAGGGGCGCCCAGTCGGCCGCGTCGCCCCGGCCCACCTCGGCGGCGACGAGGTGGACGAGGTTGCCGCCGGAGCTGTCCCCGATGAGGAACACCCGGGACACGTCGGCCGCCTCGCGGAGGAGCGCGGCCGCCGGGTCGTCGAGGGCGCTGCCGTCCTCGGACAGCACGATGGAGCGGAGCCTGCGTAGCGCGGCGACGCCCGCGTCGATGTGCGCGGGCATGCGCCGCTCGGGCGCGAGCGGGAGCTCGACGGCGACCACTACGGCGGGCACCACGCACGCGAGGCGCGCGTAGAAGTGGTGGTACATGAGCCAGGACGGGTGGGAGATGCAGAAGCCGCCGCCGTGGAGCTGCAGGATGACGGGCAGGCGGCGAGCGCCGCCGCCGTCCTCGGAGCCCTTGGCCACCTCCGGGAGGTACACGCGCAGGTTGGGCTCCCCGGGGAGGTCGTGCAGCGTGTGCCCGTCGCGGGGCGCGGCGTACGGAGCCACGGGCTCCATCAGCGGGAGGGCCTCGGGCGGGCCGGTCCAGGTGCGGTCGACGCTGCCGTCGTCGAACACGCGCAGCCAGCCGGACACCTCGTCCACCACCTTGCGGCCATCCACCGCTCGCACCTGCTGCGGCGGCGCCTGCTGCTGCTGCTGGCAATTGGCAGGGGCCATTTCCTTCGCCGCTGCAGGTGGTGCGACGTGCACTGGGGCAGGCCGGCTAAGTTCTCGGGGGTGTTGTGTGAGAACGGCACGACGCGCGCGGTGGTGATGGTTGGCTTGCACAGAGGGACGCCGGGAGCTGAGGCTTTATAGGCAGCGCGCGAGCTAGCACTCGGGACCGGGAGGGGCCGGGAGACGGGGCAAGATGCAAAACTCACGATTCATCTCACCGTTGATTAAAAATGAATGATTCGGGTTCCCATGCAGCCAGGTGTACAAATGAAATATCTTGCTCGAGACCGATCTACCTGAGCGGAAGTTTCAGAGTGATTGGAGGGGGATTTCCGGAGCAGAACTCCGGATGGCGACGTCGGAGTGCCGAGGCGCGAGACGACGGGGTAGCAGGTAAAGGCTAGGGAAATTCGTGTGCCGTGTGGACCTGTGTGTGAAGGAACGAAACCAGACTGGGAGTCCGTCATCTCGTGCCGCAACTTCCGATCGAACACGTGGGGAAGCTAGTGGCTTTGGAGCGTGAACTCGGGCTCCTGACCCAGCGAGGAGCCGAGGACTAGAGGACTAGAGAGGGTAGCTAGTCTCGAGTCAGTCAGGTCAAGGGATAAGCTATTTCCTAGCAAAGAATATTTCCTAGCAAAGAAGAGGAACGCTCGCTAATCGGGCAATAATCGAGCTACTGCTGGAAACCTCAAATTTACTGAGGGTTGGAAACCTCAAATTTACCGAGGGTTGGAAACCTCAAATTTGCCAAGTGTTTTTATATTTACCGAGTGTTTTTATATTTGCCGAGTGCATTCCCTCGAGTACTCAGTAAACAATGTCTTTACCGAGTGCTGAGATAAAAACACTCGGCATATAAATTGCACTCGGCAAAAAATATATTTGCCGAGTGTAGGAAATAAAACACTCGGCAAACAGCAACTCGACACTCGGCAAATAATGGACACTCGACAAAACGCCACCACGTGACCGCCACGTGCGACGGCCGTCAGATGGCGTATGGACCGTTAGCACTTGTTTGCTGAGTGTCTTATAGAAACACTCGGCAACGTCATAGGTTTACTGAGTGTTCCTACAAGGCACTCGGAAAAATAATAGTTTTTTCACCTCCTGCCCTCCAAACTTTTTCTACTCTCCATGTACAACATGTGGTACTATATGTTAAAATTTGGTATATTTCTCGATCCATTTGCTATATTTAAAGTTTGCCGTTAAAATTGATGCTGAGTGTTGGTTGCCGAGTGTTACACTTGGCAAAGCTTTTATCGAGTGTTTTCGAGGCTGTGCCGAGTGCCCCGGCAAACATCCTCTTTTCCGTAGTGAGCGCGTTATCTGACTAATTGACTTGTTAAGTTGGTCATGTGCAGAGGGCAGAGTGCAGCGAGGGAATAGCTTATTCCTTGACCTGACTGATGGACAATGATGTGAAGTTGGTCATGTGCAGAGTGCAGCACTGTCGTTAATTGGGCTATGGACCCTCATTCAGTCACTCACTGGGCTTCTCACTCGCTGGGGAGTATTTGGGGGATAGCACGCGAATGGGTGGATTCATCCAAGGATCTGAACAAAGTCTTGTGAGTATACTTTGAACATCAGTCTCACCAGAATCAATTACTATAAATACATGTTGTATGAAAAGATAGAAAAAAAATAAAAATACATATTATAGACTTGTATGAAGTTCGATCTTTTTTAAAAATCCTAATACGCCATATAAAAAGAATTTTTGGGGTGTAATGCAACTATAACAAGCATCGATTAGTCTATAATTTATTTCTCATTTGTCCTTTTATTTTAATTATTATATTTTCTTTTTTCAAGTGCTATTTTTAGAATATATCCTTCAATGATGGTAAAGGCTCAAATGTAAACTGGAGATGGTTCTTCAGTTTACCATTTTGTTGGCGGTAGTTGCTGTTATTGGTTATTGGTTAGCAAAATGAAAGTGTGAACTAAGCTAGTAAGTTTCTTGTGGTCTGGTCTTTGTATGGAGAAGCTAGTAAGTTTCTTGTTAGTTGCTCTTTGTGTGGAGCCATCGAACTTATAAGGCACTTTGGTACATTTTGAACACCGAAATACCAAAATAGTTCAACTTGTTAGGCCGGTACATATTTTGTCATAGTAAATTTTGTAGTCAAGTTTGGCACAAGAAGAAAGTTTACTACAAACTAAACCATAAAAAAATTACCATGCTGCGGATTTTTGCCGCACCTAAGGAAAATCTCTATTCATATTATGGATTTTACTCCCATCGCAAAAGATTATTTATCTTTTTTAACATAGATCACTATTTCTGTTAGAATATTTTTTTTAACGGACGGCAAGAGATTTGCTGAATTTTTATTAAAAGAGAGAGAAAAATAAAAAAAGATAAAAAACAACTTACAACTCACGACTTAGAAAAACCAACTCTGGAGCGCACAACTAGGAAAGGACAAAAGGAAAAAAAAAACCCAAACAAAGGGGCCCTGAGATCTCGACTAGCGTAGAAAAAGAGAGGAAAATTAGACTTCGTGTTGTAAGTTCTGTCTGATGTTTTGTGTCGCGCACTAGTATTGCTCCACTTCTTCCTTGATTAGGTATGCCACATCTTCGTAGGATTTGCTCTCTTGGTTGAAAGTTCTTTGATTTCTTTCTTTCCATACGTTCCACCAGAGTATACGACTAGGCCGTCGAACTGTGATCTATTTTGTCTTGCTATGTGCCTCCGACTTTGTTTCCACCAATTATATACAGATGATGTCTCGTTTGCTGTCGGTAGGTGGTGTAGCCCGAACCATGCGGCCAGACAGTTCCATACTGCGGTGGTATATGTGCAGTCCTTGCATAGGTGTGTTGACGTTTCCGGAGCCGCATTGCATAGCTTGCAAATCGGATCGTTCGGCCAGTTTCCCTTTGCTAGATTATCTGCTGTTAGGATTCTTCTGTGTAGTAGTATCCAAGAAAAGATCCTGCACTTAGGTTCTGTTTTGGCCTTCCATATTGGGATGACGTTGATTTTCTTCGTCTGTCCTTGGAACTGGATGAGGTATGCGCTTTTTGTTGAGTATTCACCATTTTCTGTCCAACACCATTTGATGCCATCTTCCCTTTCTTGAGATATTTGTTGCATGTGGATTTCCTCCCAAAGGCTTGTGTATTCTCTGATCTCGTCTCCTGTCATTAGTGGGTGATTTGGTCTAGCCAGTAGTTATCTTGGAGTGCTCTGTGTCTCCTGTCATTAGTGGGTGATTTGGTCTAGCCAGTAGTTATCTTGGAGTGCTTTGTGTACTGTGCAGTTTTTACGTCTCGCCTTTTTGAAGAGCAGCGGTGCCATGTTTTTTGGTGCTGTCCCATTTACCTAGGAGAAGTGCCAGAAGAGAGCCTTCTTGCCATTCCCTATCGTGACGATTGTTGATGCATTGAAAAGGTCCCTGTCACTTTTTCTGCATGGGATCTCCATCCCTGTCCATGGTCTCTCTTCATTCTTCCACTAGAACCAACACCATCGTAATCGCAGGGCCCTTGCTAGTCGCTCAATGTCAAGGATGCCTAACCCCCCTAATTTTTTCGGCATGCATGTAGTTGGCCAGTTAACTTTTTCTGGAACCAACACCATCATAATCGCAGTGTCCGCTGCTGACTTTTTCTGGTTCTTCACCCTTCCATAGGAAGCTCCTTCTTATACGGTCTATTTGTTTGATCAGCCACTTTTGAACCAGGAAGACAGTGAGGTGATAGATTGGTTGCGAAGTTAATACACTTTTGACTAGCGTCTCTCTCCCTGCAAGGGATAGCATTTTCCCCTTCCATCCTGGTAGGCGTCCTCCAATTTTATCTAAGAGTGGTTGAAAGTCTACTCTTCTAAGGGTACGTGTATGTAAAGGGAGGCCCAAGTACTTTCCTAGGGACGAGGATACCTTTCCGGGGAAATCTGCTAGCGCTTCGGCTACAATTTCTGATGTGCATCGAATTGGAAAAATTTCCGTCTTGGTCATGTTAACCCTTAGACCCGAGCAATCCCCAAATAGTTGCAACAACTGTTTAATTCTTTGAAGTTCCGTTCTATTGGGATTTGCAAAATTGCAGCATCATCGGCGTACAAAGAGCAGCACATTTTTGCTGCCCTTGGCAGGATTGGTTGGATAATGTTCTGTGCAGCTGCTAGTTCCATGATTTGGTGCAGTGGGTCAATTGTGATGATAAAAAGCATTGGGGACAGGGGGTCACCTTGTCTCACCCCTTTGGCATGCTTGAATTTTTTCCTAGGCTTCCATTGAGTAGGACTCGTGAGGATGCAGTGGCTAAAAGCGTTGATATGCAATCTCTCCATTTCTGACCAAAGCGTAATGCTTGAAAAGTCTCTAATAGGAACACCCAGCTCAGAGAGTCAAAGGCTTTTGAGATGTCCAATTTAATGAAAAATGTGCTCTTGTTAGCTTTGTGCAGCGCCTTGATTACACTCTGAACATACACAAAGTTGTCGTGGATACATCTTTTTTTGATGAAGGTGCTCTGGCAGCTAGAGATGAGGTCATTTAATTTTGGCACCAACCGGTCAGCTAGGATTTTTGTGATTATTTTTGCAAGGTTGTTTATGAGACTGATGGGCCTGAAGTCAGCAATCCTCACCGCGTTGTCTATTTTGGGCATTAGGATGATGTTGGCCATGTTTATCACTACTAGATGGCGCATTCGTAAAGAGTGGAATGCCTGTAGTGCGTCAGTGAGGTCTGCTCTTATTATGTGCCAGCATTTCTTGTAGAATAATCCTATGAATCCATCGGGTCCCGACGCTTTCTCGGCCGGCATGTTCATGACTACTCGTTTGACCTCATCCTGCTCAAACGGACTTTCCAGGTCCAATAGATCTTGGGCCTAGTACCCCAGGTGGCTCCAATTTAGACCTTGTACTCGGTTTTGTGGCGTGCCCAATAGCTCCACAAAGTGCTTGTATATTATTTCCTCCTTCTGTTGGTGGTCGCTAGTTTGTCCTTGCGCTGCAGTCAGTGTAGGGATGTGGAACTTTCATTTTCTACTATTTGCATGTAGCATGAAAAGCTTTGTGCAAGCATCCCCTTGACGTATCCATGTCAACCGGGAGTGTTGTCGCGCTCGCGCGTGTTGGACCGCTGCTAAGCCCACTGATTTAGCCTTCAGATATTTTCGGAACTCCAGTTCCTCGGTCGTGAGTGTTCTTTGTTCTTGTGCTGCGTCTAGGAAAGCTAGCGTTTCATTTGCAATGGCTAGTCGTAGTGCCACATTTCCTAGGTTTTATCTTCTCCATAATTTCAGTGCTTTCGCCATTCTGATAAGTTTCACATGGAGGTGCAATATGGCATCTTGCGTACTAACTGGTTGGTTCCAAGTTTCCTCTACAGTTGTCATAAACCCCGGCATGGTTACCCAATAAGATTCAAAATGGAAGCCCGCATAGTTTTATTTTTCGGTGTCACTAGTTAAGATGAGCGGACAGTGATCTGAGACTTTGGTGGCCAGCGCTTGCAGGTCTACATTGGGGAAAAGGAGGTGCCATTTCGGTGTGCCAAAGAATCTGTCAATCCTTGTAAACGTTGGGTTTTGTTGCTCATTGCTCCATGTGTAACGCCTTCCCCGTAGGTCAATCTCCATCATCTGAGTCTCATCTAGAGCTTGCCTAAAGCTGTTCATAAGGTGCCTATTTAGTTTGTTGTTGCTTTTATCCTCTGTCCTCTAAATTAAATTGAAATCCCCTATCACTAGCCATTCTGGGTGTGACTGGTCCTTCAGACTCTTCAACTCATTTAGGAAGGCCAGGTCATCCTGTTCTCTCTGTGGGCCATAGACTCCTGTTAAGGTCCAAGCTTTATTGTTGTCTTTCATAACAAGACAATGTGTGCGCTGTTGTGTAGGCGTTTTGGATAGCAAGATGTTGTTTAGCTGTAGTGATCAAAATGCCTCGCCTCGTTCCTGCCGCAGGCAGGGCCGTGAAGTTAGCCGTAAATTTGGGCCCCAATGTTTCAGAGATAAGACGAGAATTCCAATGGTTGATTTTAGTTTCCTAAAGGTAGACAATTTTCGCTCCCGATGAGAGAACTACGCTTCTGACCGTTGCTCTACTCGTCTTTGTGTTAAGGCCTCAAACATTCCAACATAAGATGTTGCAGTTTTTTGCGACATTTGGCATGAAAATGCAACTTGACATTGTTGGAGACTCTTGCTGCACGGTGCGTACAAAAGAACTAGAGAGTTTGGTGGGGTGGGCCGGCCAATTACAAAAACTGCCCTTGGTAGTTGGGCTTGAACTTGCAGCCCTATTGGGCCACGCCCATCTGAATACTCGGGTCCAGCTTGCTGGGCCATTACAACTTTCAGTCCATGACAGAGAAGGTAAAAACACTCCTAACATTTGCTAACTGATACGACTACTAACCCCTCAAAGACTCACACCTGCAGCGGCTTGGTGCAGGACTTAGGCCTCCTGCGCCTGTGTTGTGGCAGCTAGGCTGGGAGCCACCTTGTTTCTCTTTGTGCGCTTGGGCTGGTTTCCATGCTCCACCAATGTCCTAATGGCCTCCATCTTCTTGTCATTCAGTGGTTGTGGAAGGTGTTTTGCAATCTTGTTAGCATCAGAAATAGTTTTGTTCCGTTCACTAGGCGACAACTCTCCCAATTTACTGATAAGAACTTGTTGGGCTATTTGGATGGTGTCTCTCCCAGGATTTAGCTTTTCTTTAGTTGCTATGCATGTGCTCCTTCTTTGGTTTGTGGTTGGTGAGTGATGCACATCAACCGGTGGATTTGGGTTTTTGTTGGGTGGGGTGTGCAGTAGGGGAGCAGCTGGTTCGCATGAGATAAATTCCATGAAAGTGGTGAAGTCATCCAGTTCAGGACCTGTGTCTTGGTTATTTATGTTGGGTTGCAGGGTGGGGTTTCTGGGTGTTGCCGGGGGATCCTCTGGTTGTAGCGCAGCAGCTGATGGAGGGGGATCCTCTGGTTGTAGCGCAGCAGCTGATGGAGGTCTGGTGTTTGTGTTTGATTGTGCGACTACATGAGTGGTGCCCTCTGTTTGTGAAGCAGCTTCTGTAAGGGTGTGCGTCGTTGCTGGAGTGTGTGCTTGTGTGTTGCTCACGCTCTCAGGGAACAGAGTGTAAAAATAGGTTCAGGGACAACCTGGTTGGTGCAGCTGGTGTGCCCTTCCTCCTCTGCTAGCTCCCCTTCTGGTCCTTCCCTCTCTGCCGGCGTTGGTGTTGTTGACCAGCCTAGTGCTGCTGCCAACATTTCCAGGATTAGGCGCTCCTTTGAAGGTTGGCCAACATAAGAGTGGATGGTGCAACTTTCATCAAGCATTGGGTCCACCCATTCATCACTTTGCAACGAGGTAGAGTTGGGAAAGAAAACGTTACTGGTTTCCTAGGGAGTGGCTGATTTGCCCATGGTTTGGACAAGCGAGGTGGCGAATGTGACTTTCTCGCCGCTGCACTTCTTCCTCCAAGTAGGCCGCTTTCTTTGCTTTGGTGCGTTAGTGTGTTCAGGAGGGGGAACAGAGGCTAGTTTCTGCCAGAAGGGCCCCTGTTGCCGCTCCTGCGCCTATTGGTGCTGTAGCAATCCTCAGTCGCTCCTCTGCACCTTGTCATCTTTCCCCAGGAAGATTGGCTCCGCTGGCGCCGCTGCCCGCGATGGAAGTTGTTGTTGTGGTCGTCGTGGTTGTCCTTGCGGGGACGATACTTGTGGCCGTAGCAGTCGTCGTGGTCCTGCCCGCGTCGTCTCTCACCCAGGGAGTCCGGTGCACCATAGTTCCAAAAGGAACTCGTGTCGTGGCTTCCTGTTCCCTTCTCCGCCAAGGCCTCCGTTGAAGGAGAGGTCTTCTACGACATTGAGGTGGACGTGGAGCTTGTAGTTGTAGCCGCCTTTGTAACCTCTCGGTGGGATGTGCTGGTTGTCGCCCAAGTCTTGCTCCTTGTCAGGGTTAGAAACCGTCAGCAGTACCTTATTGGGGATTTTGCTTGGGTTGGCGCACCACGCCCACAGATCGTAGGTGCATGTGCAGTCCTAGCGGCATGAGTGGCTTTCGATGTAATGGATGGCACAGTTGGGGACAATCTTGGCGAGGGTCTCCTCCAACCAAGCGTGCACCGGCAGTCCCTCGATGTGGAGCCGTACGCGGAACTCCAGCATGCTCTCTGTTGCTCTGCATCTCTCAGTCCATGGCTCGAAGTTGAAGATACGGCCCCTGTGCGGGACCTCCCGACGCTGGACAGTGCAGTGGTAGGCGCGGCTGTCGGCGAAGAAGATGATGTACTGCTCGAGGAAGTGCTTGACGACCTTGACATCGTGGCGGCTGATTTGAAGCTTCTTGTCCAAGGCGTCGACGACGTGGTGGTATGCAGTGTCGTGGCTGTTGCCGTTGAGCCAACAAACTGCTGTCTTGCCAATCAGGGTCTCCCTCTTGCACTTGATGGCTCCGGTTGCTGATATCGCACAGGCTGCTAGCTCTAGTTGCACTCGTGAGTCGACTGGGTAGGTTGCCATGGTCGTCGGTGGCCTGCAAGTAAGAGCGGCTTGTACTTCTGGTGGACAGTGGTGGAGGTGAGACGGTGTGGAAAGGTGGGGATGGTGAGGCTGGGGGGTGGTCGGCTGCTGTGGTAGGGGGAGGTGTGGGCGATATGGGGTGGGGAGGTGGTGATGGAGGAGGGGAGATTGCAGTGTTCTGCCATGACTCTAGGTTGGTTTTATGGTTGCTCCTCCTCCTCTGATACTCCCTTGCTGTGTGCCCTTTCCCTGAGCATCTCCAACACCTAGTGCTATTTCTGCAGTCTACCACTCTGTGACATGTAGCAAAGCAATTGAGGCATTTTCCTCTGACCAATTCCCTGTATCTCTTCTTCCTCTGTTCTGCTTCATCCGGTTGGTGGAATGGATGTTCCTGTCTTGAAAATCTATCCAGCTTGCGCCACCAGTATGGTGGTTTGACGACCTGAAACCCGTGGTCGTCGATGAGGTTGGATGTCCTTGCATTGTCCCTTGGTGAGCCGGGTGGTGGGAACCTATCATTCTTGCCCATTCATGTTGTACCTTGACGTGGGGGAAGGCCATGGCCATTGATTACTGGCTATGGCGAGCAGCCTCCCATGGTGAAGCTTCCTCTCCCTTCTGCCTTGGCCGTGGCCTGTGTCAACTGTTGCTGCAGCTGTAGTGATTGCTGTCCTGCTTCATGTTCCATTGCCTCAGTTACTATGATGTCCTTCTCCTTCTTTGCTGGTGGAATCTCCTCTTCTCTATCAGCAGATTTGGCCTGATGAATGCAGTGCTGAGTTCCAAGTCGACCAGCAGTGGTGAAGTGTCTCCCTGGCAGGCAATCCTCTAAAGGATGTCCTCTGTCAGCGGGTCATCACCGGTGACGCCACGACCCTCGAGCCCCACATTGCCCTGCATCGCCATTGAAGAGTCCTGTACCTGAAGATCTTGCGCCAAATGAGAAAAATGATGGCCATCTCCGCCTAGGCTTGGACTGTGGTGAGTACTCCTTCTCGGTGCGGTAGTCCCACCGATGACGTTGACCTTGACGTAGTGGGCTTTAGTGTAGCCGGCTCCCTTGCTTGGTCGGGTGCTTCTTCCGGCTTGATCTCTGGCGTCTTGAGGTGGTTTGCCGCAGGGGAACTCCGTGGGTGTAGATCAGCGGTGGCCGACGCTGGATTCGGTGTAGTTTAGGTGGGGAGGGGTGCTGTGTTGTGGGGATCTGGGTGGCCGGTAGGGGGTGCTGGAGTCGCCATGGGCGCCGCACGATGGGGATGGGAGAGGGGTGACTATAAATGTTTTTTCACAACAAATCTACGTATTTTTATATTTTCAAACTATTTTTAAATTTATCAATGTGAAATTTTTAAAGTTTGACTGGCGAATAAAACAAAAACATATTGTGTTATAACCTGACGAGGGAGCACAACATTTGTATATTTAGTGTGAAAGGCACGTATTCACATTAATGAGACAAGCGAACATGCGTTGTGCACGCGCGGTGCATCAGTGTAGTGTGTTATTAGGAGCGCTGACGACGGACCTTTACTATGTACTCTTAAAATTTGAAAAAAAAACATGAGATCATCAAATATATGGGGTGCTTATTTGAACTTGACATCAATGACAAGCATGGGTAGGCTCAAACTCAAGCCAAAAGTTACTGTTACAGCGAGACATGACCGTGAACATATGCGTTGACCTCAATTGCGAACACGCACAAGCACGGACACAAATAAGCAGCAGTGGAGATGGTTGGGGTTGCATGGAGAGGGACGTGGGAGCGGCGCTCGAGGCTTTATAGGCAAGCGGTGAGGCAGGAGGTGGAGCATGGAGGGAAAAAAAATGTGTGGGGACGGTCCCCATAGTCCTCCGCGTAAGGACCCGTTCCGGATCTTTGCCGCGTGGACACCTGGGCAAATCGGTGCTCCTGCTTCGATGCTCGCTCGAAGCTCTGCTCGACTCGGCTCTGTACAGGGCGAAACTCGGCTCGCGAATGGGTACCACATGATAGCGGAGAGAGGGCATGACCTCACCATGGCGCAAGCATCACCACGGCCATGGGCGACTCTTCCTCATGGTTCTGTACAGGGAGAAGACGACGATCTCCTTCTCCAATCCGCTGCTCAGGTGTGCGAGGAGAGGGGTGCAGCGGTAAAACGGAACAACGGCAATGAGGGCACTCAGTTTTGGCGGTTAGGAAGGAGAGGGAGTGGAGTATAGGGAGGGGGCAGCTATGGATGTGTGAGAGGGGAGGTCGGCATGGAGGAGGTCCTCATGATCTGATTTGGGAGAGACGAGAGGGATGGGGGCTGCGCCAATTAGGTTTCCCGCGGGCTGAGTTTCTCCCTGTACACAGCCGAGCCGAGTAGAGTTACCCACGAGCGAGTGTCGAAGCAGGGAGCGCCGATTCGCTCAAGTGTCCACGTGGCAAAGATCCGGAACGGATCCTCACGCGGAGGACTATGGGATCGTCCCCACGCAATTTTTTTTCCGCATGGAGGTCGTGGGTTTGTGGCCCTTGTGCCGTTGTGGCCGCTGATTTGGATTTTGGAGGGAAGAAGTTTCACGAGTCACGACAGAGCATAATTCAGGCAGACACATGTGAAGCGATCAGAAGCTAGGGACGAACGTGCAAAAGGTTACAAAAGGGTGACTGACTCTCTACGAGTCGGTCCTCTTGGTGCAACTCAGAAACACGTTGGGAAGCATCTTTCGAAGTGTGAACTATGGTTCCTCACCGAGCGTGGACCTGAGTTCTAAGTCTCCGAGGGGTTATATGAACTTATTCCTTCTTTTTATCTCCTTGATGAATCACTCAGCTAACTAGGTTTGGCAAACACTCAGCTAGCTTGTCAACTTCTCCAGCCAGCAAAATTCTCCAGGAAGCTGTTTTTCAAGAAAGTCTACTTCAGGTCATCAGAAAAAATCTGTCCCAAAAGGGGTCAAGGGCTATATATATGTTGGATTCCTCCACCAACACTTTGAGTAACCTTAACTCAGATCAGCTCAACTAATGTAGGAGTAAAAATAAACCAACAGTCCCTTTTACCAAACTTATTCCCTGTATATGTGGAGTGACGATCAGTGTAATCTCAGTGGACATGCAACATGACCTTGTTCATTTTCTGGATAACCCAACGCAGAGCTCGTCATCATCTAATACCGCGTCCCCTGCCTCCCATTTGTCTTTGATCCAAGTTGGCAAACTACCTGCTCCAATCAAATCGGTTGAGACTAGCCAAAATTGTCGATCAAAGATGAAGGAGTGGACAACGACCACGGCGTTACATTTTTTTAATGCAATAGTGTTAGACAGGTCTTACCGAATTCGAATTTCATTGCCATACTGCGTTCGAATTTGTGAACTATATGTCAATGCACAGAACGCTGTTGTAAAAAAAGAAATTCGCAGTATGCAGGGTGTAAGTTCATGTGGGGATCTGATCATCCACCATTGTGTTGGCCAAAAGTTTCGCAGAAAAAACGAGGAAGTTGGATGAGTGGAAAAGGTGGACTGAGTTTGCAGTTATAAGTATCTGCTATTGGGGGTAAAAAAAAATCAAGTGGGGCCGTCTGAAGCTGTGTTTTCTAGTGCAAGTACGGAAACCTCAAACATGTCATCTCGTCAAGCAATCTTTGGAAGATCATAGTCATGCTGATAGTCTGTTTGTCCCAGGACAGCAATTGACATACTAATAACATATTGTATGCATTTGAAGATGAATATAGAGTAGTATAATATCATGCCGTATCTCCCTGTTAGGCTGGGAGCGTCAAATCAGTATGTATCCATTTGCACATGAAGTTGCTCAGTAAGTCATATTGTTGATATACCAGCATTAGCATCAAAATTTCTCAAACTGAAGTACCACCCCCACATTTCCGCTCTATGTGAGCAAACAAAAGAGTTTAATTTATGTCAATGCACATATTATGTATGCATACATAGTCTGAGTTCAGTTCCATACATTTGCTCCACAATTTATGTATTCATCTGAGCACAGTATAAGTCTAAGTTACTTCTCTGTTCAAGCAATAGTTGTCTCAGGGAACTGTACAGTATTCAAGAATCAGTGTAACAACTTTAAACAACAGCAAAATTGAAACCCAGCACAATGGCCATTACCTACTGCATCAAGACTAATATAGTCAGTGTGGACCACTTTAGCCTATCATTTTCCCACCTCTCTTCTATAGAACAAGGCAACACTTGTAACCGAGAAGAAAGTATTTGCCACCATATTGCCCTCCACTTCTTGTGCATATTGGACCAATGTTAACCAAACATTTCTGCTCATGTGTCAACAAACTTTTGGGTATCATCATGTGTCAGTTTCAAAAGATGCCTTAAACCCCCAGCCACACATAGTGGAGAGTCTCTTTTCCCTTTCTTAAAGACATGGAGAGAATTGCATGATTTCAATTTGTGATCATCACGATTTATTTTTATCAAGTTGGCCATATCAGCTCAAGAAGTGGCTTTCTTAAATTTTGACAGCACAGCATAGTAACTCAAAACATTATGAAGCATATAACTATCATGCACTTACTCATGCCGTGTTGCCAATGCATCTCATTTTGCTCTGTGTCTGCTAAGCACCTCTATTCTCTACCATTTAATGAAGTGTGTAGGTACCATAGAGTAGAATCTGCTTAGGCATGAAATTTATCAACATCCAATTCAACTGAATATATCCAGGAAGCTTCTTGACTTTAACTTCTTTCATGAAGCCTCTTATTCTCTCTGCATCACTGTACCTTCCAGCATCTGATTATTTGTTTGCTAACCTCATATAGTAGCCACTCTTTCCAGGAGACATGTCCATCAATCTCTTTGAAACCTGTTCAGCAGCCTCCATCAATCTCTTCGACAGGCACACCAAGTATTGATTGCCTAGTCAGGCTCAAAACGCATTTCCTCCACCATACCAGTTTCACAGCCTCAACAACACGCCCTGCTCTACCAAGCGTGTCAGCCATACAAGAATAATGCTTCGGTTCAGGCTTGATGCCTCGCCTTTCATCCCCTTGAAGATAGCGTACGCTTTGTCCACCATGCCTGAATGTGCACAAGCTGACAACGCCCCGAGAAAGGTGACCGAGTTTTGTTGGATCCCTTCTGTTGCCACTCCACCGAAAAGTCCCAATGCAACATCAGAACGCCCATTCAAACCATGATCAGGGATCAGTGCGCTCCACGAGATAACATCCCGCCTACACTTCCCAGCAAACACCCTCTCAGCAAATGCGAAGTCCCCACACTTGACATACATGTCCACAAGCGCGTTCCCAAGCGACAGAGGCATCCCTAGGAACCTCCGGACGCAGCAGGAGTGCACACTCCTCCCATGACGGCGCCACCCAAGCCACCCGCACGCCAGTAGCAGGCTGACCATGAGTCCATGACAACCGCGTCCAGCTCCACCCCTGCGGCCACCATGCCACCAAAAAACCGCAGCGCTGCATCGGGATCCCCTCTCTGAGCGTACGCGGACAGCATGGATGTCCACAGGACGGTATCCCGCTCACGCATTCCGTCGAACAGCCTCGCGCATCCGGGAGGTTCGACAGGCCCGCGTAGCAAAGCACCAGCGCGAACGCCACGAAGAGGTTGTCCTGCGCGTCAGCTTGACGGCGAGCGCGTGAGATGAGGCCGGGAATCCTGCGGCGCCCGTAAGCGTGCAGGAGCGGAGGATCGGGGGCAGGGTGAAGTGGTCCGGCCGGACGCCCCGCGCGAGCATATCGCAGAACGTGCGGAGCGCCTGCGCGGGGCGGCCGGAGCGCGCGAGCGACGCAAGGAGGGCGTTGCAGGAGACGAGTGGTGGCGGGGGCCGGACCACCGATCGCCGGAGGCATGTGGCGCGCCGAGGTGAGGCTGTCACCGTCTGGCCGACAAGGGGCCAGCGGGGCGGGGTGTATTGTTGCCAGATGCTAGCCCAGGCCGCCTTCTACCTATCGGGCCTTGGAATTTTGGGCCGGATACCAACTTCTCAGGCCCGGTCATCATCTAAGGCCGGATACCAACTTTTAGCCCATTAACAGCGTGTTTGGTTTGCCGATTTACTCCTCCATCCGGCATTACCTCGCCCCGCGTACATGAGCCACGAAGGGTGGTCCGAGCTTATTCGAGAGAGGAACCGGTGACACAAACCAAACAAGGTTCGGTATTAGGTTCGGACGATTCCGGACCACTTCATCATCCGGTAAACCAAACACGCCCTCCATCGGCCCTGCTCGTCGTCCGCGCCTGTATGCTCCTTCTCGTTGATTCCCTCTGATGGCTAGGTCCAGTGCCTCCCTTCGGCAGCTGGATTTGGGGAGCTAAGCTTTGGAGCCTGCTGCGAGTGGACAAGAACCGGGGAGGGAAAAGAGAAAGAGGTGACGAGCCTCCGTTGGCTCGCCGCCGCCCCGTTGTGCCTCCTGCCCCATGCCCCAGCCGCAACCTCGTCCCACCTGCGCTTGTTGGCCTGCCGCTGCCACACCCTCCTTGCTCTCTGTGCTAATTAAACCGGCATCATCTATATAGAAAGCCTGAGGGAGAATGTTGAAGGGAGAGAGATAATGATAGAACTTATATAGTGGAGTCCACTTAAAGGGATTGTGCATCGGGTAAGGTAGTTTCTACGTGGAATCTCTTGTTTACGTGGTATACTATAAACACTGTGGGTTAGAACTATTTTTAATCACTTACATTGATGTACAACATTCTGGTGATTCACAGTATGCACATGCATGTAAATTAAGCTATATAGCTCCTAGAGCTGGGCTACATATCTTGCTACTTTCCAATCAATCACAAATTCACAATAGTAACAATATATATATATATATATCTTTGCTTTCAGTATTAGCTTCCACGTACACTTGTGTGCGTGGGATAAGAGAAGAGCTCATACGAGCGTACAATGAACAGAAATCGGCACGAAAGGTACACATGCATGCACCTTGTGCTGACAGTGATATGACAAGTGTAAATGGATGAGACCTATTATCTGTCACAACAATAATTCTGTCCTCGCTCCCGGAACTGATTCGTACAAGGCACATATAATTGTTGCTCCTGGAAATTTTAACGTTGAGCTAACACCGTTACTGACGCACTACATTCATCACTCATTCGTGTATTACACATTTAGCATTTTAGCATCTTGCTTGCCTTCATAGAAACTTAAATTGACGCTACAGTTTGGGGTCCATCTCGAAGTAAAAACTCAGAAAGTGAAACAAGCACTAAGCATCTGCTCTCAAAAACTCGCTATCTCGGAAAGCCAGTCTGCTACGTTCCTGGATGGACGTACTCTTAGATGAGATAATATTATGTACTCCATAGCAAAATTTATGTATCTAGAAAAATCAGCGGATAGTAATTTGGGACGGAGTGAGTAGTGAATAATAATATATTGCGGATTGCTCAAGTAATTTTGCTGGTAGTGTGAGGAAGAGATGAAAATCGTGTGGACGAGAACGAGTATAAATCCAACAGAGGATATTACATGAGTAGTGATATGTCTTCTAGCTAGTTGAGTGGCGCACCCAACCAACAAGCATCAAGCATGCATAGGGGACCACAAATTACTGAATTGGCGCGGTTAAATACTACTTTTCCTACTAAAGTTTAAATCTTGCATGTTGCACTCGCCTATTAATAAAGATTATGTGTTGTCAAAAAAAATAGAAATGGGGTACTAGAGCTGTGCATGCCTGTGAATGGGATAAGATAAGAAGATGAACTTCTACAGTGGAACAAAATAGACTAGGCAAGAAGGTACACATCCATGTGGCTGTGGCTTGTATCGCAGTCTCACAGATGGATATATATGATGACGTGTAAGTGGATAAGACCTAATATATACTAGTACTGCTAGTACGCAACCATCTCCATGCTCCTGGGACCTGATTCGAAATTGTTGCTAGCTCCTTTACATGTGAGTATGCATCTGCTATATACTGTATCTTTGTTCTTAAACACATGATCTTTTAGACAAACTAGCTAATTCATTTTTAAATTAAATAGTCTATCAAAATATCATATATTTGAGATTAAAGAGAGTATATATACTCCTTAGCTATACATATGTATATATTTTTGTCAGATCAAAATGGTTTCAAAATAATAAAAGCAAATACTTCGTCCATTTCAACTACAATTTGGATAATCTGTATATCATGGATCGATCCTTATCCACCGCCTAGGAGTATATGATATCATATCACTCAAGCAGCGGCCAGCAGGCCACGATGTCTGCTCCCCTTTCCAGCAGGCCCTTCCCATCCGCGTGGGCACGTACGGACAGTTGGACACGTATACTCCGTATATGGGTAGGACGCGAGGAAACGCCGACGCTACAACGCTAGCAAGGTACTGAGAGAGAAGAAAACGACGCAGGAGATAACAGATCTCGATCGAGACATCATATCGAGTGAGTCAGCTTCATAGCGACATCCAAGCCAAGCCAAGTAATATGACCAGGTTGTTCACTTCTCCCTTTTGCTTTCTTCATGGTTCACACACGCGCGGATAAATTTTCTTTTCTTTTCTTTTCTGCATTACTACTATAAGCATCATACTAAAGAATACTAGAGAAAACGACTCTAGTACCAGACTGGAACCCCCTCTAATATCGGTTGTGCAACCGGTACTAGCAATCTGATATTAGAGGGGTCTTTTTGGTACTGGTTGAAATAACCAGTACTAAAGGGTGTTAAAAAATTAAAAAAATAAAATAAAAATCCGCCGCTAGCCTCGCCCGGTCCCGCCCCCC
>NC_028452.1:20892942-20988539 GCF_000263155.2 Setaria italica
CTTCTCCGCCTCCTCCGCCCCTTTTCCCTCCGCCAGCCTCCTCCGCTGGCCTTGCCGCCACCCCCCTCGGCTGGCCCCCTCCCGCCACCCGACCCTGCCGCCCTGCCACCTCACCTCCGCCTCCGCCACCTCTGCTCCGCCTCCCCTGCATATCCGCCGCCACCTCCGTCCCTCCCATCCGCCTCCGCCGCCGCAACTCTGCCCCACCACCTCCGCTCCGCCTCCGTCGCCTCCGCTCCACCTCCCCTCCACATCCGCCGCTGCCTCCCCTCCACATCCGCCGCGGCTCCACCCCGCTTGCTCCTCCGCCTCCGCCCGCCCTGCCACCACGGCTCCGCTCTGCTCGCTCCTTCACCTTCGCCCGCAGCCCGCCCGCCCTGCCGCTCCCCTCCGCCTCACCCCTCCTGCACCGTCGCGCCGCTCCGCCTCGCCGCCCGCTGTCGCCGTCGCTCCGCCCCGCCGCCCGCCGTACATATCTCTATGGGTCCACCAGAAGGTTTGGACAGACCCATACACAGGGCTGTACACCGAGACGTGTCAGACATGGGGACTACGGTGCAGGTCGGCGTAGTCTGCGTAAAGGACAGGAACTAGTAGAGGACTCGGAGACTACTCGTAGCAGTTAGAGTAGGACTCTCTGGTCGAATTCGACTAGTACTCTTGTAAAATAACCGACCTGTAACCTTGCTCCTCCGATATATAAGGATGGGCAGGGACCCTCTCCAAACAAGTTCAACTGAATACAAGCAAATAACACATAGGATGTAGGGTATTACGCGATCTAGCGGCCCGAACCTGTCTAAATCGTGTGCCTATGTACACCATCGAGTTCCTGATTTCGGCGACACCCACCAACCAAAACTCTACCTTGGGTACTACCCGTGGTAGGTTGCTGGGTTTAAACACCGACAGCTGGCACGCCAGATAGGGGAAGTCGCCGAGATTTCCCTTGTGAGTTTGATGGCACAAGTCATCATCAAACCCGTAGTCGTGTTCAAAGCAGGCACGACGTTCATCTTCGGCCCCTGGGTCCGCGTCACAGACGGCGCTGGGGGCTTCCACCTCCACATCACGGAGGTCCCAGAGGAGAAGCTTTACGACATCAACCTTCATTGCCCAGCTTTGGAGGAATTCGTTGAGAGATTCAACAAAATTTTTGACCTATTCCAAGGATCGAGAAGCAAGTTCGAGTACTACTCGGGCTCTACATCTACTCGGATTGGTTCTCATGAGCCGGCGTTCCAGCCATCATGCGAATCGATTCAAACTCCGAGTCAATCCCCGTTCGGACTCCATAATGCGGCCGCCACCTATCAAGCAGGCCTGTCAAGATTGCAATCCAACCCGAGTGCAATCGAGGACCCCGACTACAATCGCTACTCGGATTCCAACGAGGAGACGCCATTATCAGGTCCACAGCAGGGCCTTGTGATCACTTCGAACCCCCAAGGCAGATTTGTCTACTGGCCTAGCATGAGGCCACTCACCCTTGCCTCGGATAGCGATTCACACTTCATCGCCCACCTCGACGTTCTCAAGTACCAGGAGGGAGCACCCTAGTCTCCTATCCGTGAAGGCGATGGCTCTATAGAAGTCATCACCTCAAGTTCTGGAAGCCACTCTCCAGACAGAGAACTCTTCGCCCTTATCACCGGGCAAGATACGAAGGAAGGCGAGCAACCGGAGAGGAATCCTCGACACGAGCGTCACCCAGATGATGTCTTGCAGGATGAACTCACCACCAACACCGTCGGGGAGGAGACCGAAGCTCAAAGAACACGGTGATGAGCAAGGAACGCAGCGAGAGCGGATCATCACCGCCAGCTGGCAGAGAGGCTCCTGATCGTGAATTTAGACAACGCTTTTGAGGCAGTCCAAACACGGCAACACCGTACGCCTCTCGCCACCATTGCTTCCATTGATCTCATCACTTGTGCCATGCCGCAGAACAAATACACCAGACAGTTGGCAGCTTTGGCGGAACACGCCTATGATTAACTTGACAGGGAAAATCCGATTGCTTCGGTATCACAGACTCCATCCCAGCGAAATCAACATGGCAGTAGCTATAGAGACCCTGCAGTTCCTTCAGCTCGACAACCGGAGGCGCCAGACAAAATAGGGATGTATCCGAGAATAGTCGGACACCTTTTGCGGGAGGCCACCACCACCACAGAGCTGATCTTGAGCCTGCACGTCCCATAGTGGATCTTCGAGAGGTGATAAACAACAACCACAATGCTCGTGACATCATCGAAGGACGGCGTCATGAGCGCGAACTCGAAGTTGACTATAGGAGCGACGACAATGATAGCCTCCCAGGTTTTACAAGTTGGGTTAGCAAGACTATTTTGCCCAAGAAATTCAAACCTCTAGGCATCTCCAAATATAATGGCAAGTAAGACCCAGTTTAATGGCTCCGATGCTACTCATTATCAGTTCAAGCTGCAGGAGGGAATGATGACACAAAAGTTATCTATTTCCCTATATGCATGGAATCAGCGCCGCTCTCTTGGCTTGAATCATTGAAGTCAAACTTGATTGACTCATGGCAAGATCTCAAGAAGGCATTTACCAACAACTATGCGGGAGCAATGCAGCATCTAGGCAACAGATTTGACTTCGCACAAGTCAAGCAACGACAAGATGATACCCTGCATAGATTCCTACGTCATTTCTTCGATAAGAAGGCCACCATTGTAGATATCTCAGAGTAAAACGTGATCGACTGTTTCCAGAACGGTCTCTACGATCGTCGTATGTTCCAAGACTTTGGCAGATGGCACCCCCATGATGTCAAGTCACTCAAGACTGGCGCAAGCATGGGTAGACAAAGAAGACAAAGAGCTTGAAAGGTTCAAGTCAAATCGCAACCAAGGCCAGCACAATAACAATCATAGCATCGGCTAGGACAACGACAAGAACCACAACGGTGATCACCGAAATAACTACTCGGGAGATCACAACCGCAAAGCAAGCCAGTCAATACTGTTGCGGCGATATCTCAATCGTCCAAGAAAGGAGGTGGCAGAAGCCAAGGCAGACCCACTTTCAGTGAGCTCTTGAAAAAATAGTGCCCATGGCATCGTCACCACAAACACGTTGTGATAGACTGCTACAGCCTATGTAGAGTAATGAAGGATTTGCCAGAGCCATCGGGTACCAATGACAAAGGAAAACCCAAGGAAGATGATGACGAGGACGGCAACGGCAAGTTCCAGACTTTGTGTAAGATTGTCAATGTCATTTTTTGTGGGATCCCGGGTACCGCCTCAAAGCGGTCCTAGAAGTTAGTGCTACAAGAGATTATGTCCATTGAGCCTACTATATCCACGCCCCTTAAGTGGTCTGAGGTACCAATTACCTTCTCTCGAAAAGATCAATGGACTAATTTCTCAGAACCAGGATGATTCCTTCTCATCTTGGACCCGGTTGTTGCTGGCTCCAAGTTCACCAAGGTACTCATCGATGGCGGCAGTAGCCTCAACGTCCTATTCGCCAAGATTTTGAAGAAGATGGGCCTGAACATCACGGAGATGCTCACCCCGACGAACTCTCCCTTTTATGGGATCGTCCCAGGCAACACGGCTATACCTCTTGGACAGGTAGTCCTGCAAGTTACCTTAGGGACCAAGGAGCACTACCGGATAGAGTGCATCCGGTTCGAGGTGGTGGATTTTGAGACTTCTTATCACGCCATCCTTGGAATACCAGCATTGGCCAAGTTCATGGCCATCCCGTATTATGTGCACTTAGTACTTAAGATGCCGAGACCCAAGGGAGTCCTCTCCCTCCATGGAGACTTGAAGAGATCATACGAGTGCGACACAGAAGCTGTCGAGTTAGCTGCAACTTCTCAAGTGCCCAATTCAATGCAACAAGTCTTCGCTGCCTCAAAAAAGCTCTCCACGGCTGAACTCAAAATTCCAGATTACAAGTCGGGGGCTACCAAGGTCAAGCCGGCAAGTGATGTGGACATCAAAGTTATTGACCTTGAGACTGGCGACACCTCCAAGAAGGCCCTGATCGATTCAGGGTTGGACCCTAAATAAAAAAATTACGCTCGTTAGCTTCCTTCGGGCCAACCGAGGCATCTTTACGTGGAAACCAGCAGACATGCTAGGGGTGCCCAAGGAGCTAATTGAGCATTCAATAATTGTGGATCTGAAAGCTACTCCAAAGAGACAACGATTATGACAATTTGCCCAGGACAGAAGGGAAGCCATCAAGAAAGAGTTCGCAAAACTACTCACGGCGGGTTTTACAAAAGAAGTCTTCCATCCTGAGTGGCTCGCTAACCCTGTCTTAGTTCGAAAGAAGAACAACAAGGAGTAGAGGATGTGCGTTGATTACACAGATCTCAACAAGCACTGTCCAAAGGACCCTTTTGGGCTCCCGAGGATTGATCAAGTCATCGACTCCACTGCTGGATGCGCACTACTCTGTTTCCTAGATTGTTACTTGGGGTACCAAGGAAGAAGACCAGGCCAATGGGAGTACTATGAAAACAGCGGCATCGACGTTCGGTACATCTTTGTTGCTCACCCGCGGGCCAATGGCCAGGTTGAGCGCGCCAAGGGGATGCTACTAGAAGCCTTGAAGAAAAGATTGCACAACATTGGCAACACCAAAGGAGGCAAGTGGCTCAAAGAACTACCCAACATCCTCTGGGGGCTATGTACTCAGCCGTGCAAGCCTACGGGGCAGTCGCCCTACTTCCTGATCTACGGATCAAAAGCTATCCTTCCTGCTGACGTTATGTGGAAATCCCCAATAGTTGAGCAATATGACAAAGGGGCAGCAGAGGAGACAAGGCGTCTAGATCTTGACAGCCTAGAAGAAGCCCACTGTGCAGCACTCATCCAGTCTGCCAGGTACCTTGAGGGTCTTCGCCGCTATCAAGATCGCAACGTCAAAGAACGTTCTTTCAACATAGTCGACATGGTTCTCAAGCGTATCCAAGACACCAAGGGGTTGCACAAGCTTAATTCGCCATGGGAAGGGCCGTACATCGTATCCAAGATCGCAGGCCCAGGATTGTATGTGCTACAACACCTCTCTGGCAAAGATGTCAACAACTCATGGAACATCAAGCATCTCTGTCGATTCTATCCATAGTCAGAATACTACGCAGCATTGTAAATAGCTCACTGGCCACCATTGTAAGTTTTTAGCATAATAATGCAGTTATCTTTAGTGAAATTCCACTACTTATTCTCGCCCCCATTGCGGCTCACAAACGCGGGTCAGCAGCATCCTAACGAGCCATTGAGCTCTTTGGGCCACAACGCCCCAGTATGACTTGTAATTACAAGTCTACATGAGTTATTCAACTCACCCGATGGTTCGCTAAGCAAACTAGCGGCGCAAGAGCCATCTAGTCATCTGGGAGTCCACAAACTACCCAATCGACTACGTATTTACTACAAATCTATCTTAATGTGGCTCGCACTAATGAGTTTCACAGCTCCAGGTTCCTAGGGCATAGCAACAAAGCAACCAAATAAACAAGACAGCAACATCTCATTAACAAGGCATACGTGCTTTCATTAAGGTTACAGCACAAGTCCTAGACTTTTACAATATCAAAAAGCATGTGTGGACAGTTCCAGGACTATCCTAACCTTAGGGCAAGCAGCTTCAACGTAGAAGAAGGAAAAAGAGTGAATGCAAGAAATCTGCGCTTAAGGAAGCTGCGTTCAAGGCCTTCCTCAGCGGTGTCCTAGACAAAACCCGGGGCACACGATGCATCTTCCTCACGAGGATTCTTCTAGCATCATGGCCTCCAGACTCGGCCAAGGAGACTGTAGAGGAAAGGAGCATCTGAGCATTCTTCACAAGAATTCTTCTGGCATCAGAAAATATGGTGGAAGCTACCCCTGGTGAACAACAAAAGCCTCAAACCAACAAGCTCTATAACTTGAGCCATGAACACTCCGGAGCTCTATTTATAGCCAAGGCAGCCAGCGACCGTCCAGAATGCTACAGTATGCTCCCGTGACTGCACGGCAGAGCTCCCTATGCACATCATGCCCATACAATGTTCACGTGAAACTTATCCTTATCGTCAAGACTCTGACGACCAGTGTTCACATGTTGCTCATCTTTATCGACTAGACACGAACGAGCAGCACTCTCATGTGGCCCTCCTGACAAAGCAGCAAACATGCAAGTACTCTACTCAGGGGAGTCGAGGAAACAAGCCCTAGTCAGCGGAATTCTGGAGAAACTACCCGATGTCCACTACCGGATAGCTCGAGTACCCGAGTACCCAACAATTTGCTTCCGAAGAGGCTCACAATAGTAGTCTTGTGTGCAGACACTCACGTTGGTCGTATGAGCAAAATTAGGCTCATGTGTGAGAAGCACTAAACACGACAGATGACAAGTCGAGAGCAACAAATTGCATTAAGACTTAAAGTTATCTACACATTTATCCTATTACAAAACTAAATGTTCTTCCTATCCCAAAAGATAAGGAATTCATTGCAGGTCCAGGTGCTTGGCGACTTCTTCGGCAAGGGGATCCAACTCCTGCAGATACTACTTGAAAACTTCGTTCGTGCAATCTCCCACTATCCCCTCCGCGATAGGAGACAAGTCCGCGTCAGGGTAGAAGGATTTCACGAAGGCCAGCAATTGTTTCGAGACGGACTTCGCCATCCCTTGGACGTAGCCTGCGATCTTCCCCAGTGCATCTCAGAGTCTCTCCACCAGCAAGCGAGGATCCGCGCCATCAATCGGAGGTTCCACCATGTTAGCCAAGAGCCGGGCTACCGCAGACAGCTCTTGCAGCTACAGCTTATAGGCCCCAAACTCGACTTGTTGTGCCTGGATGGTCATCATAGCATTGATCAGATCGACTTCGCCATCCTGGCGCATCTTCATCTCTTTCTCCAAGTCGCGTTCCAACTCGAACATGTAGCAAAATCGCGCAGAATTAACCTAGCTAAAGTGTACTTAAATCGCCTAACACGCAAACATACTCTTTAATCAAGCTAACTCGGCAGTCCGTCAGGTTTCACCCGATAAACCACTTAACTCAGATCGATCACAAAGCAGGCTCACACAAAGATGAGTGTTTTCCCCAGAAATTTCAACAATCCATCCAGATTAACATAGTACGATAATTTATTACATCAGAGTTTCAAAAATTCAAACAAGTTTGCAGAGTGTTCAACAGTGGTCAATTAAAAGTCTTGCGGAAGCTAAACATCGGTATGAAATATCACGGTGAAGCCGACCATGAGATCAATAACTCCTATACTCATCGTCCGAGAAGGGATTCCACTCAACCGACCAGCCCGGAGGGAGCTGAGTAGGCTAAGTAAGACTAGCAGCCACTTCATTTAAAACAGTAACACCTGAAAAGTAAGTCATAAGTAAGGTTGAGTATACTAATACTCAACAAGACTTACCCGTCAGGTGGTAACTACTCCACCAACTTCTAGACATGCAAGGCTTTTTAGCAGAGGGGTTTGTTTTTGCCAAAAGCATCTAAGTAGATCCTTACTTTTAAGTTTTAGCATTAGGTTATAGTAGATTAACCATTCTAGGTAAGCATCTATTCTAATCAAGCATGTTGATCACACAATTAAGTACAAGCATCAATATTAATCATCATCCTTTGTTCCACTTCTTACTCAGTGCAGCACAGTGATCAAGTAGTCTCAAACTGTGAGAGGCAGATGATTCGAATCGAGTTTCTTAACCTTGCAAAGTGAACCTAATCCCACATCATTGCGTACCATGACGGGTCCACACATGTCAGTCATCCCCATTAATTCCCATGAATGTGGTTAGGGCCCACTTTCCTTGGATACAAGGCCCCACGGTCTCGGAACGTCACCGTACCGTGACTTCACTTGTACCCACATGGTACACTAGGGGAAACTCCATTCCAGAGAGAGTGGGGAGTATGTCCACGTCCCGATTCAATCAGGTACTAGGCTTCCCTATCCCACTAGGTATGAGATTAGTACTTTCAAACACTTGACTGCGAACGCCTACACATTTTGACCTTAGCAGCTTTCTTCTAGACAGACGGGGCAATCCACCAATCCACCAAAACAGAACATATAGCGCAACTCCGCTCGTCAATCCTTATGATTCCAACATAAGTAAACAAGCAACCCCTATAACTCGTGAGTAACAGGAAATCACTCGACTTTTACCGAGTCTCTATTTAGCATTGCAACTACTCATCTTAACATACTAGTATTCAACACATAGGTACCTAGGATCATACAACTAGGATTTCAAGCAACTCTATGAACTTAATGCACAAACATAACTAGCATAAGTAGTGCATAAATTTTAGAAACAGGGGTTATGTTCCGGGGTTTGCCTTCCTGAATTATGTTAGTTAGCAAGTCGTTGGAAGCTTCGGGAATCTCCCGCTCGGCCTTGGTGTGGTGCAACTCAGCAGATCCTTCCTCAAGAGGTGTCAGCTCGTACGTTCCATCTGCGAGGTTCGCTTCTACATGAGATGCCTATGCAAAAGTTCAACATTTTGACCCTTTATAAGGTCAGAAAAGCATTTCATATGTTATGGTAAAGTAAACTTCATTTCGAGACCAACTACACTTAGACCGACACTTACAGCACTTTCATCACATTGAAGTGTTTTCTGATTTAAGCATTTAGCTCGGTTTCATGGTGATTGTGTTCATACATATGTGAAAAGCTTATTAGACTCTAGATTAGAAAGTTATCCTATTTCTGAATGTTTTTCTATACCTCTTCCAAAATTACCATTTTACCCTTATCATTGCTTAATTTGTCTAACCTATTTATTCTTAGCTTTAACTTCCATAATTCATTTCAGTTGCATATGATGAGCTATGGGGTTGAAAATTTTACAGTGACTTCTTCATACCATTACTAGGCTTTTGTAAAAAATTTAGGGTTCATTGGATTACTACAGAAATCATTATATTTATTTCACCACCCTAAGGTAGCAAGCACTTAACTATTTTTATCTTGCTTTACACAGAGAGTTTATTATTGAAATTTTTAACAGTGAGTTACATAGGTGCATCAACGTCTTTGGTGAATTTTTTAGGATTTTTGGTGAAGGATATCTATTTTCCATATTTTTCCTTCTTTTAAACTTGTACAAAATGTTAAGCATGTTTCATCACGTTTCATTCATAGTTCAGTATTTTTCTTACCAAGTGTATTTTACAAGTAATTTGACCCAAGTGGTTTCATATTTTTCTCTGACCTATTCCAATACTTATGCAAAAAGAAAGGTTCTTAGCTACATCACAAAGATAAAACTAAAATTGTGGCATAAACTTCTATACTAGGGTCCTAAGTAATTTTCCTAGCACTAGCTCACTGAAACAAACCTATCTGAAGTGGTTTTGCTATTTTACCATTTTTCTGCGATTTACTATACTGTTAAAGGCTTTAAGGAAGAAGTAAAACATAGAACATTATTTCTAACAGTAACATGTGCAAAGTTATTTTTCTGTGAAACTACATTACTCACTGAGTTCAACAAAACTGGTTTGGTGTTTTTCTGATTGTTCTACAATTATTTGTGCATTTTCAAAGTTCAGCTCATTTTACTCCATTTAAACCAGATATAATCGTGGCAGTTTTGCAGACAGACCCTTAGAGGTTTTAAACATTCATAGAAAAGCCCTTGGTTTCTTTCATCTAGGTCCCTACGCAAAAAAAAGCCCACAGAAAGGCCGCTATGGCGGCTAGCGACGAGGCGGGTGGTGTTCCGGCAATCTAGGGCTTAAACGAGGGGGACAAAGGGCAGGGGACGTGCAGGTGCTCACCATGAGGGAGTCCGATGAAGGTTGGGGTGTGGTGGTAGTTCGGCGGCGGCGAACGGGCGTGGGGATGGAACTGCGGCGCGGCGGCGGAGCTTCACGTGTTCCGGTGCTGGCGGTGTAGCTGGCGGGCAACGGGCGGTGGGGAAAGCTGCGTGTGGGTGTTAGGCTACTAGTGTGAGCAGCAGCACTGCGCAGAGTGGGGCTCTCCACGGGGAGCTAGCGCGATGGCGGGCGGAGCAGAGGAGCGGGCAGGGGGCGAGCGTGCGGGGGATAGGAGCTCCGGCGGGCATTCACCACTTTTATAGGGTTGGGGAGATGTGGGGGAACGAGGCGGAGCCAGCGGGTGTGCAGGACATGGTCGGAGGGGAGCGGGAGAGAGAAGACGGGTGGTGGCCATGGTTGGTCGGTCAGAGGTGTGGGGATCCGCGGGGATTTCCTGGCCATTGGTCAGGGCAGATTGCGAGCATGCTAGAGCGGCTTTGCTGGGCGTGGGCGTTGGTCAGCTGCAGCGCGAGTTGTCTCATTGGTGCGAAGATTGGGTGGAGGCGTGGAGCTGGTAGGCGGTGGCGTCGTGGCGCGGTCCAGCGGGCGGAGGCGTCCGCAGGATTGGGCGGAGGGGATCGCGTGGCAGGGGCGGAGATTAGCGCGACGCAGGAGTGGGCAAGAGAGGCGCCGTTGGGTCTTGTCGTGGCCGTGGGTTGGTCGACAGCAACTCGCCGGTGAGGTAGTGCCACGGGGCGGGTGGCGACGCGTCGGGTGCGATTCTGCCGGATTCGCGCGCAGGCAGTGCAAAGGGGCTGATTTTGGGCAAGGTTTGTGCAAGATTTCAAATTCAAACATGGCAAACTCCAAAAGCAAAACTTGTAGTCCAAACTATATACTTCAACTCCTAGAAACACATTAGGCACAAATTCGAGCTAAATCGCAAGTTATTTAGTGCCAAACTTTGTGGGAACACCGGTCGGGACACTTAACTGATTTTCGGCTTATGGCGGATTTTCAGCATTTTAGCTGACTTTGGTTCCATTTTTGAAAAGGTACTACGGAGTTTTGGGCCTAGATCAAAAATGTGGAGTTGTAGTAGACTTTTAGTACTCAAACTTTTGTAAAGGGTCTAGCACAAGTTTAGTTTCAAAGTTGTGAGAACTTGCATGCCAAGTTGAGGTCTTTCACTGTTTTAGACTTAGAGCTGTCTTTGCTGTTTTTGAATTTGTTACTAACTTTAGCCTAGAGTTCACGCAACATCTAGGGTGACTTAGTCTAGACTCATATTGACAAGCATGTTCTTCAAAGTTTATTCTAGAACTTTTGCAAAAGCTCTACCCTAATATCTGGTCTAGAATTTGAAATAATAGCAACTAAAGTACCCTACATAGCACTGTTTTCAACACTTAACATTATTGAAATGGGGTTGATTTGCCACTGAGTTTAAATCTAGTTTTTTAACCTCTTCCTCTCAAAATCACTCAAAGTGACAATAAGAAAAGTTGTTGGGTTTGTAAATTTCTACAACTCTTATATTAACAAAAAAATTAAGTTTCTATGTAAAATTTCAAGTTTTGAAATGACCCTAAATTAAGCTCCTAAAGGGCATTTTTAATCTTTCAAGTGCTAGATTAGTGTCTAATCATCTTATTCAAGCTTAAGCAAGGTTAATTTAGCTAGGGTTGTTACAGCCTACCCCTCTTAAAAGGATTCTCATCTCAATATTGGAGTGAGGAAAACTGGTGTGGCGGTGCTGCACTCCACATTTACTAGCAAAACTTGTTCCAAAAAAACTGTGGGAAGCGCCGGAATCAAATAATATGAAGGCAGGGTGATGATGTACAGAAAATGTACCCGTCATCACTGGAGTGCTTTCTAGAAACTCTGCCAGATTGGTGAAGTTCAATCTGCCCTGATAAACTTGCACCTGCGGCCTTTTCCCTTTATTATTCCTGGGGTTGCTTTGACCAGGCCTCTGATTCTTGTTCTGAGGGCAATCCTTGGTGAAATGAACAGTGTTCCTGCAGGTGAAGCAACGGTTTCCATTACCAGGGTGCGGAGGTTGTGGAGGTTTGGCCATGGCCCTGTGATTGAAATCCAGGGGAACGGGGTGATGCCTGCTGCGGCGGATGTGCAACCCATCTCTCAGGCTATGTAGCCATGCGAGGCACGGACGGGGGAACCAACCTAAACTTCTGAGCGGGGGCACTAGGTGATGGCATTGGAGCCTTCCTCTTCTTGTCGGCTTAAGAGCCATCACACAGTTTTCCTGCGATATTGCCAGATTCACCAGCTCATTGTACGTATCAAAATGGGGTTGATTTGCCACTGAGTTTAAATCTAGTATTTGAACCTCTTCCTCTCCAAATCACTTAAAGTGCCAATAAGAAAAGTTGTTAGGTTTGTAAAGTTCTACAACTCTTATATTAACAAAAATTTAAGTTGCGATGTAAAATTTCAGGTTTTGAAATGCCCCAAATTAAGCTCCTAAAGGGCATTTTTGACCTTTCAAGTGCTAGATTAGTGGCTAATCATCCTATTCAAGCTTAAGCCAGGTTAATTTAGCTAGGGTTGGTACAGGACACCTACTGCCGCAAGCTCTCATGTTGATCAATGGCCTGGTAGTAGGCGTTCTTCCAATCAGTTATGGAAGCCTTCAACTGGGGTTCCTGATTCTTATACTCTGCACAACAGAGACCAAAAGTCAGTCAAAAAGACTATAGGCTACCAACAGACGAACACAACAAAAAGATGAGTACTTATCTTCAAGCTTATGGCTCAATGACTTGTTCCAGGCAGCAAGGCGCTCTTTCTTCTTTTCCAACTCTTGTACCTGCGGCCGAAAGGTCACCACCGTGCTGTCAAGTTTCATGACAAACCGGGAAGTCTGCTGCCACTCCTCAGCCAGCTCTTTTTGCAGTGCCTCAACATGCTGCACAATCTCGCCATAGTCCCGCAACAACTGGGACTTCCGGCGGGAGCAGTTGATCAGGTCCTGTTATTCAGAAATTAGTACTCGAGTACCACACGGAGTACAAATTGCGGGCATTCGAAAGTAAAGCATAAGGCAAAGTTCAAACTTACCTCAGTGTAAGACGCAACGCGCTGGTTCATATCGAGTATGGTGGTCACCGTGTGTGCATCTAGCAGAGGATCGTCAATCAGCTGGACTGCCTCAAGCAGCACCTGAATCTCAATGCTTGGCTCGATCCTCGCCCTGGGCACTAGGACGATCTCACGGCTAGACGGCGTGCCAGCTTCAGAAGTCGTCCCGATAGCAGCAGCCACGACTTCAAGGGCTAGGGCGGCTTCAATCTCGGGGGCTTCGAGAGCAGCAACATTGAGGGGGATAGCTTCTATGATCACAGGAGGGGGCAGACTCTGCATGGGAATAGCCATGGGAAGAGCCCCAGGTATAGCAGGCTCGGGGGCTAAGGCCACGAGTACTTACTGCTCTCAGCGGGTTGGCGGCGTTGAACTCCGAGACTACTCGGGGATCTCATTGGCATTCTTAAAGAAGCGCTTCAACCTCACCATCACCCATCGATGGAGATTTCTTCAAGCATCATCCTTGATGAGTTGTCGAGGCCCGAGTACTCGTAACCCTAGGTGTGGCGGAGCTGCAGGGGTTGCACTCATCTCTTCAAAAAATTGAAGGCGACTCTAACACCATCAGTCCCTGATCCTTCAAGTGGGCGATCTTGACCAAGAGGTCGGGTACTTGAAGACTGTTCCCGTGCGTCGGCTCGTCAATCACCTGTTGTTCCATTTTGGGTGTGACCAGTCACCTTTGGCAGCTTCGAATTGTGGTCTTCAATGTAGAACCACTTCTCCTTCCACCCAGAGTGCGACTCCAGCAACTCAAGTTCAAGTACAGACTACTACTCTTCTCAAGGACTTGAATTTTGGTGCCACCGACTACTGTAGTGCACTCCAGTTTTGGCTGCGGCTTCACCTAGAATATTTTGTGGAACAGCTGAAAGTGGGGCTGAATCCCCAAGAAAGCCTCGCACAAATGCACAAAGATAGTGATGTGGAGCATGCTATTGGGATTGAGGTAGACTAGCTGAAACTTGTAATAATCCAAAAGACCCCGCAGAAAATCAGAGGAGGGGATGGCAAAACCCCGCTCGACAAAGTGGGTGAAGGTTACCGTCTCCTCGGGGTACTCTTCAAACGGCCACGCATTACCGAAGGCACACCTCCAGCCTACGGTTGCTTTGTCCTATAGTAGCTTTGCCTTCTCCAGTGCCTGGATCTATTCTTCCTTCAGGGTTGATCTCTTCCAAGCATAGGCAGGAGTTGGCGGCGCGGTCTAGTTCATCTTCCCGTATTTGGGCGGAGGCAGCTGCGGCTCCTTCCCCTTTCCATATCTCTTCCTAGAATTCTCAGCGCCCCTAGAAGCATATGCTTTCCTCCCCATCTCGGATGTCACGAGCCTCTTCTTGCGCACATGCTCGGGGGCTTACAGGAGGGTGGCGGCATCGGCACTCTAAGATTGGATTGCGGCGGTGCTGGGCAGTAGGGTTTTTGGAAGCGCAAATAGCAGATGCTAATGGCGGAGTAAATGGGGGTAATTTCTCTCATCTATTTATAATAGAAGCGGAGTAATGGAGGTAATGGCCCGATGTTTTCGCCTTTGGCCGTTAATTTCGCATGTGGCCATCAGTTTCCGAAGTTACCGCAAAATATAAGATTACTGTTGGCGACGGTCACGATGACTGGTGGTTGACCCTTATACCTCCTAAAACTAGTCGGCTAATGGCTCGGGGGCTGTGTGCCACGTGCCCGTCGGCTAAAAAGTTTTTTCTCTGGAGTTTAAGGTGAGGACAATACAAATGCAGATTGACCCTCAGCCTGATTTTTCGATTCAACCTAAGGCTCAGGGGTTACTCCATATGGAGTGCGATTTTCATCGCACTTTCATATATAAATTCAAGGACAGATATTCAAGACAGCTTCGGATGAGGCTTTAGCACATTCTAGCCGCATGGCGGTACTTGAGTTACTTGAAGGCTCAACTTTGACAGAGTACTCAGAAGAGCACCAAAAATTAGTCGGATGAAGCCTATAAAGGTACTTGGGATTGCTGCATTTCACTAAAACGTACTCGGGGGCTTGTCGTACATACCTCTATGGGCCCACCAGAAGGTTTGGACAAACTCATACACAGGGTTGTACACCGAGACGTGTCAAACATGGGGACTACGGTGCAGGCTGGCGTAGTCTGCGTGGAGGACAAGAACTAGTCAAGGACTCAGAGACTACACGTAGCAGTTAGAGTAGGACTCTGTGGTCGAATCCAACTAGTACTCTTGTAAAATAACCGACATGCAACCCTACTCCTCCGATATATAAGGACGGGCAGGGACCCCCTCCAAACAAGTTCAATTGAATACAAGCAAATAACACACAGGACGTAGGATATTATGCGATCTAGCGTAGCGGCCCGAACCTGTCTAAATCGCGTGCCTACGTACACCGTCGAGTTTATGATTTCGGCGACACCCACCAACCAAAACTCTACCTTGGGTACTCCCCTTGGTAGGTTCCCAGGTTTAAACACCGACACCGCCGCCGCTTCTCACCGCCGGTGAGGGGCGAGCGGAGGGGGGAGGGGAGGGGAGGCAGAGGAAGGGGCCAACCGGTGAGAGCACAAGGCGGAAGAGGAAGGGAGAGGAAGCTACAGACAAGAGAGAGAGAGAGAGAGAGATAGATAGGAGATAGAGGAGATGAGGATGAGGGAGGCGGAGCGGAGGGAGCTGAGGAGATAAGGGAGTCGGAGCGGGCGGTGCGTGGATTAAAAAATCTAAGTGTTTGCGGTGTGCGTGGACGGGAAACCTCTTGTACCGGGTGGAGGCTTTACCCGGTATTAAATCCTTCGTCATGCTTCAATTCAACACGTTGATGCAGTCATTTTCTTTTCTTTCCAAAATATGTCACATCCATTTAACAATTATACAAGGAAATATTGTGAATTCAATTTGTACGGTTATGAAGATTGTAATTATTTTTCTTATCTTCCTTTTCTTTTATTTTTCTTCTTACAGCACACACAAAAATATCGATGACCCTTTTGAAGCTGATGTGATGTTTTGCTGGCCTTTAGTAACGAAGTAACCAAACGAGAGAATTTTTCCATCTCCAGCGATTCCCATTATTTGTTTAACAGCTGCATACACAATATCACCTTGGTTTACTCCCCAAACTATATAAAAAATATTATGATTGATAGTTGACATGTTCCAAAAATGTTTCAAATTTTTATGTTGCTATTTCATCGGGTCGGAATATTTCATATTATTCTATCACAAGATATGAAAATAAATAAATGAAAAAATAACTACAAATCATCATAAAAGTTTTCCGAACATAGGCTATAATGAAATGTATATATCAACCCACAAAATTCGAACCGAAACATAGCACATATGAAAAGAAACAAAAAGAAAAATAGAAACGAATGCCGTTTGAGGAGCTAAAATGGACCTGAATAGTTTGGCGAATAAACTGAACCAATATTTTATAAAAAGGTCAAATGGACGAAGTTAATCATTTTTTTTGTCAGTAAATAGTCTTTTTTCCTAAATCTAAAATTACAACATCTTTACCGAGTGTCCATTACTTTTCTGTTACTTAGGTTTGCCATTGTGTTCTGTACGTGCTAGATAAATAGCAATAATATATATTTGAGTATGCTACAAATTCTTTCTTAAGTTAACAGGGGAGCTGGAGGAATATATACACACGGAGTTTCCACTAACCCTACACTTTAGTCATTAAATTATGTTCGCCCTCTTTATCTGAACATGGATTTTTCACATGTATGTGCAACCACATGAGTTATACAAGCCATTCATTTTTGAATCAATGGTGAGATGGATTATGGGTATGTGAGAAATACATGAGGTAGATAGATCAACGGTAGGATAGAGAGAAATCAATGGTTAAAATAATGTGGTTTTACATTTTTTCCTCTTTATCCACCGTATACTTTGCGCTATTGTTGCTACTTTACGGAGCAATGCAATTGACTGTAATTTAGGGGCTTTTTCTTCTTCTTTTTTTGTGAGTGCAAATTGATAATTAGGTGGGAGCGGGCAAAATAATGCCGTAATTTGGCATCAGCGTATCCGACCGATGTAAGGAAGGTTGTTTATTTCGCATCAGCATATGCAATGGAATCACGCATGTACGTACCTAAAGTTGTAAAGTCGCCGACGCCGGAGGGGTGGATATGTGGATCGGACCGTACCCGTGAACAAATGCAGCTCAAACATGTGGCATGGAGAAAAAACAAAACGAGGGGAACCGTGTCAGCTGCCGGATGAACTTGCCTGCTTTTCCGGGTCATATCACTACATGCATCTGCCTGCCCATGATATGTTGTCCTGGTGCAACCATCTCGTGTCCGGAAATAAAAAAAATAGACTAAATCCAGAAAATATATTAGAAGAAATAGAACAGTAGAGAAGCATTGGTTGTCTACCGCTAGTGAATAAAAACAAGGAAAAAGAAACGAATTGTTCTGTGCATAGTAATGGACAATGGTGATAATGTAGATGGATGGTCTCCCTTGTCAATCGCTCGCTCTATAAATAGAGGCCCAGCAATGCAAAGCTCACTCCACTCAACACAAGCTAGCTCAGCTCATCTCGTCTGCTGTTTGATCTCGTAATCTCAGCAGAGTGAGAAGCCTAGCTGCAACTCAAGCTTTAGTTTCCTCCCAAAACAAAAATTTAAGGTTGCATTGTGAGTGAGGTAGCAGGATGTGCGGCATCCTTGCTGTGCTGGGCTGCGCCGACGAGGCTTCGCTGCAGGGAAAGAAGCGCGCCCGCGTGCTGGAGCTGTCGCGCCGGCTCAAGCACCGGGGCCCAGACTGGAGCGGGCTGCGGCAGGTGGGCGACTGCTACCTCTCCCACCAGCGCCTCGCCATCATCGACCCGGCCTCCGGCGACCAGCCCCTCTACAACGAGGACGAGTCCGTCGTCGTCACCGTCAACGGCGAGATCTACAACCACGAGAACCTCAGGACCCACCTCTCCGCTGCCGGCCACAAGTTCAGGACTGGCAGCGACTGCGAGGTCATCGCTCACCTGGTTGGTATATACTCATATGTTTTGTCAGTGTATCTGTCTGTTTCAGTCACCTGCTCACCTCTCACTGATCGTATTTGTAGTACGAGGAGCATGGGGAAGGTTTCGTGGACATGCTGGATGGCGTCTTCTCCTTCGTCCTGCTCGACACCCGCCACGGCCGCTTCATGGCGGCCCGCGACGCCATCGGCGTCACGCCCCTCTACATCGGGTGGGGAATCGACGGCTCGGTCTGGATTTCGTCGGAGATGAAGGCCCTGCACGACGAGTGCGAGCACTTCGAGATCTTTCCCCCGGGCCACCTCTACTCGAGCAAGGAGGGAGGGTTCACGAGATGGTACAACCCTCCGTGGTACGACGAGGAGGCCGTCATCCCGTCGGTTCGCTACGACCCGCTGGCGCTCAGGAAGGCCTTCGAGAAGGCCGTGATCAAGAGGCTCATGACCGATGTCCCCTTCGGCGTTCTGCTCTCCGGCGGCCTGGACTCGTCGCTGGTGGCGGCCGTCACCGTCCGTCACCTGGCGGGGACCAAGGCCGCCAAGCGCTGGGGCACCAAGCTCCACTCCTTCTGCGTGGGCCTGGAGGGATCCCCTGACCTCAAGGCCGCCAAGGAGGTGGCGGATCACCTGGGCACCCTGCACCATGAGTTCCACTTCACCGTGCAGGACGGCATCGACGCCATCGAGGACGTCATATACCACACCGAGACGTACGACGTCACCACCATCAGGGCGAGCACGCCCATGTTCCTCATGTCCCGCAAGATCAAGTCGCTCGGGGTCAAGATGGTCATCTCCGGCGAGGGCTCCGACGAGATCTTCGGAGGATACCTCTACTTCCACAAGGCCCCCAACAAAGAAGAGTTCCACCGCGAAACCTGCCGGAAGATCAAAGCTCTGCATCAGTATGATTGCTTGAGGGCCAACAAGGCAACCTCTGCTTGGGGCCTTGAGGCTCGTGTGCCCTTCTTGGACAAGGAGTTCATCAACGAGGCCATGAGCATCGATCCCGAGTGGAAGATGGTACTGACGATCTCAAGCACTTCATTGAAACTGAAACCTCTTTTTTTCAGACAGTGACCATTTCTGACTTCATTACAGGTCCGGCCTGATCTTGGAAGAATTGAGAAGTGGGTACTGAGGAAGGCATTCGACGATGAGGAGAACCCATTCCTGCCAAAGGTACGCAACATTCGGCTGCCCAAGGTAACATCCAGAGACATCTGCAGCAGTGACTGACACTTAATCTACGCACTTGCAGCATATCCTGTACAGGCAGAAGGAGCAGTTCAGTGATGGTGTTGGGTACAGTTGGATCGATGGCTTAAAGGCCCATGCAGCATCAAATGTAAGTCAATTCTCATGACAATTTCGGTAAAAAAATAATTGCCTGTTGCAAGGTCCTTATATGAAATCACTCCATACAAAATAAATGGATGCAGGTGACTGACAAGATGTTGTCGAATGCAAAGTTCATCTTTCCACACAACACCCCGACCACAAAAGAGGCCTACTACTACAGGATGATCTTTGAGAGGTTCTTCCCCCAGAAGCCGGCGATCCTGACGGTGCCCGGCGGCCCAAGCGTGGCGTGCAGCACGGCCAAGGCCGTCGAGTGGGACGCGCAGTGGTCGGCGAATCTCGACCCCTCGGGGAGGGCGGCGCTGGGCGTCCATCTCGCCTCCTACCACCAATCCGAATCCGAGTCCGAATCCGGCGCTCAGCAGCAGAACAAGCATGCCCCGGCCACCATCGCGGCAGGAGCCAAGAAGCCCAGGACCATCAAGGCTACAACGACGCCGCCAGGCGTTGTCATCGAGGGCTAGCTCGCTACAAATTACTAAATGATTAAGCAAAGCTGCCATTATATTTAAGCTGTTCGGCGCATGCTGTAACTAGTAGTCGTGTTTAATCCTGAATATCCTTTTCTTAATCTTTATGTATCGAGGAACCAATATATGCTTACTTTGCTCGAATAATGAGTTGGATGCCATGTTGTTTGGATGAAATCAGTGATGTCCTGCGCTACTTGTGTTTTCTAACCTACTCTCGTCACTTGAAAGCTACCACTTGACAGTTTTCGCCATATGGTACCTGGCTTTTCCAGACATTTTGTAGTGGCATTTAGAAAGCAAAATTCTGATGTCTGTATTGATTATGCAATTACATGAGAAGAGATGAGAGTCCTAGCCTCGAGAATATTTAAGTAATTGTGAACAGTCAGATATAACACTGTTCTGTTGGCCAAAACTTTCTCAGAAAAAAAAAACCGAGGAAGTTGGATGAGTGAAAAAAGGACTGAGTTTGCAGTTATGAGTGTCTGCTATTGGGGGTAAGAAAAATCATGTGGGAGCGGGAGTGGGAGTGTGGGACCATCCGAAGCTGTGTGCGTTTCTAGTGCAAGAAAATCCCAAACAGCATGTCATTTCGTCAAGCAATCTTTGGAAGATCATAGTCATGCTGATAGTCTATTTGCCCCAAGACAGCAATTGAAATGCTATCAACATATTATATGTATTTGAAGGTGAATATAGACTAGAATAATATCATGTCATATCTCCCTGTTAGGCTGGGAGAGTCAAATGAGCATGTATCTATCGGAAAATCATATAGTTGATATACCAGCATTAGCGTCAAAAGTTCTCAAACTTAAGTACCAACGCCCTTTTCCGCTCAATGAGTGAATGGAAGACAAAGAAACCATTTCTAGGTGGGCAACCAAAAGGGTTTAATTGGTCTCAGTGTGCAGATTATGTAAGCATAGTCTGAGTTCAGTTCCATACCATTTGCTCCTCAAGTCCATGTAGAGATTCTGAGCACACTATGAGCCTATGAATCATAGTTACTTCTCTGTTCAAGCAATAGTTGTCTCAGGGAAATGCACAGTATTCAAGAATCACTGCAGCAACTTCATAGACAAGAAAAACTGAAACCCAGCATAAATGTCCATTAACTACTGCATTCAGATTAACATAGTCAGTGCGGCCCAGTTTAGCCTATCAATTTCCCATCTCCTGTTCTATAGAATAAGGCAACACTTGTAATGGAGAAGAAAGCATTTGCAAATAAACCACCATATTGCTCATCCACTTCTTGTAAATATTGGACCGATCTTAACCAAATATTTCTGATATGTCAATGTCATATCAACAAACTTGGGTGTCATCATGTGTCAGTTTCAAAAGATATTTTAACGCCCCAGCCACGGATAGTGGACAATCTCTTTTCTCCTTTCTTAAATAACTTGAGAGAATTGCATGATTTCAATTCATGACCATCATGCTTTATTTTTATCAAGTTGTCCATATCTGCTCAAGTAGTGGCTTTCTCACAATTTGACAACACGACAGAGTAACTCAAACATTAGGAAGCCTATAATAATCATGTACTCATGTGGTGTTGACAATACATCTCTTTCGCTCTTTCTGTCTGCTAATCCCCTCTATTATCTTTACCATTCAACGGATATACTGCAGTGAAGTGTGTGGGCACCAGAGAGTAGATTCTGCTTACGTACTTCAAACTCCATTGCTCGTTCTATGAAATCTATCAACATCCAATTCAACCGAACTATATCCAGGAAGCTTGCTGACTTTAACTTCTTTCATGAAGTCTCTTATTCTCTCTGCATCACTGTACCTTCCAGCATCTGAATATATGTTTGCCAAGCTCATGTAGTAGCCACTCTTTCCAGGAGACATGTCCATCAATCTCTTTGAAACCTGTTCAGCAGCCTCCATTTCTCCATGCACACGACAGGCTGCCAGTGCACCTCCAAGCATTGCTTCGTCAGGCTCAAAAGGCATTTCCTCTATCATCTTCACGGCCTCAACAACACGCCCTGCTCTACCGAGCGTGTCAGCCATGCAAGAGTAATGCTTCAGTTCAGGCTCAATACCCCACCGTTTCATACCCTCAAAGATAGCATAAGCTTTGTCCACCATGCCTGAATGTGCACAAGCTGACAATGCCCCGAGAAAGGTGACCGAGTTTGGTTGGATTCCTTCAGTTGCCATTCTATCGAAAAGTCCCAATGCAACATCAGAACGCCCATTCAAACCATGACCAAGTATCAGTGCACTCCACGAGATAACATCCCGCCTAGGAATCCCAGCAAACACCCTCTCAGCTAACGCAAAGTCCCCACACTTGACATACATGTCCACAAGCGCGTTCCCAAGTGACAGAGGCATGCCTAGGAACCTCCGGACGCAGCAAGCGTGCACACTCCTCCCATGACGGCGCCACCCGAGCTGCCCGCACGCGAGGAGCAGGCTGACCATGACCACCGCGTCCAGCTCCATCCCTGCTGCCACCATGCCACCAAAGAACCGCAGCGCCGCGTCGGGCTCCCCTCTCTGAGCGTACGCGGACAGCATGGATGTCCACAGGACGGCGTCCCATTCGCGCATTCCGTCGAACATCCTCCGCGCGTCGGCGAGGTTCGACAGGCCCGCGTAGCAGAGCACCAGCGCGGACGCCACGAAGAGGTTGTCCTGCGCGCTGAGCTTGACGGCGAGCGCGTGGGACGAGGCCGCGAATCCTGCGGCGCCGGTAAGCGCGCAGGAGCGGCGGACTGGAGGTAGGGTGAAGTGGTCCGGCTGGACGCCCCGCGCGAGCAAATCGCGGAACGTGCGGAGCGCCTGCGCGGGGCGGCCGGAGCGCGCGAGCGACGCGAGGAGGGCGTTGCAGGAGGCAAGCGTGGTCGCGGGGACGGGAGGCATGTGGCGCACACCGAGGCCGCTGGCGATGCCGTCTCCCCGCCTTCGATGGCATCGGGCGGTGGACCGAGACCCGTGGGTTCACACCCGACGGGAGCGGGGACGGGTCCGGAATTCCCCTGCGGGGGTCTCGAATTCATGGACATGGCAGGTGCGAGGTTGGGTTAAAAATTTCCCCCGCGGGGACCATGAAGCCTCGAATTTGACCCACGAAGCACAGCTACTGCCGCACCAGCCTGCTCACCTGCACTAGCCCACATCTCCCCCGCACCGGCATGCTCACCCGCTCTCCCACGCCTTGAGCCCAGCAGCCCTCCACCCCCTTCTCCTCTCTTACGGTCTCTCCCCCTCTCTCCGTCCCCTGCCGTCCTCCATCCACCCTATCCCCACGGACCCACTCCACGCGGCGGTGGCAACCGCCGCGCCGCTAGGTCACCTGCGACCCACGCCCCTCGCCTCGCCCTCGCCTATGCCCCGCGTCCCTCACCCTTGCCTTTGCCGTCCCCTGCCCTGCACCCTCGCCCTCGCCCGCGTCCCTCGCTCGCACCTCTCGCCCCTCGCCCGCGCGGCCTCGCCCTCACCAGTCACCCTCGCCCGCGCCGCCCCTGCCCCACACCCTCACCCCTCGCACATGAGCGCCGCCCGTGCTCCTCGACCCCTCCGCCCGCGACGGCGGTGGCGCGGACCCCACGACCATGGGCGGCAGCGCCTGGGGGCAATGTCGGCGATAGGGAGCCCGGCGGGCGGCGCAGCCCCCGCAAACACGGCGGCGGCGACGCAGCCCCCACGGACCGATAGCTCGGGTGTTAGGGGACTCGCTGGGTTTCGGGCACCCTCGGGTTTCGAGGTCGGGGCAGGATTTCCACCCGAATAGGGTTTCCGGTTCAGAGCAGGTTTACTATTCGGGTTTCGGGGTGGGTCCGTGGAAGCTTAACCCGGCCCCGACCCGTCCCGTTGCCATCCCTATCGCCGCCGACTGCCACGTGCTGACAGGAGAATTGGGCCGTGACAATGCTGGGGAACAGTGCGGCGGCGGTCGGCCGGCGGTGGTGTGTTATTTTGCCGGAGGCCTGAGTTTTGGGCTTGTGCTGCAGGTGGGCTCACCACAGAGCAAAATTCTCCTACTTATCGAGCCTAGGAATTTTCAGACTTGATAAGTTCTCAGGCCCGGTCATCATGTAAGGCCATGCGCGCCAGAAATTCTTTTTATTAAACCTTTCAGCTCTCTCTTCTCATTAACGGAAGCGGGTTAGAGTTGGAACCCAATAATATATAATATAGGTTGGGCTAGAATGTTTTGGGCCCGATTATTTTGTCTTCTGAGTGAGAGAGCGTGTCGATGCCAACCAGTCCACGAAATGCGATGACTTCGTCGCGTCAAGCCGTCAAGTGGCGATCGATGCCAGCCAACAAGACAACCGTCACTTTTGTCAGCGCCATCCTGACTGCACCGTCACTTTTGTACGCCTGCCAACTTCCCAGATCGGGTGCGTTCTTCTCTCGATCCCTAGCACGCAAGAGCGTCTAGATTCACTCGGTGACTCGGTGTCCGTCCGGCAGAAGCAAAGCGCGAGCTCACTTTAATGGCAGCATCACTAACGAATGCCGGGATAAGAAGCCGCGCACGTCGCGATGAGCCGTCCCTGTCCAGCAACCCGCCGGCAGGGCCGGGTGCCGCTTATTCGTCGCCGGCGTCACCGCGTCCGCCGTGCCGTGCGTGCTGCTCCTGCTCTCCCGTTCGTCCAGCATGATGCAGAGCACAGGCAGGCAGACCAACTTTGCCCTGACGAAGACGACGACCCTGATGATCGGCGGCGGTTTCTCGTACGCCTGTATTACATCGTAGGAAAGGAAAGCATAAAGCAAAGCTGGATGCGATGCATGCGTCTACTTCTTTGATCTATCCTCGAATTATTAGTGCTTTTTCTCCCCACAGCGGCACAGCGCTCGATCTTTTTTGAAAAGTCTCATATAATTGCATGCTTAATTTCTGCGTCCTGGTTCTATCGATCGATAGATCAGAGTTGCTTTGGCAATGTTGTTTGTCGTGTTTCTCGTCGTTGAGCTTGCAGACTGAACTACCGAACGTTCTTTCCCCGACTGTCGCTGTGAACTCTTTTCCTGGAGAGATGAACTAGCAGATAACCATACTGCACCTACCAGGTGAAAAGACTATGCATGACGTTTCTACTCAGAAGATTCAGCGTTTATAGTTTACGGCTTTTGGAGCTGTTTTGGGTACCTGCTGTCTTGTTGTAAAAATTGTAGATAGAGAAACTGCTAATAACTTGCAATTAGTTGCAACAAAAGTACAGGCAACCTGGCAATTACAAGCTTTAAGATTCAGCTGACAAATGCGGTTCTGTTGTGATTCGCAATGAGGATGCAGGGCAATATGGACTCATCTCTTGCAGTTGATCGATGCTACTGTGTACACTTTGTATATTTCACAGACAACACAAGCGACTAAAAAATTTTCAGTCAAGGTCATTCACGATTCTTTGTAATGACAAGGAAATAAAGATAGTGCTAGTAGAGTAGGTTATCTCAAATGGAATCAAAGGAGCCAATGCAATGAGTGCTTTTGTCTGATGGGCTACGCTTCTCCTTTGCTAGGCCTGTCGTATCGGCCTGGCTAGTGTTGGACTGGCTCCTGCAGATCCATGGACCACCGTGGCATTGGTGATCGAAGCAAGCAACAAGCTCCACCGAAAAATTAAAGCAACATCTTTTACAAATGTTTTTGGACGATATAGACAATGTAGGTTAGCTCATAGGACGTTGTAACAGAAGACCTGTTCAATAAACAAGAAGAGATAGATGCAAATGATATTCAGAATGGGAAAGCCAATGGACAGGACAGATGGGAGCCACCAAGTGCAGGCTTACAGTTTAATTTTCTTTCAACTCCTGCCTATGTGCCTGTGCATGGAGTTAGTTTAGAGTTTAGACCCAAAAAAAAAGGGAGAGCACCATCAAAGCTGGAGTTTGAGTGGGCTTTTCTTTTGATTGGGCATAAAGATCCAGGACAAAGATGAATCTCTGACCAGGGATCTGAATATTACCTGTCTATCTAGCTTTGGCGCCTACCTTCATCAGCGAGCAATCAAGACGCCCACGAACGACATGGCGGACGCCGACATCCTTTAGCACAAAGCTTTTTTATTCTCAGCACAAAGTTAAACAAAGGCACGGCCAAAAATGCGCTCGTGTTTCTGAGCTCCAACAGCGGCACCAGCAGGCAGGCAGACGCAAAGGAGAGACGATCCACCCGTCCATCAGTGTGTGTGCATCAAGCACGGAGAGCGAGTGAAACAAAGGTTGGTGGAGGCAGACGAAGGCGAGGATCCGATCTGTGTTGTACTGTTGTTCCATCATCATGTTATCGCGATGTGAGTGTAGTGTATAGTGTATACAAGCTAAGGACATGATAAAGCATATGTAGTAGCTTGTGTAGGTTCATCGCAGTTCATGGTGCTGAAATGGAACGTGTGTAAGGAACTGAAGGAGGGAGAGAGCAGGTAGGGGCCTATTCGTCCAAAGAAGTGTACATCAGTATATTTGAGGGGAGACATAATGAGAGGGTGTGAAAGATTTCATGAATAAAGCTGAAATGAAAGAAACAGACCGGCGATCATTGTCGACAAATTATCGCCTCATTAGTGCCTATTGATCGCGAAACTAATGCTCTAGTGGTACTGGTACAGTAGGAATGGCGATAACAACACCTTCATGACGACAATGAATCTTTGTTTCTCTCTGATGTATGATCTGTCGTATTTGTAAATTTCCAAAATGTATCAATATGTGATTATTGAAGTAACAGTGACATCTAATGGCTGAAGATGACAGTACGCACTTCTCTTTTCTTCCTCCTTTTTTTCCTTTCCTTCGTCCTCTCTCTGAGATAGCTACTCTATGAGTCCATCAGGTAGTGGTTTTGCCAATTTTCCTTTGCTTTAACGTGGTATACCCTTTCATGAACAAGTTACGTGCTACCTTCTCAATTGCGTCACCTTAATCGACAGCACATCAGAGTAAAAAGCTTTTTTTTCTACGTTATTCTTTTCCGCAGAGGAACTGAAATACACTCCAAACTGTCTTTCATACTAGTACAGCTTAGCTGAAGATGTTGATGAACCGATGGATCTTTTTGGAGCGCCCGTGCCATCCTTCAACGTGTGTCTTCCTTTGCTGCGGTACACTGAAGGCCGTTCGTTCCCTCTTTTTTATAGTGCGAGGATCGCCGATTGGTGCCGATGATTTTTTCCCGCAAGTATTTTCTACATAAAAATCGTGTCTCGTGTTCAATCTTATTTTCGTATTATTTACTAACAAGTGGTACTAGAACTGGTCACGAGATTTGATTGAAAAAAATTAGGGTTTCAGTCCCAGTTCTATGCCGCCGGAACTAATATGATACGGCGATTCCATCCGCTCCGAGCAGGTCTCGTCGTTATCGCCGGCGCGTTGCTTCCTCGGTTTCCGAGGGAAAATCGACGGAATTCGTTTTCCGTCTCCTGGTCGAAGCCACCGGGCTTTCACCGTTCCTGCCATCGTCGACACGTCGCCGCCGAGTTCGAGTCGGACCGGCACTTGTATCTGCCGACGGGGTGTTTGGATCTAAAAAATCCTAACTAAAAATTCATGTCACATCAAATATTCGAAGACTAATTAGAAGAACTAAATATAAAAATTCATGTCACATCGAATATTCGAAGACTAATTAGAAGAACTAAATATAAGCTAATTATAAAACTAATTACATAGATGGAGACTAATTTTCGAGACGAATCTATTAAGCCTAATTAATCCATCATTAGCATAAGTTTACTGTAGCACCATATTGTCAAATCATGGACTAATTAGGTTTAATAGATTCGTCTCGCAAATTAGCCTCGATCTGTGCAATTGATTTTATAATTAATTTATATTTAATACTCCTAATTAGTATCTAAACATTCGATGTGATAGAAACTCTATGAACTTTAGGAGCTGCTAAAGACCAAACGGGACCAAACGGGGCCAAAAGTTCCGCTGCTACCCTACAACTCTTGTCGTGAGGCAAGAGAGAAGGACCCTGCTGGCTATTCCGGCCTGGTTGGTTCCTGTGACCCATCACATCGAATGTTCTGATACTAATTAGAAGTATTAAATATAGATTATTTATAAAATCCATTACATAAGTAGAGGCTAAACGGCGAGACGAATCTATTAAGCCTAATTAGTCCATGATTTGACAATGTGTTGCTACGGTAACATTTGCTAATGATGGATTAATTAGACTCGTCTTGTCGTTTAACCTCCACTTTGTAATAGGTTTTGTAAATAACCTACGTTTAATACTCTTAATTAATATATAAACATTCATGTGACACGTGCTAAAAATAAGCAAAGGAACGAAAAGCCGCCTCCCGGAGGCGACACAGCGAGCAGAGTGTTCAAGCGCAAGTTCTCAGGCGGAGCAGAAATCCTTCTGTTGCTGCACTGGGATCGAGGAGAAGTACAGCGGCTCCTCTGTTCCTCGCGTGAATTTTGGTGTAATTTTGCTACGGTCACACCAAGATCTACAAGGAGATCGCATTTGCTCTTTGCTAATCGTACACATGAGCTGTACACAGGCTATAGGTTCTGCTAGGGTTACACAGGTTACCTAGATTATTTACTGCAGATTATTTTTCTTCTGATTATTTCTTTGTAATGGCTTCAATGAACTATGATATTCCATTGCTGGATCGAGATACAAGCGGCCTGTTCGCTTCAGCTTATTTAGTCGGCTTATCAGCCACCAAACAGTATTTTCCTCTCACAACAAATCAGCCGTTTCAGCTTTTCAGCCAGCTTATAAGCTGAAGCGAACAGGCTCGCATTATGGCAAGTCAAGATGCAAGCTATTCTAGCGCAAGCTGATTTGGATGATGCGCTTGATAAATTCGGGAACAAGGATTCAAAGTCTTGAATCGATGATGAGGAGAGGAAAGATCGTAAGACCTTGTCTCATATTCATCTTTATCTTTCAAATAATATTTTGCAAGAGGTTTTGCAAGAGAAAACTGTTGCTGCTTTATGACTCAAATTAGAGTCAATTTGCATGTCTAAAGATTTGACAAGTAAGATGCATATGAAGATGAAGTTATATACGCACAAGTTGCAAGAAGGTGGTTATGTGCCTAACCATCTTTCGATCTTTAAGGAGATCGTTGCTGACCTACAGTCTATGGAGGTAAAATATGATGATGAAGACTTGGGTCTCATTCTTTTGTGCTCACTGCTTAGTTTTTTTTTGGCAAACTTCGGAGATACCATATTGTATAGTCGTGATACGATAACCATGAATGAAGTCTATGAGGCATCGCAAGCCAAGGAAAAGATGAAACAGATGGTGTCTTCTGAAGGTTCCGCTTCCAATGGAGAAGCTTTGTCTGTTCATGGCAGGACACAAAGTAAATCAAATAATGAATATAGAGGCAAGAGTTCGAACGGTTATAGGGGCCGTTCAAAGTCTACATGCAAGGATGAGAAATTCTGCAACTATTGCAAAAAAAAGACTCATTTTATATCTGAGTGCTATAAGTTGAAGAATAAGGAAAAGAAAACTGGCACGTATAGACCGAAAGGTAAATCTGATGAAGGTAATGCTTCTGTTGTTGCTGCTGATGGTAGTTCAGATCGTTCTGAGGTTCTTGTTGCTTTTGCTGGATGTGCAAATAATGGTGATGAATGGATTCTTGATTTTGCTGCTTCCTTTCATATATGTATTAATAGAGATTGGTTCATCACTTACGATTTGTCCAATGTGGTCCCGTTAGAATGGGTGATGATAGATCACATCAGATTGTTGGCATTGGACCTGTTTAGATTAAGATGTATGATGGTATTACCAGAACTTTGACAAATGTGAGGCGCATTTCAAATATGAGCAAGAATCTTATTTCTTTGAGTACTCTTGATGGCAAAGGGTACAAGTACTCCAGTGGAGATGGAGTTTTGAAAGTGTCAAAAGGTTCTCTTATTATTATGAAAGGTGATTTGAAATCTGCCAACTTGTACCATCTTTGTGGTACTACAATTACAGGTGATGCCCGCTGTATTTCTAATTCATTATCTACTTCTGATGCTACTAATTTTTGGCATATGCATCTTGGGCTTATGAGTGAGCTTGGCTTGGTAGTGTTGAGTAAGATAGGATTTCTCGATGGGCATAGCATCAGTAAGTTGAATTTCTGTGAGCATTGTATGTTTGACAAACACAAGAGGGTGAAATTCAATACCTCAAGTCATACAAGTAAAGGTATTCTTGATTATGTGCATTCTGATTTATGGGGACCATCTTGCAAGCCTTCTCTTGGTGGTACTCGTTATATGTTGACCATTATTGATGATTATTCTAGAAAGGTATGGCTTTATTTCTTGGAAGATAAATCAGAGATATTTTCAACATTTAAAGAGTGGAAGATTATGGTTGAAAATCAAATTGAAAATAAGGTTAAGAAGCTTCATACTGATAATGGGATGGAATTCTATTCTAATGAATTTTAAGTCATATTGCAAATCTGAAGGTATTGTTAGGCACTACACTGTTCCTTATACACCCCAACAAAATGGTGTAGCTGAGCGTATGAACAGGACTATCATCTCCAAGGTCCATTGCATGTTGTCTAATGCTGGTCTGAATACACATTTTTGGGCTGAAACTGCTTCCACTGCTTGCTATCTTATTAATCGTTCACCCAGTATTGCCACTGATAAGAAAACTCCAATTGAGGTATGGTCTGGTTCTCTAGCTGATTATTCGCATTTGAGAGTTTTTAGTTATACTACTTATACTCATAGTGGTAAATTATAGCCTGGAGCTTTTAAGTGCATCTTTCTTGGTTATCAACTTGGTGTTAAAGGTTATAAGTTGTGAAATTCAAAAACTTGAAAGGTTGCGATTAGCAGCAATGTTATTTTTAATGAATCTGCTATGTTATCTGACAACCTATCTACTAGTGCACCTATTGTTGATAATTCACAAATTGTTAATGATTCACCTATTGTTGAGCACTCTTATCCAATTGTGCAGCCTCCACAACAACCTATTGCTACTGATAGGGCCAGAAGGGCACCTAAGCCAACTAAAAGGTTGATTGAAGAATGCAATATTGCAGAAGAGATTGAAGGTGCTGAACCTTCTAATTATTCTGAGGCTATTACTTCTGCTTATGGCAACAATTGGATGACCGCTATGCAAGATGAGATGGATTCACTTGAAAAGAATGGTATTTGGGATTTAGTAAAATTGCCCAAGGATAAAAAAAACATGTTCGTTTCAAATGGATTTTCAAAAGAAAGGAAGCTATTTCTTCAAGTGAGCCAGCAAGGTATAAAGCAAGGTTGGTTGCTAAAGGCTATAGCCAGATTCCAGGTATTGATTTTAATGATGTCTTTTCCCCAGTTGTGAAGCATAGTTCCATTCGTACTTTGTTGAGTATTGTTGCTATGCATGATTATGAGTTTGAGCAGTTAGATGTTAAAACTTCATTCTTACATGGGGAGTTAGAAGAGGACATTTATATGGACCAACTTGAAAGTTTTGTTATTACTGGAAAAGAAAACCTTGTTTGTAGATTAAAAAAATCTCTTTATGGCTTGAAACAATCTCCTAAGCAATGGTATAAAAAATTTGACTCATGTATGCTCTCTCATGGTTTAAAGCAGCCTGATTATGATAGTTGTGTCTATTTGAAGACAATTAATGGTCCGGCTGTTTATTTTCTTCTTTATGTTGATGATATGTTGATTGCTGCAAAAGATGAATCAGAAATAGCTAAGTTGAAAGCACAATTAAATTTAGAATTTCAGATGAAGGATTTAGATGCAGCTAAGAAAATTCTTGGTATGGAAATTATCAGAGATAGAAAATCTAGTATGTTATACCTCAGTCAACGAGGTTACATTGAAAAGGTTCTTCGTCGTTTTAATATGCATGATGTAACACCAGTGAGTACTTCGTTAGCTGCACATTTCAAATTATCCTCAACTTTATGTCCAACTTCACATGATGATATTGGGTACATGTCTAGAGTTTCATATTCTAGTTGAGTTGGTTCACTTATGTATGCCATGGTCTGTTCTCATCCTGATTTATCTCATGCATTAAGTGTTGTCAGTAGATACATGGCTAATCCTGGCAGAGAGCATTGGAATGCAGTTTAGTGGATTTTCAGATATCTGTGTGGTACTTCTAATCCTGTTCCAACAGCTATCAGATAAATACTTGTGACAATCCCGTTGATATGATGACTAAGCCTGTTCCTACAGCTAAGTTTGAGCTATGCTCAAGCTTGGTTGGTGTTAAAGTTTAAATCCTAGCAACTTTTGGCATCGGTGATTATTTATATTGAAGTGAGTTCATTGATGATACTTCATTTGCTACAAGATGGAATTCGTCTCAAGGTGGAGTTTGTTGGATATGATCCGAATTTCTAACGTGTGTCTTGTGGGAACACCTGGAGTGCCCACGGTTCGGGTTATGTGATTAGCGGATTTGTTTCCATATTTTACTGCAGTCAGTTCACCCTATATATAGATCTTGTAAGCCGCACAGGAAGAGCAAGGCGACTCATTGTATTCCCTGCATTGTAACTCTCTTATTATAGTGAAGATCGCGGATTAGCGCCCGTGATTTTTCCCGCAAGGGTTTTCCACGTAAAAATCGTGTCTCGTGTTCAATCTTATTTTTCCATTATTTACTAACAGTTCTAATGTAACTGTCAACGCTTCTTAAAGCGGCAGATTGTAGTTGACAGAAAAAGGGTTTTACTTTGGAACCTGATCAACCATTGTGTGTGCACCAAAGGCACGTCCAGATCATCAATAATGACACATAGGAGTAACTATTAGTAGCTCATCTCATCTGGGTCGGTCAAAAGGAGTCTTTCCAAGAAAAGACTTTCGAAGGATAACCATGTTTTTGTCAGGTTCATAGTAACACTGGTGTTTAGAAGTCAGAACCATACGGATCAAACAAGTAAAGCACTTATGAAACCTACTGAGTAGTTCCTGCTGATTTTTTGGAAAGATGATTAGTTTTCCAATGAAACTTTAGATGTTAGTATAAGTTTTCACTGCTCCATGACTTGTTCTTCAACAATTCACTTTGGCCTCCAAGCTAGATCGTGGCATGTGCATGTTGCTACTGAATATATGCGGTCAGTCTCGGATCAACTACTACGTTAGAACGCAGGCCAGCAAATAGATTCGAGCACGAGTAATCAGCCCTCTAAGGCTCCAACTAACCAAGTGCATGGGTTCACCAGATGAAGAAACTACGCGCCTGCCATTTGACTTCTCCATCCCCAACACTCTGTAGTCAACAGAGTACTGGGGACGGAATAGCACCAGACGTCCATAGCATCATCTCGTCTTCGATCTCGAGCCGATACGCCAAAGAAATGAACCATTCGCATAGTGGCAAGCAAACCATCTCGTCTCTGACCTCAAATTATTGAACATATCATGTTCAGGAGGATCAGGATCCTATCTGTGTTTACATCGAGCTCCTAGTATCTTGGACAGCTGCTGAGACGCTGCAGTAGCAAGTGACATGGCATGGGCTCCCTCCCTACCCCCTTCCCCTTTCCCTTCCTGTGGTCCTCTCAACCGCCCCTCGTCGGCCGCCACCCCGGCTCCGACGCCCACCCTAGCCCTCCGCCGTCCACCATTCCGGCACCGGTGTCCACCCTCCCCTCTTCCTTCTCCGTCCGAGACCCATCTTCGCCTACCCCGCTTTCTTCGGATGCGGTGCCGTTTTACCCTAGTGAGAACTTCGGCAGCAGGGGGAAGCAACTCCGATGGCGGGACGATTCTCCCCTGTCCGACGATGAGGAGGAGGAAGACAGCGGCAATGGCTCTCCCTCCTACCGCGACATCCTGCTACGACCGGTGTCGGCAAGGGTGACCATCCTACCTCGGCCGCTGCCTCTTCAACCTCGGTGACACCCTACACCAGGCCCTCCACCGCGTATGCCGCCGGCTCAGTCCACGACCGGCTTGGCCGCGGGACGATGCTCACTCTGGCTGCCACCAACAACAGCACTGCGGCCAGACGCGGTTGATTCATGGCCTTCCCCTATGCCTAGAAAACCCCACCGGCAACTCCGCCGCCAGCCACCGCCGGCGTTCTATTGTCGTCCAGCCATAGCGGGAGCCAAGCCCGCCACCTCGGGACACTGATGCCTTCACGGAGGTGCGGAGCCGTCGGTCTACATGGTGGCTCCGTCAATGCCGCGCGCAGTGTCAGCAGGCTCATCCTCTCTCAGCGTCGCGTATCCCAACGGTGTTCGCTGGCCGCTGCCTCAACTGTCTGTCCTTCACGCACATGATGGCTAGCTGCAAGCTCCCTACCAGGTGTTTCAGGCAAGCTCTGCCTCCTCCGACGACACTGGGGCATGCCGTCTGGTCCGTTCGCAGCATTTCGACTCCCCGTCGACACCTACTGTCCGTGCCGCTTGTGATCCCACGCCGACCCACCACCGGTCGCGCGCCGCTCTGAGGGCAATGTCCGCCACCCAGGTCCAGTACGCGTCGGGCAGCGCCAGTAGTAGTAGTAGCCGCCGCCGCCGCCTGCCACGGCGACACGGTGCTAGCTAGCCGGCGAGCACACCGAGCGTCCGCGTGGAGGGACATGACAATGGCGGCCGAGGAGGGCTCCCCTACCACCTCTGCCGCTGCCACCCTAGGACCTACCGGAGTCATCAAGGTCCAGGGACCTGGAAAGTTTGGATCTTGACGACGACTTGCCTATAGGACATCCTCTGCTCCGTCTGGACCACGAGGCCTCCTACCTCTCACGGTCGGCTAAGATGGATGCCGAGGAGGAGAAGTTGTGCTTTGCCCTCTTGGCAGCAACGCCCGGTGGACATTAGCCCATCTCCGTCGAGGCCATACATCTCACCTTTCAAGACCTCCCTGAAACCCGTGATGACAACTTCGTGGTGCGGCGCTTCGCCCTAGAGAGCTTCTTGGTCATCTTCGCGTCACAGCGCACCAGGGACAGCGCCATGCGCGGAGGGAGCATGCTGGTGGGGGCCGTACACTTCTTTTTTCGACCTTGGACTAGGCTCGTACGGGCTGAGTCTGATGTCTTGCACCACCGGGTGTCCTTGGAGGTTGAGGGGATCCTGACGCATGCTTGGGGCTGGCGGGCTGCGAGGAAGATCCTGGCGTAGTCTTGTTGGATCGAGAGCTTGGATCCATCATCGGAGAACAGTTCAGACATGTCTAGTTTATCGCTCACTGCATGGATGGACAATCCAAATAGGATTCCCAAGAAGAAGACAGCATTCATCACCAAACACGAGTTGTCTGTCATCTACAACAATCCAGATATGCAGCGCATCTTCGCCAATGTGCACTCCCTACTGGCAATAGAAGAAGGTTCTCAAGTACGAGGTTCTGATTCATCTCTGGTGCATCACTAACTTTGACCCGCGTTCAAGATCACCGTCGCTCGGCCCCTCACCATCGTTAAGCGATAGGGACTCCAGCCACAACGGAAACCTGGACTGGGGATACAGTGAATCTTGGGGCGATAGGGGTCCCAGGTTGCAGGGCTTCCACTGCTCCCCTAGTCTCCCCGACGGGTCCGAGGCGCCCCAGGGCTAGGGGCTCGGCGGCGCGGTCACCGGTGGAGAGTAAGACGGCACCACACCAAGCGCCGCTGCAACATCATCACCTGTCCCAATTTCCTCCACGACGGAAGTGCTAGGCACCTCGTCGCCTGCAATTTTACCAGAGTTGGTTGGGGTGGCGGAGCTGTCGCCGGACTTGGAGGATACAGTTGGTGAGGAGGAAGATAGGTTGACTGGGTCAACCGTGCCTGCTGCAAAAGCTGACAGGATTGCACTAGTGCTGTCGTTTGAGCCGCAGGCCCAACCTGGCTAGCTGTTGCGTGCCACCACACTGCCCTGTCAGGGAGCAGCTACGAACCGCCCCACAGACAAAAAGAGCTTTCCAGAAGCGGAAGAAGACAATCAAGGAGGAGCACCCGAGGCCCCCTTTTCGGAGCTGGTGGCCTTTGAGGTGCAGTGTCACACCAGAGGAGGACACGTGGCGGCCACTACTAATCCCATGCTATTCGAATTTGGGGCTCCCTCCCCAAAGTTGATGCGGCCACCAACACAGGGCATGGGCGAGCCATCATTGAAGATGCCACCGACCATGTGCAAGACCTACAGACACCGGCTACGCAGTGCTGTGGCTCCGTCCTCGGACCGAGCCACCCTGGCAACGCCCATTGCGCTCAACTTTGACCCGGTTGAGGATCCGACGATCAGCTCACATGGAGCCGAGTCAGGTCATGGGCCAACAGTTGAGCCCGAGCTGAGACAAATCTTGGATGGGCCGGCCATGGCACCCCCACAAGGCCCAAAGGCTCCAAGGAGGCCCAACGAACAGAGCGAGGAAAAGGAAACAGGCCAGATTGCAGCCCAACTTCAGCTTGGAGGAAGCCAAAACAACCACTGCAAACTTCCTTGCCAGTGTGAGCCAGGTGCTGCTGGCCTCCTTGCCATCCAGGGGAAGCGGAAACACGACGGTGACCCCATCGATGCCAGCCATGAAACTGCGGTGCAGCGGACGGTTGGCTAAACAACCACTAAACTCCACCGTGCGCGCCTCCAAGAAGGGGGAAATCCTCATCATGCAGAAGTTGGGTCTCTGCCAGGCGGATGGATCTCTGCCGGGGCAGCCTCGCCCTCAACTCGCGTCGGTGTTCCGGGGACCCTTGGACGCTACCTACTTCGCAGCGATATGTGACATCTTCCCTGCGGCTCAGATCCTCCCCGATGGTGACCTGATGGCCACGACCGTTCATACAGGAGGTGCAATCAGCATTTGCTGATAGCCGAGCGGCTCACCGGGTTGTTCTGGTTCCATGGATCAGCAAAACTATAATGTCTTGGTGTGGAACGCTCGCGGGTTGAATGCGCGAAGTCGCTGCGACAATCTCCGCGAGGTCGTGAATCGTTGTAATGCTTCCATCGTCTGCATTTAGGAAACTAAACTATCTGTAATCTCACCTTTCTTAATCAATGAAATGCTCAGAACTCAGTTCGCGAGCTTTGCTTACTTGCCGTCGATCAGGGCTAGCGGCGGCAAGAAATCGGGGCTACACAAGGCAGGTCTGGCATGCCATCCTAATGCTGATGGGAGCGACAATCCAATACCTAACCAAGTGGTCTATGCTTGACTGGTAGTTGCAGCTAAGGCATGGGCTCAACAACCTGAAGCATAAGGGCATGGACTCGGTCGTCATGTTGATCACCTGGACCATCTAGAAGGAGAGGAATGCTAGGACTTTTGACAGCCGACCTAGCATCAACGAGAGTCAACTGGTGGACATCATCGTCAAGGAAGGCCAACTGTGGGTTCAGACCAGAGTCAAGCATACGACTGCTCTGGGATGGCCGGTAGAAAGGACACTAGGTTTGCTAGGTGGTCCGGTCCAGCTGCATAGGATCTGTTCTTGGGTTGTAATAATTAGCCGTATAAGTATCAAGTGCGTTTAAAACTGTGTGCATGTGTCTGGGTGGCCCGTGCTGTAACTTGTAACTACATTTCATCTTCTTAGTACAAGGATATACAGCTCTCCTGTATTAAAAAAAAGACGCGGCACGGGCTCTGGCATGGAACCCTGTGCTGGGGATGACGCCGACGCATGCCGATGCGGTTGTTCCGGGGTCCTGGGCTCCTGTCCTGTGCTGCGGTTCGTGTAGATTCATGCCATGCTGCCATCCACTTGGAGGGCACCAATGGGATTCCAGGAATAATTGCCGCCTCCCTGCTTTGGATCGAATCATCAGCGGCAGGAGTATCCGCCGTAACGGAACATGTTTCGTGGAAGCGCGTGAACTGAGTACATACTGGCATATCTTTTTTGCACGTCAGGAATCTGACTATCTGATCATGCGGGAAAAAAAGCCTAGCAAACATGCACATGGTCTTTCTTTTCCCCTATTAAGCTAGTTGGTTTTTTCCCCTACTGATGGTATAGTTACTAGCTCTGATTTCAATTTTAAATTTACTATATAAGTAATATAACACACTTTTGTCTTTAATTTGATCATCAGTAACTAAAAAAATAATCCGAAATGACATCTCATCCTTCGGCCTAGCCTTTTCATTTCTTCCTTATTGGAAAATTCAAACTGTTTCAAAAGTCATATTGACAACATAAAACCGATATTACAAGATTCATTATGAAAAATGTGTTCATGATATATAGCCTTTCTATTCAAAATAAAATAACAAAGTATCATATTATAGATCGTGTTCATGTCCTAATATACTTAGGTCTGACTGATTGCGATTCTAGGTCCTAGACTGCACTCTTATAGTTAATACAATGCATAAAAAGAAGTTCCAACCCAGTGCTCAAAATGTTAATTTTTCTGTATCAAAGAACTATGAGTGCAGTAGTACATTTTTGTTATAAAAAATGAGAACTTACAATTAAATTATTAAAATAGATATGTTATAATGTCACAACCAACATGTATACATTTAATTGAAGTATCAACTAACATAATTTATTGTCAGGGGGTATTAATATAATTTTGAATGCATTTTTAGTGTTTGTAACTCTAGGAATTTTCTCTTGATTGATAAACTATAAAAATATATACTTACAGCTCATGAATGTATGTTGGCACCCAACATTTATTAATTTATACTTTGAGTTAGTTTTTTATATATTAATAGTTTTGGGAGCAAATAATTTAGGATCATACTCTCCCTCCATCACAAATTATAGATTGTTTTGACTTTTCTAGGGGTTATTATAGTTTATTTTCAATAATGGTTCATATGAGCAATTTAGATGCAGTAAAGGGTAATGATAGATGGATAATGCAGTAGAGGTGAGCAATTTATATGCAGATTTATGAGTTACTTTAGTTTATTTTCACTATGGCAAAGTAGTAGGTAATTTAGGTGCAAATTAGATCCAATGTTTATTATTGTCAATGATGGTTAGAAATTACCAAACTGATAGCTAGGTGTTTCTATTACTGTGAGAATTTCAAGAATTTATATCTATTTCTAATGAGTCTCATGAGGATTAATTAATGTGAAGGTATCAAGAGGAACATCCAATTAGTAACGTAAGATTGTGTCAAAATGTTCTGAAAATCTGTTGTGAAAATCAAATTAGAGTTATGCATGCTTTGTTATTATCCATGGTCCTCGCAGATTGTCACAACATCTAAATATGGCTCTACAAACTATATTATCACAATCTACCTCAACATAAGATGTAAGCCGGAAAGATATAAGACTCCTATACTAGTAACTCACTTTTTTTAAAAAAAAGTGTACTTTGTTTCAAAATGTTATGTTCCTAATGAAACAAAGATCTGACAATGTCAAGCAAAACACAAACATTAGTCCCTTTTCTATCACCAAAGAGATCGACTTGCCAAGCCCAAGCCTTTCTCCTCGACAATGTCGGCAACTGTGTCATTGGAGCAAAGGTTTTGTAGATACAGTCGTACTGCCGCTACTACATAGCCCGCGATGCCTTGTCCTTCTCTTTCTCAGCCGCGCCTAATCATGCTCGAGTGCCAATGTTTTCAAGGACAATTTGATAGTGCCAGTTGCCCTCCAAAAACTTTGGTAAAGTAACCGTGCCTCTCGGGGTAGATCAAGGGCCAACCTAAAAGCTAGGATATATAGCTTATGTCATGAACGGATACTAGCTAGCATGCATGAGCGAATTGTCCCAGCCCAGGATGCAAACTACCACACAGCTGCAACATATATATGCTGGGGCGGATCCAGGGTATGAGAATAGGGGGGCTTATTTTGCTCTTCTTCTTTCGTACTCCTCGCTTTTTCTTCATCTTTCTCCTCCTTTCGTTCCTCTTCCTCATCCATAGCTGAAAAATGGAGGTAGGGGGCTCCAGCCCCCACGTTGGATCTACCCCTGTATATATGCCGCCCTAGCCGCTATATCTTTGCTATAATAGTCACCACTAAGGTCTTGTTTGGAAACATGATAATCTCCTCTAATTTATATGTATCAGAAGGGGAGGAGAACCCAGGTGTAGGCAACCAAACCCTAATGTCCTACGGTGCACCTGGGCTATTCTAGCCTCTAGTCCCTTTTAAAGTGAAAAAAGTTTATTTTCTACTTTAATCCACATGGGAGAAAAGGAATTTCTCCAAACAAGCCTCAATGCAACAACATGCAAGTGTTGTTGCGGGTTAGTGCTACTAGGGGGGGGGGGGGGGTGAGGTTTTTAAATCGCTAGGTGCAAATCCAAATTTGCAACCGAATTATTATTTGGCTCATTAAGCCTGAGATTCAAAAGTTTTAACTAGGAGGTTATAAGTTCCTAAGATGAAATCCATAACTAGGAGGTTATTTGGCTCAATGCGACGGACCATCTGAGGAATCGGGTGATGGGGAGCAGGCTCCGCTACGGCGTCGTCGATTCCCCCGGAAGTGACCCTGGAATAAACGTAGCACGAACGAATGCACAATGCTATGTTGCTGAGGAATTTCCCGGCGGGGATCTGTGAGGCTCACGGGTACAACTTCTTGGCCCACGATCCGCGCACCTGGGAGAGCTGAAAGCATGAAGCATCGCCATGATCGAGAACCCCTGCTCGGGAAGGTTTCGATCGGCATCGCAGGAATCCAACTGCCACCAGTCAGGCGGTGCACTTCAGCTTGGCAGATGCCGCGTCGCACCTCTCGCGAGCTGGGCAAGCGCGGGCGTTGACAAGTAGGCGTGGGGGATCGCGGCGTCACGGCCTCATGCAGCCAACGCCGCGTCGACACGCGAGCAGAGAGGCCCGAGACTCGCGGTGGTAGGGTGTGGGCCGCGCTCGCCCGCGGGCGTCACGGCGCACCGGATGACCGGTAGCATAGGGGGTCGTCCGCTCCTCGTCGCCCTCCACTCCGGAGTCCCGATAGCCGTGTGCTCTCCTATTCGCCGCCACGCCGGCGTGCTCCCCGTCTTTATCCATCCATCTATGCTCATCTACGTCCGGTTTGGCTCTGTCGACGGTCGTGCTGTGACCGTGAGTCAGTGAGTGTGATTAGGCGCTTGCAGTTAGCTAGAAAAACACCGGATGACACACGAGCAATCGCATCAGAAGCCACACTTGCGGCCTTGCCCGGTTCCTGAACAGTGCCAGGCACTGTGCCTTTTGCCTTTGCACCAGCAGCGGGAGCATCCATGCAGCCAGATGCCGCCGGCCGGCGCGACGTCAGCGCTGGCCCCCACCAGCAGCCAACCAGCCAGCGCGGCACCGCACCACGCAGTTGCCGCCGATCGAGCCGAGCGCCTATAAATAGCCGCCGCGCGCTCGCCACTACTTCCTCAGGCAACGAACGAGAGAGGGAGAGGGAGAGAGAGAGAGAGTGAGCAGAGCAGAGACACCACTCATCTCCGGCCGCGGAGCTTGCTGCTAAGACCACCGCGCGCCAGCCCAGCTACGCGAGCCGCGCTCTGAATCCGGCAGCAATGGCGGTGGCTAGGGACGGCGGCGAGTCGCTGATGCAGCGGTGCAAGCCGTACATGGCGATGGTGTCGCTGCAGTTCGGTTACGCCGGCATGAACGTCATCACCAAGGTGTCGCTCAACCACGGCATGAGCCACTACGTGCTCGTCGTCTACCGCCACGCCTTCGCCACGCTCTCCATCGCGCCCTTCGCGCTCGTGCTCGAGCGCAAGGTCCGGCCCAGGATGACGCCATGGGTCTTCCTCCAGATCTTCGTCCTCGCGCTGCTCGGGTGGGTATAGCTACTAGCTGCAGCGCAGGGGCAGGGCTCACTCTGTTTCTCTGCTCTGGTTGTGGCGCCGTGACTGACCATGAACTCAATCGTGGCGTGCAGGCCGGTGATCGACCAAAACTTCTACTACGCGGGGCTCAAGTTCACCTCGCCGACCTTCTCCTGCGCCATGAGCAACATGCTCCCCGCCATGACCTTCATCATGGCCGTGCTCTTCAGGTACATATATTATATAATTTTCACACAAGGACGACCAAGAATCAACACGATCGAACAACAACGAAGCTACAAACACAGCACGATTGTGGCATTATTGCCAAACAAGAACCTAATTAATCGAAAAACTGAATGATGAACATTGATCAGGATGGAGAAGGTGAACCTGAAGAAGGCGAGGTGCGTGGCCAAGGTTGTGGGCACGCTCGTGACGGTAGCCGGCGCCATGCTCATGACGCTCTACAAGGGCCGCGTCGTCGAGATGGTCTGGACCAGGCACATCCACCTCCACGGCCCGCAGCCGGGCGCCGCCGCCGCGGCCGCCGCCGACAAGGACTGGCTCACGGGCTCCATCTTCCTCATCATCGCCACACTCGCATGGGCCTCCCTCTTCGTCCTCCAGGTCGGCTCCATTGCCCATTGGCTCCCTAGACATTGGAGCTCCGAGATTTTACTACTGACATAGTATATTTATTTAATTTGGTCAAACTGCTGCATGCAGGCCGCGACGCTCAAGAGGTACGACGCGCCGCTGTCGCTGACCACCCTCATCTGCTTCGTGGGTACCCTGCAGGCCATCGTCGTCACCTTCGTCATGGAGCGCGAGACCTCCGTCTGGAGGATCGGCTTCGACATGAACCTCCTCGCCGCCGCCTACGCTGTCAGTATACCAAAACCTTGCTCTGCTCCCTCTGCCGTCTACCACCGGAGCACACAACAAGAAAAGAAACATGTCATGACTCTGAACAAAGAATATCTGCGGATGTATGTAACCGTGCAGGGCATAGTGACGTCTAGCATTGCCTACTACGTGCAAGGGCTGGTGATCCAGAGCCGGGGCCCGGTCTTCGCTTCGGCCTTCAGCCCGCTCATGATGATCATCGTCGCCATCATGGGCTCCTTCATCCTCGCCGAGAACATCTACCTCGGAGGGTAAGTGCCGATCGTCCGCCATGACTCCATGAGCGAGAGCTCATCCATATATGCATATGCACTCGTAGAGTACAAGCAGTAACTGACGTTCATGTCGTTTCTGGTTTCCAGGATCCTGGGGTCCGTGCTGATCGTCGCCGGCCTGTACTCGGTGCTGTGGGGGAAGCACAAGGAAAACCTGGAGAAGGAGGCTGAGGCCATGGAGATCCCCGTAGCGATCAAGGGCGTCGACGGCAACGGGAGGATCGTGGACATCGTGGAGCTGGACGAGGTGCAGCTGGAGAAGGCCCAGGCCAACACCAAGGCGGCGGTCGCCGTCACGGTCTCCGTAGAGGAGGCCCGGGTGCAGGGGAAGGACGAGGCTTAAGATACGAAAACCAAAATGCGCCGATCAATCGATTAGCACTTCTCGCGTCATTTTACCCCTTTTAGCTGTTGCCTTTATGAGTTCTCCCCCATGGTGTTGTAGTGTGGGGTGATCTGATGGTGGTGGTAGTATTGTAGTAGTGACTAGTGAAGTAGTCTCAAGATGGAAGCTGAGGAGGATGTCATGAGGGAGAGTTTTGTAACCCCTCCTTCTATAAGCAGATGCTGCCAGTGATAAAACATTTCCTGCGTACATGTCTTGTACTACCATATAAACCTTCAATCCATGATGAAATTCTCAGCATTAGGCCTCAGCTTCCAATCAAAGTTCAACAAAGTGTTTGATCATTTCATCGTTATTTCTGTCTAGAAAAATAGGGGAAGTCTTTGATCATGTAGATTTATTACTTTTTAGTTTTGGTTACTAATTTTTGTGTGCAAGGTGTAACTGCAAGCTAGTGCACAGAGAATTATACTAGTCTTTGAGACAGATCATATGATTGGGTATAGGCAAGCAGCATTCCTGGAACTCTGAAAGGCAAATCCTTTTCAGGCTTCGGCATTGTTTATATCTCCACAACATCCTTTACATTTTTTATATGCAAACACGATCAATGTGTGGTTTCACTATGTAGCATATTGATGCGGCGATTCGCACATAGACACATACTTATTGGTAGTATTCAAGAATATTGTTTCCGGTTGCATCTTGAAAAGAAATGCTTCCACTAACATGTGTATATCCTATTGGTGTAGTAGGCAACATCCATGAGATGCGTAGTGATTCCAAGAACCATGTCTGAATTTTCTTTTACATAATGAAGAACCTTGTCTTAATTAGCAAGGATAACCTCAACGAATCACCATTATGTAGTCTCAAAGAATCAGCATTGAGTAGTGATGGGAGTTGAGGGAATAATTCCCTGAAAGCAGTCCTACATAGCAAGCACTTGAAAGATTCAGTGCTGAGCCCCAAACCAGCATGAATCTCTTTAACTGAAATATAAAAGGATTCCAGAGACCTGAGGTCCCACCTCCACTACAACTGCACCGGTGCAGTGGGCAAGTTGGTTGCATAAAGCCCAGGAACAAGAACAGTACCTGAATTTGATGCCCCGCCCAAGAAAAGAACTTCTCATTTTAACTCCTAGGCATGGATCTGTCGATGGATACGGCGAAGTCGATAAGCTCTCGTAGGTTCCCTCTCTGGCTTCCATTCAATTGGTTCAGGGAATATCAACTTGCAGATGTGCCCCTGCATGAGCCATACACACAATCATACTTGACAAGCAGCAGGCCACTTAGCAGCAAGTTAATGGATTCTGCATCACTTGCTACTCCGCTCGGAACACGTCGCGATGTCATTGTGCACAGTGATGCGTATCATCATTCCCTGGTTCTTATCAATGACGCAGCATGGCATATCTGCGATTCACCATTTGAGACCAATCTTCTGCCGAAGAGCTGCGTGACAAGTCGTAAAAACATTTCGTACTTGTCTGGAGCAAATGTTATCATGAACGCAGAAGGACAACACAACAAAGGTGACTCGTCGCTGTACGGCTCTACCTCGTAAGCTGTTTAAGATACGTTTGGTTCTGCAATTCTACATCTTTCTGTTTCTTGGCATGTACTGGTCCTTTATTTCCGTAAGGAAAGTGCGTAAAAGGTGTAGTTGTGTATGCAAGATGCTTTACTTCAGTTGATTCAAGAGTAGACGAGTACAGAGTCCAGTCCACCACTTATCTCCTGATCAGACAGTGGGGTTGGGTGGGGTGGAGGAATCAAAGTGCTTCCACTAAGCATCTATCAACATCTTGGGAGTAACAGAAAAACAGAAGCAATGCGACCATTAAGCAAACCATACACAGAAGACTAGTGAGTTTGCACACAGGCTATATTCTCATAATTTTGCCTTATATTCTCCAAAGCTCATGTGTTTTCTGCAACCTGATAACTTCAGCAGAGTACTAAAAACAGCATGAGAAATCATTAATAATAAGAGCTGTATGACAATCTCCTTAAGGTTCCCTGTTCCGAACTAGAAATGATGCCGCATGCGCATTAGCAGGAATTGTCACAATGTCACATCATGCAGCCGGCAATATGCCGAAGTGCCTAAACACTGCTTTAGAAGTGCCAAGCTTTTGGTTCCATGGATTATTAATACATTATAAAGTCCAGCGAGAATAAAGAACAGTTTCGTAGATGACCAGGAATGTATTCAACCAGGAATTGAAAGAAAATTGTTGCCAACAAGGACACGATGGAATTCTGTGATGTTTAACTGATACAGGATTTTTAACTTGCCAAGTAACATCGTCTGCCATAAAAACACTTCAATGATTCAGTAACTTTCACTGCATTTGAGATTACTTTCTTGTAAAGTGCTTTCAGCTACGTAATTGACGAACAATTTACATCGTTGTTATCTTTACACAAAAGCTAGTGCTGCAGTTCAGCCGCGTCGTTTTGCAAGGGAAGAAGTAATTTCTTCCAGCACCAAGTTGAGCCCTCCAGATCATTGCACATGCTTTGCAATATTCTAAAGATAATTTGTGTTATCCAACAAGGATATCACAATTCACAAAGATAGCTAAAGTGACAAACCCGATCTGCATCAGAGCTAGTACCTAGTGTGGAATACTATTCTCTAATCCGAGGTTGCATCTCATTAGGGTTCTCACTAGATGAACACTTGCAACTTCGACTGGAATGTCGACTAAATAAATCTTATATTGGAATCAAATCCTGAGGGGCTGATGTCACTGAATTCTTTAGCTGGAGATTCACTGACTTTACCTGTTGGATACGCAACATGAGAGAGGGGACAAGCAGCACCAAAACTGCCTTTGGGATCAGGATCAATGGAATGACCAGGAAGGCAACACTTGTATATAGTGTGGCTCAATGAGATCACCTGCATGACACTAATGGTAATGAGCTAATGACTACTACCTAGTGACTACAGAGCATGGGCTTTAGAATCAGTATGAAGGAACACAGGCATGACTCACAAAGGTATCAAAAATGTTTTTTTTTTCATGTTGGCAAGCCTCCAGTTTGCTTCAAAGTCAGGCAAAAATTGTTATAGTGGACTGCTATAACTTGTAACCCGGATAAATATTTTCAATTTAAAAAATGTTTAAAATGAACACAAAAATGTTTAAAACCTGGCAAGGTATTCATGAATGAGGCAACTAACTGATATGTCCTGAATAGAGTAGAAAATATTCCGAAACAGTGAAGAAAATCCAAGTAGACCTGCACGGTATTCCTGTACAGACCATTAGACCAACAACACTCATGGAGTACGGACAATCTTGCAAAACCTGAGGATGTGTATAACGAGGCAGGAATGCACCCGTAGCAATTATGCATCGAAACAGTACCAGAATTTCCAACTTGCTCAAAGGAGAGAGAATCGTATTATCGAGGATAGAAACTTAAAGTCTGAAAGTGAGCGTCAGATACTGGGGTCAAACAACTTTTAAGGCATTAGCAAGCAGCTAATCTACACAGGTGGTGATTACACTCAAAATGAAGAATTTTCTGTGCAATCCTTCCGAAGGGCAACAAAGTTTGCTGGTCCCAAAGTTGTCTTGGTAGCTTCCTTCACCTTTCCAGATGACAGCCCTCCCTTCCGAGACATCGGTGTAGTAACATGGCGGCTTGTCGGAGTTCCAACAGCAATATTGACGTTAGAGCTCTGCCCAAGAGGCTTCCTTGCAGGAAGAGGACGGATAGGGCTTGGCTTCGTTCCAAACTGTTCCTGCAGTTTCTTCTGTTCCTGAAAATAGTTGAAGCATCCAATACCCCATAAGACTTGAGATTCGCAGCAGGAATTGGACAACAATAAATGTTACATAGAGTGACATGGTTGTATAGTGATCATAGAATAGTTGAATCATAAATTTAAAATCATTATGCCACATTACCATTCATCACAAGCATCAAAAGAAAACAGACTAACAAGTTAAACAAAACACAATATGCTTGAAATGTTTAAGAATTTGTGGAATAGAAGGTATGGAAAGTAAAAAACAAACCCTTAACCGGCGCTTTTCCTCTTCTTTTTGTTGTCTTGTGGAGGTGTACTCTTCTAAACTATCCAAAAGCCTCACCTGTAAATGAATGTACAAGATCTTGAATAAGCAAAATGATGTTCACAGTTCGACACAAACAAGCCTTTTTATTTGACAAGAACACTGACTAATTGAACTTGCCTTGTTAAACATAAATGGGATACCCTTCTTCTCCCACACTTTAATTTTAGCAGTCAAATTCTCCATAAGCGCTGTAGAATAAAATAAGACTTAAAGTTCACATTGACATTTTACAGGCTACTTATATCAGACCAAACAGTTAGCTGGCAATGAGGCAACAGAAGCAAACCATGGAAGGTATTGAAGTGGCACTGTTATAAACGAGTGCCAAATTATACTGTCAAATTTGACTTTATAGGAGAAGACGTGAAGGAGCATGTACCACATTTTCCAAAAGAAATCACAAGACTGAACTAGATTTTTTTTTCTTTGTGCGCAAACAGTAGGGAGGCGGCAAATAGACAAGTCAACCAGAAGATTCTTGAACTAAAAGATCAAGATAAAATTAGAAACCTAGGTAACCTAGAAGGTACAATCTTTTGTTGAATGTGTTTTCCAATTTTATAGGCGTGCATATGATTCTATTATAAATTTTCAATCCAAGGACTATAATCACAGAAGCTCTTTATCTATTACCCACAAAACCTGAAATGGTAATAAAGTAAGGGTACCACAGCCTTCTGATATAATATACACATAATATAATATGGGGTGCTCAACAGCTCAACATAAATAATTTTTAGTACAAACAAGTATACAGCTTACATGGAATTTTGTTGACCAATACCCTAGCTTTCTCTGCACGCTTGAGATTTATGTGAGCTCCTCGACCAGCATTGTAGCGGTTCTGATCCTGGAATGGAAATCAAGGTTGTACATAACTGTTATTACTTGTTACATGACAATATGCAAGATTTAGCACTGTAATATTTCAACTTAAGATATCTAGTGTATGAACTCTTTGAAGAAAAAATAATCAGGTACCCTTTCATATTCATCAAGCCAAGTCTCCTCTTCAGATGCTGATGTCCATTTCTCCACCTTTTCTAATATGTCCTTTCTGCTTAGAGCATGTTCTTTTGCTTCTGCAATTCGATCATCCATACCTGCCAGCAACTCTGATAGATCTGCTCTACCTACAGATCAAAGTTTCTTATATTCATAAATTATTATCAATCAAACGGCTGCAAGAAAACATGCTGGAATAAAGCTCAAGATCATATTATCAATATTTATTCAAACATTTCAATCTAGGATGGGTTTGGTCTCATAGATTAAGTTTCTCCAGTTCAGTAAGCTGGCAATCAGAAAGTCATGTAACAACAACAACAAAACAATGTAGACTTAAATTGGAAAGGACCATCAACTTGCAAAGCAAAAATGTACTCAAGGACACAAGCACGACATACGAAGGAAGAACTAGACAATGGCGAACAAAAAAGGGCTAATGTTTTCATTGACTATAAATGTTTTCAATTCACCTATTCTAGAAAAGACTAGAAATTACAGTATACATGTTCCAATTGAAGAATCCTGGTGGCATTTTACATTAGCCATTGACCTAAAACAGGGAAATAAGCTAATACAATAAATATAGGCGACGATAATAAATAAGATAAATAATTAGTTACATGTTAATTTTTAGAAAATGGTGATTGAGAAGACAAGCATCAAATCTTAACACAAATGCATGAAACCAGTAACAGATTTTTGTTGGGAAAGATAGCCAGATTTAAGCTAGACACCACATGGTGCATTAAAATTTTGAATGAAAGAAAAGTTAAATAAATAAAATATGTGTATATTAAGTTTAGTGGCAAGCATTTCAGTATGAAAGCACAAGAAAGAAGTGAACCAGAATCAATGAGATCATTAAGGATCCGCCGCTCAGAGTCACTATCAATCTCCATGTGAACACTTCTATAGATTTCTTCAAGCTCAGTCATTTTCTTGAAGACTAGCTCTTTCATTTTGCTGGCTTTCAGATGGGTCAGTCTCTTAACTTCAATCTCAACCTATATCAGAGATAAAATGATTATATATATGAACTGGCATAATTTTAAGCACTAGCATCAAGGAGAAGTCAAAGGGAAAGGACAATAAATGGTAACCTTCTCGATAAGGTCATGTGCAAGGCATCCATGGGGCATCACTGTATTTTGTGACACTTTGATAAGAGAAGTAACATGGTCAAAACATCTTTGTTCATCAACTGGTGTGTCCATGAGGTTCCATAACTCAATGAGTGTGCTGCCAAGATCTTGGAGCTGCAAAGAGAGTGAATTTCAATAATTGGTATATTGAACAAAATGCAAACATAGAACAAAAGAAATATAGTACCCAAATATTTTAAGTGCATACAAGATGATAATCAGAGAAACATAGCAATAGGTTACTGAAGTCATGAACCGCAAGGTGTTTTTGGTACGGGCTACGAGCTACATGGGATTAAAGTAGGAAAGATAAAAAATGATAATCAATACAAAATACAAAGTATTTTACAGATCTGTGAGGAACAAGCAATTCAATCATACTCTGGACAAAATGTATTAGTCCCTGAGGCCTCAATCACTAGGCATAGATTGTCATGAGACCCAGAGAGTTAAGGATTGAAAGCTGTGACCTCTTATATGATGAGGCCTAAGAGATTGAAAACACTAAAATAGTGCTGTTAAATTTGCCTTGAAATGGACCTTAAAAGGTTTCCAAATATTTTACTTGCACATTATATTTAAAGAAGTGGTTAAAATCATGCATTGGTGACCTTGAAAAGTCAAAGAGAACTTATGTGTTAGAATGCAGGGAGAAGGAAAGATATAATGTTACATACTTAGTGTTAAGAAAATATCATGGTATTCTCACAAAACAGTAAACTTAGTAAACCATCATGATACTTGATTTGTATGAAAATTTCATCTCTTAAAGGTCAAATTCACTGCCTAGTAATTCATTCGTAAAACAATGTTCACTGCCTAGTATGCTGGAAATCGGGGGAAAATGGAAAAGACACTAGGTTCAATGCATTTCAGTGGTATATATGCTGATATCTTTTTCAACAAATAAACTACCTTGTATAGATATACATACCTTCCTAAGTCTTTGTTTCTTTTCATGATTTAATGCATGAACTTTTCCTGCAAGCCTCTCGAGCGTGCTGTTACTAATACTCACAGGTTTGCTTCTTCCCAACTCAGCATAACTAGGATGAACGTCATAGAGTGCCTTTTTAAGATCAAGAGACATTATGTTGCACATTTCATTAATACAGTTGATCTGGACGTCAATCTTTTGAAGCCTGAGATTCTGAAAATTAGAAACAGTCAATTTAAAGGATGACACCGTAAGCAATCAGGTAAATGGAGTTTTAGAGCTGATAAACAACCTTTTCTGTCTGAAGTTCATTAAGTTGCACCTTCAATTCTCCCAATCTCTTTAACGATAGATCATTCTCATCTACCACAGGAGCAGTGATATCACCATGATCAATGGTTCCTGAAATTTCTGCTTGTAGACGAACTATCTGCAACTGAATGGCCCTGAACTCATTCGCTCGCTCATCTCTCCTCTGTCTCAAATCCTTCAGCACTGGCTCTATCTTTGCAAGTTGGTCCGTTAATGTGCCCCCAAGCTTCTCTGACTGAATAGACAAAGATTTTCTTGATATCAGCTTGAAAATTGCATGCTTACATCTACAACTACAGAAACCACGGAAAATGATTGATGGCAGATAAACTTACCCTAGGAAAGGATTCGCGCTCTCCAAGAGCAGAAAGGATCTTATCTATATCAGCTTCGCCAAAGGACAGCGCTTGAAGCAGGTCAGCCTTCTGCTTCCTAGTTTCATTCACTTTCTTCCTGTAAACATTGAGACAATCCTCCTCAAGCTGCAGTATCATCTTATCTCTTTCCATTTCATCCTGACCAATTTCTCCCCATAGTTCCTGATTAAAAATCGTGACATTTAGTACCATATGCAAAGGTGAACCAGATGTAGAGAGGGACCCATCCGATGCAAAAGCAGAAAGAAACAGAAAGATAACGTGAACGCATTCCCCAGTGGATTTGGTAACAAGGATGCACGCAAAAGAGACAACGGTGGGGCGACGAATCACCATGATCAGAACGGCAAATGACAAACCAGGCCAGAAATTGTACCAAAAGAACCAGGAAACAGAGAATTTCCGGAGGGCGACAACATTGTCCCAAGATCCAACCATCATGGCAAAATTCAACGCCATGAAACGCAACGGCCGCACCCTCAAATCCCCGGACTACGCCAAGAAGCATGAAAGAAACACAAAATCCACGGCCGATCCCACCTCGTCCTTACGAAATCATCAACAACGGGAACCACGAAAGCGCAAAATTCGCAGCCCGATCACCAAGATCGACACGCTTGAACGCTAAAGAACGCCCATTTCCTACGAACCCCGAATCCCTTACCCACCAAGAACCACCGAGGCCACAATCGCCGGCCACGAACGTGAAACCCGAGATCCATCAACTGGACCCGTACGCCCAGATCAAACAACAGTAATCGCGCACAAAGAGAAAGAAGCGTCGTGTCGCGGGGTCGAACCTGCAGTTCCTGGAGGAGGGAGCCGCAGGAGACGCGCCTCGGCGGCTGCGGCGGGAGCGGCGGCGACGGCGGGTTCGCCATGAGGAAGCGGCGATGCGGTGGGACGGGCTGGGGGAGTGGAGTGCGCGCTCCCTCGCCTCGGCTAGGGTTTATAGAGAAGGGGGAGCCTGGGAGGGATTTGATTTGAAAGGGGAAGGGCGGGGAGCGAGGAAGAAGAGCGGCGGAGCGGAGGAGGAGGGGGAGGAGAGGATGGAACGGTATTACTGCCAGCCAGCCGGCGAGGAGAGGGAGGGATTTGAAAAGGTTTGAAAACGGACGCGCTGTTCTCGGTCGGCAGTTTTGCTGGGCCGCTGCTTGCAAACGGTAGTGGGGAGGTTCTAGGCTACGGGCCTACGGCTAGGCCCTATGCCGTATGGTTAACAATTTCGAAACACAGGGGTCTCCATTTTAAGATACAAGTAATTCTATTTTTTATTTTAAAACATAAAAACGACACAAATTTTTAGAGACTAGACTGGCATACATTAAGATTGAAACTCACAATATCCACATTATTATCGACAGCCACATTGTTGGAAAAAAAATATTCTGTTGTAAAAGTTAGTACCCCTGCCTATTTGATTGCCCTTGCTTATTTTAGAAACTAAAACTTAATTATTTTGAGGGACTAAATCCCTGTTTGGTTCCAGGGACTAAACAGCATTTAATGTCCTGTACAATGACCACATTGCCTCTAATCATTGCTACCCCTTCCATTTTTCCTTCTTTGCCTCCCCACGCAGGCAAGAATAGCACACGCCCGAGCCCAAATCCATGGCAGCAGGAGCGGCGCGCGGGGTGGCCGGGGGCGGCGGTGGGGCGGGAGCGGCAGGTGAGAACCAACGGCGGTGGGGCAGGAGGGGCAGCGGTGGGGTGGGAGCAACGGCGGTGGCTGGGGACGGGTGCGCCGGCGGCAGGGATGGCGCAGGGGGTGTGCGGAGGAAGGAGGATGCGGAGGAAGGAGGATGCGGGGGGCGTGCGGATGCGTGCAATGGGGGAGGCAAATAGACAAGCATTCAACGAGGGTAGGAGGTGTCCATGGTACCTTTTAGCCCCCATAAGCAACCATTTGGTGGCTTATGGACTAAACTTTAGAGGTTAAAGTTTAGCCAAATAAGCAGGGGTGAAGGTTTAGGGGCTAAAATGGACTAAAGTTTAGTCCCTAAAGCAAGAGGTGTCCCCTAAGTAGTCGGTAGAAAATGACGCAAAGATTGCCATTAGACACACCATGATAGTCGAGGTAGACAACGAAAGAGAGGATCGAAAGGTCACAGAATGGAAATGGAAATGAGCATCCAAACTTTGTAACACAAGATATCTGAAATATCCAATACATTTTTGCTAGATTATCCGTGTTATTGGGTTATCACTTCCTAGATTACCCTGTTATTTGTATTCAGGTTATTTCATATTATGTTTTTTAAATGAAGGGATAAGCTAATGGACATTTAGGTAGACTCTTCGTGAATGAAAGGTGGCAAGGCAACTGATGACAATACCATCGGCAAGGTGACGATGACTACGACGGCAGCGGCGAGGAGGCTGCGGCGCGGTGCTGTGGAGCAGTGGAGCTAGTCCCTGATCCGACGTTCTAGACAGTTATGCAGTGGCCATTTTTTAAGCAGAAATCTTGGACTTTGGAATTTACTTGTAATAGATTAATACTCCATTCATCCCAAATTACTATTTGTCGGATTTAGTAGCTCGGCAGTCCATCAGGAGTTGCCTAAGTGGTTGATTTGCAGGCAGAAAGGATCGTGAGATCAAAAACTTGAAAGTGATCACGAGAACACGAAGGTTTAGACAGGTTCAGGCTTCTGTAGAGTAACACCTTACGTCCTGTATTCTGATGGTTTGTACTGCTTGAGAATTAAGATGTGTTGGGATGCCCTCGGGAGGCGCCCTTGACCGCCTTATATAAGCTGACGATCTAAGATTACAAGTCAGTTTGAACCTAATCTACTCGTGTTACATGGAAGGTGATCTGAGTCGGATTACAATATGTATCTCGCAATATCCGGATTGATTCACCTAGCCTCCTTGCTTGTGCTCCAAGTATGTTCAAGTCCTTGGCCCACACATTCTGGTCGAGCGGACCCACTTGTCAGGACTAGCCAGTATCCTAATCGGTGAGGATCCATGAGGTACCCATATCTCTCACTGTTTTGTTTTGGGTTTTATAGATTCATAACTTTGATATGTATCTAGACGTATAATGTATCTAGGTACACGTCGCTAAGTATAGAAAAATGAATAGGAATTTGGGATGGAGGGAGGTACATGTCGCTAAGTATAAAAAAATGAATAGGAATTTGGGATGGAGGGAGTAGTTGTAAACCAGACGATGATTTTGCATACTAACATTTATGCAGTTGAAGTACTACTGCCGTAAACAGACAGAAGAACTCCCTTATGTACAGACATGGAAACGGACAGTGTGAAATACTGAAATATACAGATCTATGTTCCCACGTTCAAAGCCCAACGAAATATACATATTCCGGTAAACGAGTCAAAGCATTTCAGCTTGACAGCGACCTACTTATATCTAGATACCTTAGACTTCAGTTACTACCTTCACACCTTCCATCCTCTCCTGGAATCCTAGTCACACCGAGTGTGTCTGAAAATGAGAGATGGATCAAAACTTATCAGTCACATTGTGCAAAAAGAATGCTGCATTACAGGGGGCAAAAACAAGAAGCAAAATGCAGGAACCCATAATTGAGAAGTCTGGACGTGGGAACAGGAACAAAAAAGATATCTAAGCAAACCGGTAAAAGATGGCTTTTTTTCGCCGTGCCAATTTGTGTGGCACAAATTATAGCACAAGAAATCCAAACACAGTGTATATGATTTTCTTTCACCTAGAATATTTTGTAAAGCAACCCCATAATACATCAAACAAAACAGTGACCTGCTAATGCAGGTTGTAACTGTTATAATCAACATATCAGAAAGTTCAAATAAACAGAACAGAGAACAGGCCCACAGAGGTCAGTTGGTGATCAAAACGAAAGCTATGCAATCAAAGCACGCTACATCTAAGGATACATATTTATTGTTCATTGGAGTATTAGACATTAACTGGCTCCTGAAAACGATTTGATTATGACTTGGATTCCTCAGCTAACGAAATAAAAAGGAACAACAAAAGAAAAACCAGTTATGTCGCTGTTTTTAACGTGGTATTACAATGTATGCAAACATTGCAAATTATATAGAGTGAGATATGGCTATGATCCAGACTCCTAAGTTGCAGATGAAAGCTAGTGGAACAAGATATATCATATATGCCTATGTCACTTCATCATGCAAAACTTAACATGCATCTTTGGGTATTGTCGAGAGTTCGAACTGCTTAGGCATACAAGCTCTTGCTAAGAACATCAGTAAACAGCAGGTTGTCCGCTGATAGCACACAAGGCCTTAATGAACCATCAAAGCACCAGAGCCAGTGTCACGTGAAGACTGCCCATTATAACACACACACAAAAAAAAACATCTAGGCCATTTTTGGTGTCCACAAAGAAAAAGGTAACTAAATCACAACAGTATTCAACTAACAGTAAACGTCCAGTGGAAACTAACAATCTAAATGCCAAAATGTAATGTCTCACATCAGTACTAAAACCAACTATAAAGCCATTGTTTAGTTTGCATCATGTATCGAAGCACTAATACACAATTAATTCAGAGACCCATGCAAGAGCAAAACAATGTCACCGTAATAGTCATTAGCATGCACTGACAGACCGTAATTGACACATGTGGTCATAGGTCGGTTAAATACAGCAAGAGAGTTCCTAGCACAGGAAGATGGAAGGAGATGTAATCATACCTAAGAGGACGATGTGAAGTCCCTGGAAAGTCCTTCATTCTCAATGGTGTGCAGGCGAGCCTCTTCTTGTACGATGTCAGCTTCAAGAGAGACCTTGGCAATAGCTGAAAAATGTAAAACCATGTATAAGCAAGCAACATATATATCCTGGTAGATTGCATTGGATAACTATCAACGAATTATCCAAACACCCAGGACCCAATACCTTGACGGGAGCTTTCATCAGAAGCAACGGAAGACTCGGATTCGGCATCAGAGTCTCCAACAAGGCGAAACTCGACAACTGACTTGAAATCTTCCCATGGCTTCACCCAAACCTTTGCTCTGTACAGACTCTTCTTTCCAGCATCAGCTGCCTCCAATACCAGGTCATGCAGAGTCCCAGTCACGACCTGCCGCTTCGATTTCAGCACCCTTGTAAACTCCAAAGCAGAACCCTGCACAAGGAAATTCTCCGAACATTATGTAGAACTCAGGAGAAACGAGGTGTACATCCATGGAGTGATCATCTTACTAATATGAGAAAACACTGCTAACTTTTCGAGTGACGTCCCAATAGACTAATTGAGAAAAATCTCAAAGTTCAATTTCTCCATTGAATAATACTATGAGGCAAGGGACAAATGGCTAGGCACTGCACATGTGGCTCATCATATGTTTCCACAAACAGTTCAATGAACTAGAGAATTAAACTATTAGATCTCGAAACTTGGTTCTAGTCCTCAACTGGGACCAAGTTTAATAACTCCTGCAAGTCGGTGCAATTGAAGCCCGTTGGCGAATTCATGGACCTAACTTTTTCCCCTCTCTCTCGAGAGGGTTTCATTGACCTAATTGGGTGATGTCACCTTGTAAGTCAATGCAATTCACTCGTCGTACATAAGAGTTCACACCAACGGAAATTGGGTGTCGACACGAGGGGAGAGCGCGGGGAGGCGAACCTGGTTCTTGTTGTGGTGGGCGACGGCGAAGCGCGCGGCTTCCTCGGCCTCGGCCCGCTCGCGGAGCGCGGCGAGCACGCCCTGCACGAGGCCGCTCTCGTCCCCGCCGAGGTGGAACCCGGAGACCGCAGCGGCGGAGGCCAAGAGGAGCACGGCGGCGGAGAGGGAGGCGCGGCGAGGCGTCATCGTGGCAGCTAGCATCTCCTCCGATCCCGAGCTAGCTAACCTACCAGCAGCTTGGTTGGTTCGCGTCGGCGTGTGGCGCTTGGCTGCTGCTCTGCCCGACCTCGACTGCTCGTGCTCGTGCTCTCGCTTTTGCTTGGGAAGGTGGGGAAAGCGAGCCGGGTGGGGGACTGGTGGGGGCAGGTTGGCGTGGGGGCGACAGCGACGCGTGATCCGATCGGAGCCGTCAGCGCTTCGGGATCGGGCGGCGGGGTGCTGACAAGGAGCCCGACGCGCGGAGGCCAGCTTGTCTTCTTCCGGTCTATGGGCCGAGCCCAACTGCCGAAGCGTGTCTGCGTTGCGCGTCGCCCGCGAATGAGCCGTCAAGCGACCGGGCTGTTGCCCTCGTCTCCGGCGGCGCCACCGCGTCACGGACGCGCGCCACCGCAGTCCAACCCCCTGGTCCCTTGTACTCCCTCCGCAGTTCGCATCGGAAGTAGACGTGGGAATGGGTGTCCGAAACCCGAAACCTGATGGATTTTTCTCTATTTTTAAACTCATGGATCTGTTAATGGGTAAAATATCAGACCCATCGGGTTTGCGGGCGTGGGTCTGGGAATGCAGTACCCGAACCCGTAAACCTATGGATTTTTTAAACCCGGTCCATCGTACCAAAGTAGCCCATCTCAGCCCATAATACCCCATTGTTTCTTGACTGGTCTGGCCCATTTACTGCTAGATAAAAGGCCACACATTGGCCATCCAAACCCTAACCAGCTAATCCTCACCTCACCCGACCCTCCGATTCCCCAGCAGTCCCGGCGGCGCATCTACATCTCGCGCAAGTGTTGAGCGCCGCCGTGCGTAGGGACTCCAAGCGCGCTAGGCGCTGGGCGCCTCGGCCTCCCTCCTCCCGCTCTGACCCTGCTGCGTCCTCCTGCCCTCCCATTCCCGTCCCTCACTCAAGAGTCAAGAATCCCGCCTCCTGCTGCATCTCAAGCACGCGCGCACACATTCTTTTTTCTTTCTGTAGTTGATGAGAAGAACAAGCAGCTTGCCACGTTACTGTAATTGATTTGTTGATTGTGAACTTGCAGTACTGCATGCTGGTTGCTATATGGTTGTCAAATGTCGACTTGTCGTTTTACTTTGTTGCCATTTAGGCATCGACCATTTACCTGGTGGTTTGATTTTGCTCAAAATGAGCCGAACAATGAACCTGGTAGCTTTAGTTCTTGATTATGTACGCCACTGATGATCTATGCATTTGCATATTGAACCTGGTAGAATATGTATGCCTATAAATGTATGCTGCCTATAAATGTATGCTGTCCAGACTATGACTATTGCCTTCTGTTAACGGGCACGGGCGACCCGTGTGTGCCCGTTAACCCGACGGGCATGGGTTTTTCGCAAAAATTTAAACCTATGACGGTTCGGGCGGGTTTTATATTCGTAGGTATGGGTTTGGGACGGCAAAACTCAGTGGTGTGCCGGTTGCCATCCCACATCAGAAGCTTCTTGTGATTTTTTTTTTCTTGTGAACTCGAAGCCACAACTTGTCACTGTGATTTTGAGCTCTGGAGCTCTATCAGAATGTTTATGAGAGTTGATTATCAGAATGTGTTGGTGTACTGTGTGTATTAGGGTCCAATAGGCCCATGTAAGACATCTATATAGCTACCCTCTAGGGTTAGCCCATAATCTATCCATTACCTTCTAATATGGTATCAGTTAGGGTTAGTGTTTCCTGGTGACCGGCCGCCGCCGCCGGCCGGCGCCATGGCCGGCGACTCCTTCCCCCCTCCCCTCTCCTCTTTCCCCTCTCTCCTTCCCTCGTGGGCGCAGGTGGCGGCCGCCGACCGGCCTCCTGCGGCCGCGGCTCTGGCCGTCGGGGCGGGCCCTGCCGCCGCCGCCGCCGACGGGGCGGCGGACGGCGCGGATCCCGCAGCCGACGGGGCGGCGGACGGCGCGGATCCCGCAGCCGCCGCCGCCACCGCCGCCGCCGCCGCTGCCGCTGCGGCTCGCCGCGCGGGCGAGTGCGCGGGCGCGCAGGCCGGCGGGGACGCCGCTGCCGCCGCCGCCGCCGCTGCCCTCTACCCGACGCCTCCTGCCCCTGTTTTTCAACCGGGGGTGGGGGGCTGCTGCCCCTATTTTTACAGGGGTGGCAGCTGCTCCTGTGGGGGGAGGGGCTGCTCGCCTACCTTTCCCCGCCCCGCCTCCTCTACCACCTCCGGATGGGAACCTCGTGACAGCCCTCGTCGCTGCCCGGGCTGCCGCTGCCGAGGGACAGGCGCGCCTGCGCGCGGCAGCCCTGGCCTGGGAGCGGGAGCGGGATGCGGCCGACATCTTGGCCCGTCAGATCGCCGAGGCGGAGCAGCTCCTCACGATGTCCCACGACAGCACGGCCACCTCCTCCGGCTCCGGTGCTCCCCGTCCGCCTGTGGTGGCCTGGACCGATCCGGCCGATCCACTTGTCGCACAGCTCCACTACCAGGCCGGGGGTGTCCAGAACATCAAGAGCTTGGTCCCCGTCGTCCTCGACCCTGAGTCGCCCTCCTACGCCCGCTGGCGGGACATGGTCCTGCTCATTCTCCGCCGTTACGCCCTCGACGACCACGTCCTCACCGACACCTTCCCTGCGGCCCGGACAGCTGCGTGGGTTCGCCTCGACAGCATCGTCCTGTCGTGGATCCTGGGGACCATCTCCCTCGACCTCCACGATCTCGTTCGCGGCACCCCCGACACCACCGCCCGCCGGGCCTGGCTGGCGCTCGAGGGTCAGTTCCTGGGCAACGCCGAAGCCCGGGCCCTTCGTCTCGATGCGAGCTTCCGCACCTTCGTCCAGGGCGACCTCTCCGTTGGTGAGTTCTGCCGGAAGATGAAGACCATGGCGGACTCCCTCGGGGACCTTGGCTGGGCCGTGGAGGACCGGATCTTGGTTCTCAACGTTCTTCGCGGCCTTAGCGACCGCTACGCCCACCTCCGCACCTGGATCACCCGGCAGCGACCCTTCCCCACCTTCCTCCAGGTCCGGGATGATCTTGTCATGGAGGAGCTTACTCAGGGCATCCAGCCCGGGTCCCTTCCTGCGCCGGGGTCCGCGTCTTCCTCGACCGCGCTTGCTGTGACTCCACCGCCACGACCCTCCGCTTCGCCACCGTCGTCCCTTCTTGGTCCTCCCCCTCCTGGGCCGAGCGGGGGTGGGGGGGGCCGTGGCGGCCGCCGTCGCCGTGGTGGGGGACGTGGTGGGGGGCGCGGTGGGGGCACACCGGCGGGCACACCGGCGCCTCCACGGGGTTCTCCCTGACCGTCCTTTACCCACCCATGGTCAGGGCGCATCTCTATGTGGCCTTTCCAGGCCACCGGCGAGCCTCGTCCACCGGCCGCCATGCTCGCTGGCGCTGTCCCAGCTGCTCAGTTCGCGTCGCCGTGGGCTCCTCCTCAGTTTGCGTCGCCGTGGGCTCCTCCTCCCGGGGCCTCGCCTGGGCCTGTCGGATGGGACCCGACTGCCTTGGCACGCTCCTTCGGCACCATGGCCCTGACTCCTCCAGTCGGTCAGGACTGGATCGCAGACTCGGGTGCCACCTTCCATACTACACCCGACCCTGGTATACTCACTTTCGTTCACCCTCCTTCTTCCTCCCACCCCTCGTCCATCATGGTCGCAAATGGTTCTTGTCTTCCTGTCACCTCCGTGGGTACTGCTCACACTCCCGGTTCTTTTCGAGTTTCTGATGTTCTTGTTGCTCCCTCCATGGTTCACAACCTTCTTTCTATTCGCCGTTTTACCACTGACAATTCCTGTTCTGTTGAATTTGACTCTTCTGGTCTTACTGTGAAGGATGTGGCTACCCGGCGACCTCTTCTCCGCTGTGACAGCACCGGGCCCCTTTACTCCCTCCGATTTCCTGCGTCCACTTCTTCCGCTTCGCCCTCCGCTTCTTCAGCCGCTTTTGCCGCCACAGCTTCTTCCACTACATGGCACCGGCGTCTTGGTCATCCTGGCCGTGCTGTCCTGACACAGCTTAGTCGTAGTTCCGATATACCATGTACTCGGGCTCCTGCTGAGCACCTGTGTCAGGCGTGCCAACTAGGCCGTCATGTTCGACTTCCTTTTCCTACCTCTTCTTCACATGCGACCCATGTATTCGACCTTGTACATTACGATCTATGGACATCTCCTGTTCTAAGCATTTCTGGCTACAAGTACTATCTTATTGTGGTTGATGATTTCTCTCATTATTCTTGGACTTTTCCCTTGCGTGCCAAGTCTGATACTTTTCCCACACTTCTCCACTTCTTCGCTTGGGTGTCCACTCAGTTCGGTCTCACCATCAAGGCCGTCCAGTGTGACAACGGCCGCGAGTTTGATAACACCACCTCATGTGCCTTCTTCCTCTCTCACGGCGTGCACCTACGCATGTCGTGTCCCTATACCTCCTCCCAGAACGGTAAGGCTGAACGCATGATTCGTACCACGAACGACACCATGCGCTCTCTTCTGTTCCAGTCTTCTCTCCCTGCCCCTTTTTGGGCTGAGAGTCTTCACACCTCCACCTATCTCCTTAACCGCCTCCCTTCTGTTGCCTGCCCCGCTCCCACTCCACACCACGCTCTCTTCGGTACCTCCCCCCGTTACGATCACCTTCGGGTCTTCGGGTGTGCGTGTTATCCTAACACCGCAGCCACCGCTCCTCATAAGCTGGCTCCCGTTCGACTCAGTGTGTCTTCCTCGGGTACTCCCCGGATCACAAGGGGTACCGTTGCTTTGACCTCTCTTCTCGGCGGGTCCTCATCTCTCGCCACGTGGTGTTTGACGAGTCCGTCTTCCCTTACTCCACCACCACCCCACCTCCTTCCACCTCCGACCCTGATCTCTCCTCCCTGTTTCCCACTGACCCGGTGGACCAGCCACCGCTACCGTTCTGTCCTGCAGGTACTGCTCCGCCGTGGTTCTCCTCGGGCTCGACGTCCACCGGTACTGTCCCTGACCCTGCGCCCAGCACGGGTTCGACGGTGCCGGCCTCTGGTGCTGCTTCTTCCCCTTCGCCCTGCGCGGGACCGGTGGCACCGCCCGCAGCACCTGCTGTCCGGTTTGCGCAGCCCGTCCGCGTCTACCAGCGCCGGGCGCGGCCGGCTCCACTGGACCTGCAGCCGGCCCCGCCACCGCCGTCGCCGCCTCAGTCATCGCCGGTGGACTCTTCTCCGCCGGCAACGCCTACACCACCACCACCTCCACCGGCCCCGACTGCCCGTGTCGCGCCGACGGTGTACCATCCGCCTCTCCTACACCGACACCCGCGTCACGTTCACCCTATGGTGACGCGACTTGCGGCTGGTACCCTGCAGCCCCGGGCTCTTTCAGCGATGCCCGGCGCGCCGCAGGTTTCTCCTGTACCCTCCTCCGTCCGTGGCGCCCTGTCGGATCCTCACTGGCGCCGCGCGATGGAAGAGGAGTACGCGGCGCTCCTCGCCAACCAGACTTGGGATCTGGTGCCCCGTCCGCCTGGCTCCAATGTCGTCACCGGCAAGTGGATCTGGACTCACAAGCGGCGGGCTGATGGTACTCTTGAGCGGTACAAGGCTCGCTGGGTTCTCCGGGGTTTCACTCAGCGCCCTGGTGTCGACTACGACGAGACGTTCAGTCCGGTGGTCAAGCCAGCTACTGTCCGGACTGTTCTCTCACTGGCTCTCTCCCGCTCCTGGCCCGTGCATCAGCTCGACGTCAAGAACGCCTTCCTGCACGGCACTCTGACTGAGACTGTTTACTGCAGCCAGCCAGCGGGGTTTGTTGACTCTTCTCGGCCTGATATGGTCTGCCGGCTCCACAAGTCACTTTATGGCCTCAAGCAGGCCCCTCGAGCTTGGTATTCGAGGTTTGCTGCCTACCTCCTGACGCTGGGCTTTGTGGAGGCCAAGTCCGATACTTCGCTGTTCATTTATCACCATGGAGCTGAGACTGCTTATCTACTGCTCTATGTTGATGACATTGTCCTCACTGCCTCCAGTCCGTCCCTCCTACGGCGGATCATCACCTCGCTTCAGCAGGAGTTCGCTATGAAGGATCTGGGTGTGCTCCATCATTTTCTTGGGGTCACTGTTGAGCCTCGTCAGGCCGGCCTCTTTCTTCACCAGCAGCAGTATACTCTTGATATCCTGGAGCGAGCTGGGATGACTGACTGCAAGCCCTGCTCCACTCCAGTTGATACTCAGGCCAAGTTGTCCGAGGCCGCCGGCACTCCTGTGACAGATGCTACTGCATACCGGAGTCTGGCTGGGGCCCTTCAGTACCTCACCTTCACCAGGCCAGATATCACTTATGCAGTTCAGCAGATTTGCCTTCACATGCATGATCCCCGAGAGCCCCATCTCACTGCTCTGAAGCGCTTACTCCGTTACCTCCGGGGCACTGTGGACTACGGCCTCCTTCTTCACCGGTCTCCCTCCACTGAGCTTGTTGTCTACACCGACGCTGACTGGGCCGGGTGTCCGGACACTAGGCGCTCTACCTCCGGCTACGCCGTCTTTTTGGGCGGCAACCTGGTGTCCTGGTCGTCCAAGCGTCAGCCGGTGGTCTCCCGCTCCAGTGCCGAGGCGGAGTACCGCGCTGTCGCTAACGGCGTGGCTGAGGCATCCTGGCTTCGGCAGCTCCTTGTCGAGCTCCACACTCCTTCTTCCCGGAGCACTCTTGTCTACTGCGACAACGTCAGTGCGGTGTACCTCTCCACCAACCCTGTTCAGCACCAGCGGACCAAGCATGTGGAGATTGACCTTCACTTCGTCCGGGATCGGGTCGCCATCGGCGATGTTCGGGTCCTCCACGTCCCGACCACCTCTCAGTTTGCTGACATCTTCACCAAGGGCCTCTCGTCACCCGCCTTCACCGAGTTTCGCTCCAGCCTCAACATCACCTGTGGCTAGTTGCGTCTGTGGGGGGGCTTGTGTGTGTGCCTTTCTTTTCATGTCCAGTCTGCAACTCCGCTGCGTTGGTAGTTCAGACTGCGGGGGAGTGTTGGTGTACTGTGTGTATTAGGGCCCAATAGGCCCATGTAAGACATCTATATAGCTACCCTCTAGGGTTAGCCCATAATCTATCCATTACCTTCTAATAGAATGTTTATGAGAGTTGATTCTTTGAGAGGAGTGATTTGTGGTTGGAAGTGATTCTTTTTAATTAAATTATTAAAATCGGGATGAAGAATCACTCTACAAAATTAGGAAAAACCAGCTTCCAGCCTTTCACATTTCAGAGAATCGCTTCTCTCCGGAAGCTTTACCAAACGCACCCTAAGATAATACACACCCTAAGATAATGAGCTTACCAGTCCGAAGCTCCTATAAGAGGTGGGGTTCGGTGAAGGAAATTTCTAGATAGCTTTACAAACAAAATTCTTTTAAAAATTTGTAAAAAGGCTTGTTCGAACCTATGACCTCCGGACCGGTCATAGACCACAACCGCGCTAGGTCCACCCTTCTGTAACAAGATAATGACATTTCAATTTTTACAAGTTATGTCACGCTTGGGATACAGAGCCTCATAGTCCTAGGACTTATGCATATGGAGTGTTTTGCAAATACACAAATATACTCTCTCACTCCCTGTAACACGATAAACTTGTTAACACCGTTACCATATGATATCTAAGGGTGTGTTTGGTTGCATACACCACATGATGCATACATAGATGATCCTGGATGGGATGGTTCAACCAATTTGCTTGTACCATATAGTTCACTCTAATTAGTAGAATAATATATTAAGTGGGATGGCTTCATCCTGGATGAGTTGGTCCAATTCACCCAACCAAACAAAAGGATCATTATTATTTTGAATCATTTCATACATGAATCAAATGATACAACCAACCAAACACATCCTAAATAATTAGATATATCAAACAACTGTCAATATACATTGTAAAGTTAAGCACTCTGAGAAATATATTTCCGTACATAGAGCAAAATATAGCGAGGTTGCGGCAGGGGAAGCTATCTTAGAGTATATGTTTATAAGCTAAAATCTTCATCTGTATATACAATAAGGCCCAGCAGCAGGACTCATCTCGCATACTGCTGCTGCAAGCCATTGGCCTCACTGGCTCACCGAAGTACAAAAGCTATTCCATGATAGTTCCTCCATTCATATGAAAGCGACTAAATTAGTACTATAGCAAATATAACGTTTATACATCATTATTGTTATTTATATTTTCTATCCTTCAAGAAGCTCCGGCAACTTTGTTATCCTTGAACATCTTCAGCAAATCTCCCAGCCATCGGCGTCCTCGCTGGAATCCACTCGCTTGCAAATGCCTTTATCGGTAGTGTCATTGCCATCCGAAACTTCCACGGTGCTTGGGTTGTCATTCAGATCTCTAGCCACTGGACTTGCAGCTACTGGGACAGTGTGCTTATCTGGAGACTCGACTGCTTCAGTAGTCCTATCTGAGGAACTACAACTCTTGTGAAGAGAGGAATGCAATGAAGAAGAGAGGCTTGACATCGTGGAACGCTGCAGCTTGCTCAATGATAGGCGCTCGTCCACCACTCGCTTGAGTAGTGAGACATCCTCACAGATAACAGCAATCTCACCTCTGCAGTGAGGACAAGGACATGAATCACAGGGTTGGTTGCAGATTTAGAGATCATATAAACAACTTAAGATAGTCTACCATCATTGCAGACAAAAACATGACTCCAAAAGTTGTAGACATTGCTCTAAAATAGTTAAAAAAAATGTTACAAGAGAATTATCTAGCTATTTCAATTCCTATTTATCATGAAGTATTATAATTTATAAAAGACATTCATCTTAATGTAGTAAGTATGTTTGCGAGCATCTTTGAAAGATACAAGATTACAGTTCAAAGCTCGAACATGACTAGTATTAAACAGCTTAACAGTGCTGAAATAGCTGAGATAATGACAACTTACTGCAGCATATCAACAATTTGGCCCCGCTCAACCAAGAATTCCTTCAACTGTCCATCAAACAATTTAATTAAACATCAGTAAATAATTTTAGCTTGTTCCTGACTTCCTGATATTTTTGTTGTATAAAGATAATTATCTTTGTTAGAAAATTCATAATTATGTGCCTGAGACAAATGCACCCACAGACAAATATGTGCCTATAAACTCCTCAGGAGTACATCATCCATACAGCAATTTTATTAGATATAGAGCAGATAATCAATATCTATCATGCAAGGTGCAACATGTTTTACAAAAAAAGGAAATAATCAAAAGTAGATTATGAAGGAAGCAGACAATACCTTCAAGTTCTCCTCTGCTTCTTTTTGCAACCTTCTCGATTCCTCAACAATAGAATTCATCATCTTTTCTTGTTCATCAAGTAGTGCCTGAGCAGCAGCCTCTTTTTCAATCTTTTCTTTCTCAGCTTCCACAATTTCTTGTTGTGCAGCAACCAATCTTTCATCAAGGGTTTGGCGTATCTATACACATTAAACTTTCATCAATTATAATTTAGTGCAATGCCATCACAGGGCCCACTATATAACCGAGTAAATGTTAGATTTTAACACCAGTTTCATCAAAATATTTAATCAAGTCATATTGAATAACAAAAAAGAACCAAATTCTGCAAGAATATGGAAACTGTAATTGAAAGGGACCAATAGTTCCATATATTGGAATAAACTCAACCAGAGTAAAAAAATTCCGAAATCTTCCAGCACTGAAGAATAAACATGCCAACTGTATAAACTATGATGTTGCACCCTTCAACATGACATATTCACATTTTATAAATTTTGTAAAAAAAATCACACTTTAACTTTACTTTATGCAGGACGATAGGTGTATGCTAACTCCTACATAATGCTAACATCAAAGAAAGAAACAATGTACCTGTTCAATTATCACCAGATTTTTATTCCTCTCATCTGAAAGCCTCTGAAGTCGTGATTGAAGCTCACGTGCCTCTGTGGTTAAAATAGCTTTCTCACCACAAACCTCACTAGCATGCTGTAGATAGAAAAAATGTCAGATATCCTTGTGCCATGAGCCCTAGACAAATCAAGAAGTTTTGTCAAGTGAAATATTATGTCAAAGGGAAAGACCATATCATTTGCTTCCTTTGCATGAGTTAGCATTTCTTTAAGCTCCTCAACTTTTGTCAGAATGCCTGTCCCAGCAACAGATGACTCATGCTTTGCTACTTTAGCCTTTTCTTCAAGAAGCTCAACATCCTCTATCATTTTTGTAACCAACTCCAGAGAAGGTAACAGATCATTCTGCATTATGTCAAAAGCACAAGAATAAGCCACCAACAATATCAACACAATACGAAAACCATTACAATAGACAACTGTACATTTTACCTTACGTTTAACAAAGTCAATATTTTTAAACTTGAGAATGTATCAGAAAGTTTTGTGTTTAAAACTTGAAAAAGCAACAGAAAGTGAAAGAAGAAATATGGCATATGGTTGATTCAGCTTCTTGCACAGAAATTGAGTTACTAATTGGTATTTCTCACTCTTCAGAAAATTCAGGCTGATGCAACAAAGAAACAGATCCCAGCATGTAATTCGGGTAAGGTTCAAAATAATGATTGAAGCGGGTTGGCATAGGACGGCTTGAAGTGGCTCAAATTCAGGCTGATACAACAAAGAAACACCGACTATGTAATTTGGTAAGGTTCAGAATAATTATTGAAGCGGGTTACACAGAATGGCTTGAAGTGGCTCTCAGCAATCTATTTGGCAAATGGTGACCATGTGCCGCTTTTATCTTAAGTACACAAGGAGCTAGCCAGCTCTAAGCTACATAGATACCAATTGGATTGGCCAATATGCGGTAACCATGACCCAATCCGATAAACTCAACCTACTTCGATAGATGCACACTAATACAGTTACCTGTTAAACCTCGTGCGTGAGAAGACAAACTATGCTCTTCTCTTCTGCATAGAAAAAGACCGTGATTTGTGTGTTTTGTGTACTTGTGACCAACCAAAATCCCAACTAGTAAATATGTTGTTTGTAAAGATATTCATTCACTAGTCAAAATTGAGTGTATGACATGTTTCGCTGAAAATTGAGCATGAGAAATGTTTTTCTAAAAAATTAAGCATGTGCTATCAAATATTTGTCATAAACAACCATATGATTTTTTTTAAAACAAATAGCGTAGGTCTGCTTTCATGCATTTAATCTTCTTAATCCAAAATACTCACTATTTCTCACCGACGACCAAAATAGCAAGGAAAAATGAGGAGGATGAAGTTGACATCACTCCAAACAAATGAGTACTATCCACTGGTACTAGTGAGCGCACACACACAAGTCAATCACATGGTAGAGAATGAATTGGAAAGATAACAGGTACAGGTGTATCAAATTGACCAGTGCAAAGAGAGTTTTACATTACCTTATTGCTTCTGGCATCAGCAATACAATCCTCAAGACACTCAATACTAACAGAATGGCTTGAATGAGTTGAAGATGTAGAAGCAAAGTGATTCAAATTAAGATCGGGAAGCATATCCGTCTTAGAAGACAAGAGAATGTCATCATTCTCAAGTATATCCCCTGAAAGCTGCTTGTCACAGTCAGTGCCAGAATTGCTGGTATTCTTCTGTTCTATAACTCCAGAAGTCCCAGTAGAGGATCCTTCTTTATCTGGACTGGGAACATCCAGCACGGGTGAAAACGAATCCTTTCCAGTAATCAGAATTCCAGAAGATACTTGATCATTAGAAGAAAAGGCCAAAAGGTCCGAAAAGAACAAATCATCATCAAAATTTATGTCCTCGTAACCACTAAACATCTTCAACGAATTTTTCTGGGGAAAGCAATCCCCAACTGGAATGTTACTAGAATCTTGATCGTGGAGCTGTGGAGCTTCACTACTTATGCTGTCACCACAGTTTGCCCCTGTCGATAGTTGAGAAAAACATGCACTAGATAATACACCATATCCAACTTCAGTATCTGAGTTAGCCAACTTTCTCTCTGGCCTAGTATTTGAAGATACCGCATCAAGGTTGGGAATCAAATCATGTTGATTACCATTTGGGATAGGATCAGAATGTTGATCTAGTTGTTCACTCATCCCATGGATTGATGTAAGTCTCCCCTCATGTAGTTCACTGTCTATGTTTTCTTGCGTGCCACTTGTGACCTCCACGGAAGAAGTGTCTTGTCCAGAGTGAACACTTCCATCAACCTCATTGACACGTATATCATGTCCTAATTTGTGGCAACAGCCAATTTGTTATTGTAACTTCAAAGAATGAGAAAGGTAATATACAGCAAAAATATCGAAAACAAAATATGCTTGGTTCAGTGAAGAACAAAAAGGACTATGTATACAAGACTGATCTGATATAAAAGTTTACCCATGCATAGGGAAGCACAACCTCAACAACCTTTCATAATTACTATAGACTAACAGAGGCACCGAACTAGTTAAAACACCACTAGTAAGTGGGCCAAATAACAAAATTTCATATATGTGTTTTGGGATCTTTAGCCATATCATATAAAATTCATAAGAACCAAAAGAAAGATAGGGGGGAAATATTATCAATGCAGAAAACTATGCGGTTGTCAGCAAGACATCTTCAACACACCTATTTTACAGAACAAATAAAAGATATGTAAAAGAAAACAGCCAACCGGAAACACCTCTAACACTAAGCACAAATTGACTGAACTTTTGTCTTCGGACTCACCGGCAGATGATGAACTTCCCACTTCATGCGTGCTGTGATTAGCAAACACATTCCCAACAGAACCAGCGAAAGATGGCAAGACATCATGATCAGCTGACAAAGCTCCAGCCGAATCGGTCATGGACGGCATGACCTCATCAAGGACAGCAACCACCGCAGAATCAACATCTTTATGGTGCTCAATGGCGATAGCCTTCAGTATACGATGATCAACCTACAGAAAAGAGGAATCAGACAAATTTGCCCCTCCGGAAACAGCCATGAACCGCACAAACCTTGCAATTCAGGTTGCCCATTAACCCAAACAGATAACACCCCTAAATTCGAACTAATAATCAAATAATCGTGTACAGTTTCTCCATAGCCACTGAAATCGAATCGAAATTCCGCAACAAGAAGCTCCTAATCCCACTGGAATTTAACATATCCGTGTGTCCTAGGACTAGTTACTCCACCATCAGCCACAATTGCGTCAGTACATACAAAAAATCACGGAAGAATAAATCCACTAACATACGAAATCTCATGGGATGCGCGCGACACGCGGACGAGAACACCGATCGTACGCGGTACGCACCTGAGGGAAGAGTTCTTGCAGGGAGCGGAATACCTCCTTGTGATCACCCATCTGAGAACCCTAGATACTAGAGATCGACGCAGAACCCTGAGGACCGGGCTCCCCTACGTCCGGCTCCGGCGGCGCGGAGGGTAAGGGATTAGGGTTTGGGGTTCCCCGCTGATTGCGTGAGGGGCGGAGTGAAGCAGGAAGGCGAGGAGGTGGCCGAGGCCGCAGGGGGAGGACGGCTTTTACCAGGAAAGCCCGTCCCTTGCCTTTTCCCGTTTAGGTCCCCCAGGACTTCGAAATCGAGAAATTTTATAAATAAAATCCTTAAATTAGTGGTACCTCGCTGCCTCAGTTCTCAGAGGAAAAAAAGAAAAAAAGAACAGAGCAGGCTTCGAGGACAACTTGGTTTCTTCGTGTAGCGTGAATTGCAGCACCTCTTGAGCGCAACATTCCTTTCGTAAAAGTCAAATAATAAAATAAGATTAGGGGCTTTCGATTCTTGTCTTGTCTCACTTGATTCCAGGATCCTTGTTGTGCGAAATATGCCTTTATTACAATTATCTCGGGCACCATCATGGGTCACTTGCTTCTCATCAAGCATAATCACATTTTAGAGTCACTAGTGTATTAGATTTTTTTTAGTTACATGAATTATGTGTTACAAAATATGCAATCGATGGGAGATAACTCTGGTACGTACCATCGTCTCATTGCCACTGTCATAAGCCCAACTGGCGTTGGAAATATGATTGCATAACAAATTGGTTACTCTACTCGGTTCGAGTGCAGTAAGATGAACTTGCAGTCTCTGGAAATTGACTCTTTTGAACGTTCAGCTTATCAGCTACAAACTCAGTTTGTTTGAGGTGGCATTATTTTTCCTCCTATTAAGTTGATTGAACAATTCAACAGAAACGGAAGACGACGAGGCGTCTGAATACGAGAACGAGAGAGGTATATCATTTATTAATTCTTAGTCACGAAGGATGCACATCAGCTAGACTCTGGACAGGTAGAGACATACTCGTTTCTTAGGCACGAAGGAAGTAGCATTACCATCAGGAAGACAGGAAGCAATTCGAACTCTTATTGCATAACGGAAATTGATGGAGTGATGCACGGTGTCCCGTCGCTGTAGCGGTGTGGCCCGTAGGCCGTAGGACCATCGGATGCAGTGGCAAACTCTGCAACTCGCATGGCTAGCAATTTGCAAAAGTTGGAGCTGTATCCAGACTGAATCTATTAACTGTCAAACGATACGCTCGAAAAGGAAATAGGCCGATACTGTAGCAAATAGCAATATTCTAGTAATAAAACCACATGATTCACCCATTACTTGAGCGGGTTAAGCAGACATCAACATACTAGGCAATACGCTGCCACAGCAGCACAGATTCGAAATAAACCAACAAAGCGGCCAAAAACATTACAGCAAATAAGTTGGAGTAGTAAATAGGGTCCATGAAATAAGTTCATGCCAGCTTCAAGAGTCAGCTTCACCTGACCCTGACAATACAGATACCACAGTTCAGAATTCAGGAGCTACTAAAGGTTCTGATAAACGACAAGGATAGATCACCAGGCTGCTCGACTCACTTCTAAATGGTGGAGCCACAGTACATTTTTCTTTATAACTATAAAAATTTAGCCTAGCTGGTGGGCTTTCAGAAGATTATCGGACCAAAAGCTAGAGCTGGTTAACCTAAGCATGCTAGCCATCCTGCTCAACCTTTACGTTCTGCAGCTTCGAATCCAGCCCGTCCTCGTCATCATCATCCTTGGCATCTTCGTCGTCGTCCTCCTCATCATCATCAGGCTCTCCCTCAGGATCATTCTCATCTAGTGAGCCCAGGACATCTAGTGAATTCTTGCCAGCCTTCAAAATGTCTTTCACCTCATCAATCCCTTCATCGGAGATGAAATTGCCATTCATGTTCAGTTGCACAAAACCAGGCTTATTTGCAACTGCCCGTGCAAAGCAGCGAGCTCCAACCCGCTGAAGCATGTTTGTGCTCACATCAAGCTCCTTCAGATCTGCATGGCCATCTTCCAATGATTGTGCAATAATCACAGCACCATCATCCTTGAGCTCATTCTCAGCCAAGGTCAGCTTCTTTAATGACTGCATAGCTGTTATGCATTCTGCTAAAGCTGGGGCTGCTTTGGCATTTATTTCATTTCCAGCTAATTCAAGGACTTCCAACTGAGGTGCAGACTGTTTGAGGGCATTGACAATTGCTATGGTACCCTTATTCTCAAGATTGAGGTCACTGAGGTAAAGCTCAACAAGATCAGGAAGCTTTGGAAGGGTTTTGCTGAGAGCAATCCCTGCATCAACACCGAACAAGTTATCCCTGAGATCAAGTTTCTTCAGATGCGTGCATGTCCCTAATGCCTCAGACAAAGCAACACCACCATCAGCTCCTATCCTTGTTGCTGAGCACCTGAAACTCTCTAGATTTGGAGACCGCTTAACCATCTCAGCAACATACACAGCACCTTCATCTCCAGTCATGTTGTTATGGAACTGGAGAACCTTAAGATTCTCGGTTGAAGGAATAAGCTCAGAAAGAGCTTTTGCAGCGTCCTCTGATATGCCATCGTTCATGACATAGAGCTCTTCCAGTTTTTCCTGTGACTTCAGGAGCTCACTGAATGCCCTGACACCCTTCTCACCCAATGCATTATCAGAGATGTTCAGATATCTCAGTACAGAACCCTCTAGTGCTTTGGAGAATATGCGCATCACATCAAGGGCTTCATCCTCAGGCCTTCCTGCAACAAAATCAGATATATCTACCTCCGTAAGCTGATTCTTAACTGACTCAAGAATAGGTCCAGCAACATTAGCAGCATCAACACCGAAGCTCCTATTGCTAAAGCAAATCCTTTTATACGAGTTTCCTGGTTCAGTAAGTGGACTCAGCAATTCCTTTGCTTCATCTGCCTCTATAAAGGCACGCTTGCCACCAGATATATCTAATACAGTATCACCAGGCTCAATAGGTGTATCTGCTACAGGTGCTTCTGGTTCAGCAGTAGTCATTGGGCCTTTCTTAAGAACTTCCATAATCATTTTGCTGGTTTCTTTAGCATACAGCTGGACAGCAGAACTCCCATCACCATCAGGTTCCTTCTTAAAATGCTCGTCTGCCGACGCAAAGCACAGCTGCTCTATCCTTTTAGCATTCTCATGAGCCTCTTCCTTGCCCAAAAGTCCATACTTGCGGGAAAATATGGACTCAGTGGACAGGTTCGTGGTCATCCTCTCTACAAGCATGAGGCGTGTGCTTTCACTTGGTGGCCACAGCTTGATGGAGAATGTCCTGGGATGGAAGTCTTGCGCTGTTGAATCCATGTGAATGCTACGACTTCTCACAGCACCCTAGTAGTACAGCATGAATTATTAGCCTTGCTGTGATAACATACTATATGGTACTAGCAAATAAAAGTAGTATTTCAACAATGTACTAATTGAAGAAAAGAGTGTATTTCCTGGTCTCCTGGAGGAACCAAACTTTAGTGCAGTTGTAATCAAACGAATAAAACTAAGCATGGTTAATTAATTAAAGTCTACACTACAGTACTAACATCAATTCCCTAAACAAAGATATAGGCTGACAAACAGTTCACTAAGTGGTTTGCTTACAGTCTTCTGTATGTGGAAGGCCAACAAATCTTTTACTCACGAGAATAGCATGATAGGACTTTGTGAGTTACATCAAAAGAAAAAAAAAAGAATGTCCCATGCTGTTTATGCTACCATCGCTGGTATTATAAGCTCATATCGTGCTTTAAGCATCAATAAGCTACAAATTATAAGCTCATAAAGTCACAATCTATTCTATACTTCCAAAAGAACCAAGCGTGCGAGCTACTGAAATTTTCAAGTCACCAAGTTGTCAGACACAAAACAAGGCTTCAGCCTCAGCACATCTGTTTAAGAACATCAGCTTGTGAAACTACCAACACCTTTGGTCACAATTTGGATCTCGGCAAGAAGGTGAATAATAAAACTCAGCCAAATAGGTTTCAGCTAACTCCTACCATGAATCAGTTCTCAAAAACACGAAACAGAATCCACCCGGAGTTCACCCAACAAATAACAGGCAACGTTTAGAACTAGGGGCGCAATCAACAAGAGCATGGGGATTTCAGTTAAAACCCGAGTTGTTTTTTCTCTTCTCGAAGATAAACTGGCACTATCGCCCACACAGAGCAACAGATTCGCAACAGATTGGACGGGACGGATCGAGCGTTTATTCAAACAGATACCGCAGAACAAAACTAAGTCGCTCAGAACAGCAGATCCAATCAATCTAGTGCTTCCTTACCGGCAAAACGAGAGAACGACCAAAGCCCGGATGGATCTCCGCTCCACGAACAGATGAATCCCCACGAGATCACGCTCAGCTCCGGTGGAAGGAGGCCCGGAGGCGTGCGTGCTCAGGGGAGAGGCGTGGATTGGGTTGGCCGGGAGGAAGCAGGCGCCGATCTGTGGCGCCCGTATCGCCGCGCCGCCGCCAGTGGATGTGGGTGTGAGGGAGCGGGCGGAGGATTTTAGCTGGGGTTCCGGAATACGGAGGGGAGAGGGGAGAGGGGGCGTTTTTTGAAATTTCTGAGGCTTTGCGGGGAGCGGGGCGCCGAGGACGTGGCGGAACTTGTTTTGGTGATTTTTAAATTTTGCCGCTGAGGTTCCGAGAGTTCGGGGTTTTTTTAAAAGAAGTTCTCGAATCTCGAGTCGAGCGCTCGCGTGGCCACATTTTGAAAATATCCGAGTTTTCATACAACTGTTGTTGGGACCGAGAGCTCCGGATGCTATTGACTTTCTAGAGCATGGTGCTCACTAGTTCCCCAGCCTCGTGTTGCTAGCAAAGCTATCCAAGATAGACGTGATCGAATTCTGCGTCGGTCAAAGTGGCCATGATCTGTGATAAATGTGACGGAGAAGAAAACTTTATCGAATTTTATCGTAATTTATTTTTTTGCACTATCTATTATTTATTGGTTTATGTTTTCCTTAATATAAATCAGGTATAAGTTGCCATAGGGCCTCTTTTGTCAAAAAGAAATCAGCATTGGTATGTACGATCCAGTGGTCCATTGTTGCTACGTCTGATCACAAGACCAAGGGGGATACACCCCACTAAAGTTTAGCACACGTCATATCGGATGTTTGGATGCTAATTAGAAGTATTAAACATAGATTAATTACAAAATTAATTGCACGGATGGAGTCGCGAATTACGAATCTATTAAGCCTAATTAGTTCATGATTTGATAATGTGGTGCTACAGTAATCATTTGCTAATGATTAATTAATTAGGCTTAATAGATTCATCTCGCGAATTAGCACAGGGTTCTGCAATTAGTTTAATAATTAGCTCATGTTTAGTCCTCTTAATTAGCATCCGAATATCCGATGTGACACTGCTAAAGTTTAGCACCTGGTATCCAAACACCCCCTAAAATCTATACTATAGAGATCCAAAATAATTGAAAACACTTCTCACTTAAAGTTACACTCCCGTATCCTACACAGAGGACCCACTTGACAAGTTTGGAGGGGTACCAAAGTTTTGAGGAGGTGTGAAAATAGCACTTTCTAAAATGGTTCTGCCTTTTTGTCATTTTTTTTTTTTCACCGTAAAAGAATTCGACACACCTACGTACGCACCTCATCCCACCTTGTTAATTTTGCATCCAAATCACCGTATCGCTTGTCAAACGCTTACACGGTCGTTCCGCTCCCTAATTTTGCATCCAGATTTTTCGTTTCATGATTTTTCCTCCAAGATCGTCCTACGTCCACACCGAAGGCGCCGGCGTACTCGCTCACAGCCCATCAATCACGCCGTTGCTTTCCTTTCCTACGCCACACATCCCATATTCTCATCCCCTCTCCATCCATCCGCGCCGCCTCTCCCCTCGCCTCACCGGCCAATCCAAAGATCCTCTCCAAAGCGGACGCAGAGCCCCTCCCCTCGCCTCATGGATGCTCGATCCCATCCTTCCCATCAGTGGTGGCGTACCCTCCCCGTTCATCGACGGCGGCAGCCTAGGCATCAACCAGCACCGCCGCCCCCTCCAAGCAGTTGATGGAGGCCGAGTAGCCGGACACCCTCACCTGTATCCTCTGCAGCAGGCATGTGCCTCCCCAACCTATACCCCCTCGATCGCATCGATTTTCAGCAATCGTCAGCATTGGTACTTCTGGCGCCGTCAAGAACCCCGACTTTTTTATTTTTTTGAACTTTTTTTTGAAAGATTCTCACAAATAGGCCCCTGGCAAAAATATTTCGAAATATGAACCCTTAGCTTAGCTCCAAGCATACACACCTTAGTGCCAGAGTCGCTGACGCCTAGATCGTTGCGCAGCTACTGACGTGGACGCTGACATGGTGCTAAGCTAGGCGCCAGGGAGGATGGCACCGTAGATCTTAGCGCCAAGCTTGGCGCGAGGGTGGATGGCGCCAAACTTTAAATTTCTACCACCCGCCTCCTTCCTGCCCAAGCCTTCCTCCTCTTCTTTCTCCTCCCTCTCGGGTTTTTTGTCTCCCCACTTCGCCATACATCCCAAATCGGCCTATGGGACCTTGGAAACTTTGATTTGCTCCGTGGATCTTCGAGAGCAAGGTATCTTCACTCCTTCATAGTTTTTTTTCACATCGATTCGGTATATATTAGTCGGATTTTCTAACTTAGGGTTTCATGCAACCGTAGGATATCAAGGCATGGAAAAGTTAGAAAATCGAGGTAACCTCAGCGCATGTTGTTATGGTATGGGTTCATTGTTGTGGATCGAATGGGAAACCCTAGGTGTAGGTTTAATGTTAATTACTTTCGGTTCTTACAAAAAAATGACTAAATTGTAGTTTGGCTGGATGACCGGAAATGCCTTCGACCCATTGCCTCTTCCTAGTGGTGTTCTAGTGCCCATGTGCTTTTGCGGCGATCCTTACAAGGTAGCCAAGTCTAATGCAGAGGACACGAATAGGTAGAGATATTGGATGTGTTCCAATTTTGCGTTTGAGCCTACACTTCGTCAGCACCGCATTAACAAGATGGTGAGAAATTGATGTTGTCTAATAATTATTTTGTATCGTATGACATATTTCATGCTTTTTTTATTTTGTAACAATTGAATTTGTTGCAGACCCCTCCACCGCTCTGTGATTTTGAGAAGTGGATTGACACTGAGATCAAGCCTGAAGACAAGGAGGAGATGCAGGAAATATTGCGGTGGGAGGCAGAGAAGAATGAGACAATGGAGAAAAGACGCGGAGAGGAGGCTGCAGAAAAGGAGCACAATGAAGAGGAGGAAAGAAGGCGTGTTGCTGCAAACAGGGAGGAGAGGGAGAAGAAGCTTGAGCGTGCACGCCGAGCGAAAGCAGCGATTGAGGAGAATCCCGATACCTTGAGGAAGGGAAAGTGGTCTCGTTGCACACAGTAGTCTCTATTACTGTTGGACTTTTGATTGTGTTGTCATGTAATGCACTTTAAGTATGAGCAATGACAAAAAGAAGTATCGACTAAAGGGGGGTGGCGTACTGTCCGCCGATGGCCCGAAAACATGTTTCTGTCTAGGTGTAGCTGATCGTCCGCCACCTAGGCCCGGACCGTCTGCCCCACGGACTGTCCACAAAAAATAATTGTGGACCATCTGCCTTTAAGAAATAATTTCTCGGCCTGAAAACATGTTTCTGTCTATGTATAGCTGACCGTCCGCCACCTAGGACCAGACCGTCCGCCCCATGCGGACTGTCCGCCGAAAACACCTATGGACCGTCCGTGATTGAGACATAATTTCTCAGCCCAAGGACATGTTTCTGTCTAAGTTTAGTTGACCGTCCGCCACCTAGGGCCGGACCGTCCGCCCTTATACAGTTAGACCACTTTCAGAACAAGTTTTTCTTCTTATTTCTTTCACTTTCTCAAACTAAGTTAATGAGTAGAGAAGAACTCCCCCTACATATGTGCATATATTCTGATTCCATTAATTTCACATATGCACAGATATAGAGATTTTGGCGGAGACTCCCCTACAAAATTGAAACCGAGGATACAAGAGAGAATATAATTGAAATCCATGAAAAGGTTAGCCTCACATTTCCACAAACACTAGAACAAGAAACAAATAAGAAATAAAGCGCATAAACATACTTCAACACGAATTACACCAAAGTTTTAGTGCTAAGCGAATTATTACAAACTAAAGTCCATGCAAACATAAATGCAAATGTCCATTACATGAGCTTCCCTGCAACTGATCCATCACTCCAAGTCTCCAAACCTTCTCCCCCCTTGGCATCAAGTACCAAAAGAGGCTAGTCATCCTGTGGCACCGGCGGAGGAGGATAATAAGGCTGATGAGGATAGAACTTAGGGGAGGTGCTGGAGCTGGAAATATGTTGTAGAAATGATCACTGAAACTCGAGAAGCTGGATGACAAAGTATTAAAGTCATTCTCTAGTTTATACTGCCGCTCCTCAACCTGCTGACGCTGCTCAGTTATGTCCAAGTCACTGAATCTAGCATCCAAGACCTCAATATCACTGTGAAGACCCTCTTGAACGTGTTGTAGCCTAATCATGATGGGCTCATACATAGTAGAGTGGATATGCTGCCCAAAAGCCACAAAACGGTTATCAATCTGCTGATGAACGTTTTGCTGCATATTCTAAAAGTTTGTCACTATTTGTTGCCCAAATGCCTCAAGGTGTGAACTGAGCCCCTGCTGCATATGCTGGAAGTTCTCATTCATGTTCTGTTGCATGGTGGCAAAGTAAGGGTCAAAATAACCAGGTGGAGGTACCCACTATGACTGCATAGGGGAAGGAGGAGGAGGCATAGCCTGAGCATCATCATCCTGAGCTGGAGCCTCTCCCATATATCACATGTCTCCTTCATCTTGAACTCCTCCAACATCCGGGAAAAGAGTCAAGTCCCTTTCAACAAAAATTTTATCATTCTTATAAGGCTTGAAGGGAGTGTGAACCACCTCACAAGGACCTCGGAACCTAGTTTTTTCTTTGATAAGTGCCATGATATATGGAGCAAAGTATATATTTATCTCAAAGTTGACCTTTTTATCAGCAATTTGATCCATGATCAACCTAACCACATCAAACTTTTGACCAACCATCACATGGCGAACAAAGTTCGTATGATAGCCCACAAAACCATCCTTATATCCACTCTTAGGCAGTATTGTTACTCTAGCAATCTTGATATGACAGCCGGATGGTGCCTAAGACCATTGATCTTGCCATACATTCTAGAGATACCCGTCCTAGTGGGCTCATAATACTGAGTTATGGCATCAAGCTCTAGTGGATTCTCATCAACCATATTAAAGTTTTGATGATCAGTGAGAAAATTATAATTTAATTGACTGACAACAGCAAACTCAACAAAGGTGGCCTCATATTTTCTTTTACCTGTCATCCACTCCGATTTATCTTCCTCAAAATTAATCTCTACTGTAGCATGGAATTGACGAATGATGGTGTCATTCTAATCACATCTATGCTCAAGAAATTTCCTTAAGCCAATAGCTTCGAATTTAGCAACTATTTCAGTCATCACGGGTTGTTGAGCCATATAATGGAAATCTACGGTTTGGTGCTTAAAGACTGTCTTACTCAGCAAATGACCAAAGAAGACATCCTCTTGTACCTGAGTGTAGAAGAAGAGATTTGAAGTGTCACGAGGAAGAATGTATTGATAAGAAGTTCTTTCTCTTGAATATGTATCCATTGTCCACCTCCTCTTAGAAGCAGTATGTGACAGCACATCAATGATCTCATCCACATCACCCCCTTGATTCATCTCATCATCCTCATCATTAACTGAAGGAGCTACTGAAGATTCCACCTCAATACCACTGGGCTCATAGTCATCATCCCTTGAGTCATCATTCCTTGAATCACCCTCATCATCCACTCTTGACCTTTTAGAAGAACTTCGCCTTTTAAGCTTGCTTGCCAAAGCCTTAGTGATACGACGAGCACGATCACTGTCAAGAACACGTGCACACGATTCATATGAATAATTGAATAAGCAATAAGTCCCTTAGATGCCACGGTTCTCACTATGGTCACTAATGACCTGCGAACACTCCGCCAGAGAAGGGCGAACGGTCCGCAGGTCATCACGAGACCACAATGAGGAACCGTGGGTTCCAATATTGCAACCCTTAGATCTTCAATTATAAACAAAATCAACCGGCCAAATTCCGAACATATCTTCTCCATGCCTTCAGAAATCAATCCCCCAAACTTACAACACAAAACCATGGATGAATCTTAAATCCCCCACCAAACCCTAACCACTTTCATCCTTTGAAATCCAAGAAAACCAAGAAAAAATTTGATGAAATATCGTCCGATCATGATGAAGAATCTTGCGGAGAGTCTGAGAATTTGCACGGATGGTGTAGGGAAGCCTCCAAAATCTTGCCCTAGGTGAGGGGTCCTTTTCTTTGTTTGAAGGAGGAAAGGAGAGATGTGATCTGTTTGACTCGTGTGAGGAAGGAGAAAGGCCTGGCCCTTTAGATAACTTCCTGTCCGACTGCCGCAGACGGTCTGCGCAAGGGGGCGCGGACGGTTCGCTGGGTAACTCTGCCCTCTGCATTTTTCAGTCTCTGACTCAGCTTAGCGGACGATCCGCCGCTATCCGGCGGACGGTCTAAGGGGTCCGAACAATCCGCCAATTAGGATTCGGACGGTCCGCTGGGTAACTCTGCCCCTCTGAAAAATGCAGTCTCTAACTCAGCTTAGTGGACGGTCCACCTCTATCCGGCGGATGGTCCAAGGGGTTCGGACAATCTACCAATTAGGACTCGAACAGTCCGCCATTCGTATCCAGAAACCTTTCCGCCATGCCCCGTGAGGCGGAACGTCCACCAGTCCACTGTTTTTCACGAAAATGAGTGTAACGGCTATTTTTGGAAGGGAGGCTTATAAATACCCCACCCCCGCACATGGGTGATCCTAGATCCTACGACATGCCACCAAAATTTTGGCTGAATTTCCCCTATTTTTTTATGCAATCCATACACGAAAGTGAGTTAAATTCTTAACCTCAATACAACATGTTCAAACATACAAATATATGCCACATTCATAATGAAAGTCTACAAAGTTCATAATGAAAGTACACAAAATCCATAATGAAAGTCCATAATAGTACATATACACAATAGTTTGTAATGAAATTATGGTACGCCCGCTCCAACCTTGTGTGCGGAACCCTAACCTGGTCCCAAAGGTACACCCACGTAGGCTGTTGTCTAGGAGGCTGACCTAGGAACCACTCACGACAAGACAGAACCTCGGGACAGCCAATTGGTAGACGCGCCCACATCCACAACTGCAGCAGGTACACGCATCCACCAAGTGACGCTGAGGACGCAAACCGATGACACACCTCGCATAGCTGCCGGTACAGAAAACCCAACACTACAGAGCCCCAGCTGTACTGACCCATCTGGTCCCAGTCGGTGAGGCAGTGGATCCACATCCATTACGCAGTGTCACCCGTGGCATCGGGGAAGAGAACATAGGCAAAGAGGTGTAGGATCCAGGCCCTGCAGTAGTTCCCAATTGTCTGCTCATCTGCATCCTCAGGGCACTGTGCAAACTGTTGCCGCAATTAGGAGATTAGAACACCAGAAGTGCGAGCACCTTGCTCATCAACCTCACGCCCAAGGAAGGCCGCTACGTTCTCTCCAACCATCTGACCTGCACGACCCAGTCACTACGTTGCTGCGAATCGTCAGACCTAGCATCTTCTGACAGTCCTCGAGCGTAACTGTCATCTCTCCGAATGGCAAGTGAAAGGTATGAGTCTCAGGCCGCCATCTACATTTTAGACAAAGGAAGATTACATGTCAAATAGGCTAGGGCATGAACAATAGGCTATGAATGGACGCAATGATTGAAGATAGTACCTATCAACCAACGTTGTTATGGCCGCTAAGTTGAACTTGGGCAACCCACGACGAACCTGAAATGAGATGACATCTAGGCCAGCAGCTTGCAACAAAGAAGTGTACCGGTCGTCATACCTACCCTCCCGCTATGAGACATCCTTGGTGGGCCTGGTCGTACACCGGGTTGAGTAGGTGGAATTGCGCCATCCAACAAAAAATCAATGAAATATAAATTCAGTATGCAGTGAAACATAAACTTATAAATGTACAAATAATTGACACAATTGCAAGCATAAATTGAGACATGCATAATTAATTGAATGAATATGACATATATGAAATAATGAAAAGAACCACAACTCGCACCTCACTAATTTGCCAATGGCAAGTGCGTGAATTGTGGCCCAGTCTACCGCACTTGCTGCACTCATTCTGCTCGGGGTCAGTAAGAAATGGGGTTGCTCTACCACGCCTTGTTCTTCTAGGTATCTGATCCATAACCATCCTATGCCTCATCCTCTTCCTTGATCCACGCTTGTTCCAACGGTAAGCTAGATCCGCAATGTACTTTGGCCCATCATATGGAGGCCACTCTCTAGGGTCCCGGAAAGGCACGAAGCGGGGGCTCCATGTGTGCACAAGCGTGTCTGCACTGAACTCGTGAGGTATCATGCTCTCGATATCAAAGTTGCGATGCATAGCTGCTACCACCAAATGAGAACATAGAAAGTGATATTGCCTTGGTTTACCACAAGTGCATGTGAAATCTCGGAGGACTACCACATGCATCCTCGACTCTCGGACCTTGCCGTCAGACGTTGTGCCACCCCTCTGCTCCACCTGATAATTCCCTGTGCCGAGGTCAAAACATATAACCTCATGTGTGGCCGCCCTTTCTTTTGCCTTGTCTAGGTGTTCCTTTGGTTTGGGAGGTCATTTCTCTCCAACACTCTATAACTTCAATGCATAGGCGTGTCTATCGTTGAACCAAGTGTAGAAGGTGAATTGAACGATTGCGTTCACGGGCATAGCACGTATCCCTAATAACAACTTATTGAATGACTCCACCATGTTGCTGCACTGAAACTCGTACCTCCATCCACCGACGTCGTAAGCTCTTGTCCATTTCTCCAAATCCTTCATCAAACCTGAGAGTCATTGTCTACCTTTTGCATTTGTTGTGGTCCTGACCTGCTCCAACTTCCGCTAAAAGTACCTATCCTCAAGCTGCCGAGCAGCATCTTGGAACAGCTCAAAGTTATCCTTCACACCATCCTTCCGGAGTAGATTCTCGGCAAGGTGCCGAGTACACCAATGATGGTGCAAAGGTGCATACCCCTCTATCTGCTCTCGCATGGCATTAAGTATGCCCTGGTGCGTATCAGATATGATGCCAACCTCTCTGCCAGGCCCAACCACATGTAACCAGACTAGCCTCAAGAACCATCCCCAACTGTCATTGTTCTCCCTCTCAACCAATGCAAATACCAAAGGAACCAAGTTGTTGTTCACGTCACAGGATATGGCTATAAGAAGTATGCCCCTGTATTTGCCAATCAGAACGTACCATCAATGGAGAAGATGGGACGACAGTGCCTAAAGGCCTTGACACACTGAGGGAAGCACCAGAAAGAACGGAAGAATATCTGCCTCATGTCCTTCCATTCATTTGGTTTTGGGATGTACTCATAATGCATGCATGAATTCACCACTTTGATTGCATTGAAAAGTACCGGCAGCTGCTCATACCCAGCCTCCCAGTCCCCATATATCATCTTCCATGCTCGTTGCTTAGCCCTCAAAGCTTTACCATAACTTATCACATAACCTCCATACAACTCCTCAACAGTCCTGATAATTGTCCTAATCTTCATGTTGGGTTCTAACTACAGTATCGCCATCAACCGTTTGGCAATGAGGGTTGATGTCAACTGCGGATGCTTCATTCTAAGCTCATGGTCAGCACAATTGTGTGGCCCCACAACTTTTGTGATATTCCACTTCCCGGTTACCTTTTGCTTCTTTGCACAAACCCTCCATGGGCAGCTTTCCTTCTCACACACAACTATGTAACGACGCTCCGCATATGAATGCAACACCTTGTAAGGTCTCTTTCGTATCATTACAAATGCATGCAACTACCTCTTCAATGCAGGGAGGTTCTTGAAAACCCTACCCTTCTCAATTACCATGCTAGGGCCGACCTTAGGAGCTTCTAGGAACTTATCATCATGTCCTTCTGCACACGCCTGATCGGAATGGGCAAGATCGCCGAACTCTTGAACTCTTAAATCATGGCGGTTGGGAAAGATACGCCTGAACATCTCAACATCACTCTTTGCCATCTCTCCAATAGGACAATCATCATCAGATGCAAGATCCATTCCCATCTCATATGCATCCGAATCATTCATAATTTCGACACTATTGGAGTCACGGAATCCATCTCCACAGTGCACTTGCGCAGCAACTGGTGGCACATCCACATTGTTAAGAATGTCTCCTGCAACATAAGTACAAATATGAGGAAAGAAGAAAAAAATGGATGTAATAAAGGGGGTGAGCTCACAACCAGCGTGCGGATAAGATACTCACTCGGATGATTCTGTGTTAACGGAATCTCATGAGGAGGATCTGCCACAGCATCAAGAATCCGACAAGCATCTCCAACTACCTCATTGGGGGCAGATTCAGCATCGGGAACCGTAGGTGCAACCTCCACGTCCATAACAGGTTCCGGGACGGGAGGGTCGAAGTGTGCATGTTGACCCATTGGTGGGGAAAACTGACGAGGGATGGGATCAACTGACACCCGACGCACAACCACGTCCAAACTTTGGAACTAGCACTTCATAACCGATCTCACATACTTCTCCCACTGGTCCGCACACCAAATTGGGATCATCTTTTTAGGAGTTTGGGAGGGGTAACTAGGTGAAGTACACCCACAACTACGACGCCATCATCTCCATGGCAATGTAGCTCCTCCCAAGCCCTTCTAACCAACTCACTGAATGAAGGCTTCTCATCGAATAACACAGCCACACTTTGCATCTCAACAAGCTCAACATATTCATAATGATCTCTCTCCACGGTGCCTCCATGATAAATACTAACTAGGTTGTCCATCTAGTTCATACACATAATAACGCAAAATTCCTTTAGTCCAACATAACTTTGTAACTGCAATTCACTAATACTGCTAACTAACTATGTAACTAAGTATATAACTATTTAACTAACTACCATACTAACTACATAACTTTGTAAAGAAAATTAGATGTGAAGAAAATTCTATCTAACTATCTATCTAACTATTATACCTACCTAACAGGACAAGGAAGCAGCTAGGGGCGGCGGGCTGGCACGGCAGCTAGGTAGAGGAGTAGCGGGTGGCCACGGCGGGGCGGCGGCCGGGTGCGCGGAGGAGCGGCGGCCGGCCGCGGCAGGGCGGCGTGGAGGAGCGGTGGGCCGGCGCGGCGGGCGGCCATGGCGGGGCGGCGTGGAGGAGCGGTGGGCCGGCGCGACGGGTGCGTGGAGGAGCGGCGGGCGGCCGGGGATGAGCGGTGGGCAACAACGGGTGTGTAGGAGCGGTGGTCGGACGGGGAAATGGCTAATGGCAGAAATAAAACTTGGGCTGGTCCTATGTAACCAAGCTTGGCACCATCATTCTTGGCGTCAAGCTTGGTGTCATGTCAGCATCCACATCAGCAGCTACGCAACGATCTAGGCGCTAGCGGCTCTGGCGCCAAGGCGTGTATGCTTTGCGCCAGGTCCATATTTCGAAATGTTTCCATGGAAAAAGACAAAAAAAAAACAAAAAAGTCGGTCAAGAACCCTCACCTCAGCGGGGGCCATGCTTGGACGGAGGAGACGCGACGGCAGCAGCAGCCCCATCCATCTCTAGTCTTTTGTGGATCCCGGGCTCGCTGGTCTCGCCGCTGCGCCTTCACGCGGCCGCGACGACGGCATTGTCCTCGTCCTCAAGTCTCGGGCTCGGCAACGCCACCTCCTGACTCAAAGGTGCCGGTGCTTCACATCGACGGGGCATGGCATCATTGGCCCCCGTCAAGATGCACACCCGCCCTTCCTGTTCCGGCTCCTCCTGACCATGGCACTGGTGGCAACATCAAAATCCGGGTTCGTTCTCTCTACTGCAGGTTCTCAATATTGATTATTGGAGCGTGTTATTTAAGCTGAAGAAATCGAATCAAGTTTCTGAAGCTATATTCCTTACCAGCTAGCAAATAATGCCTTCATATTCGATTGCTATGTATACATGTGCTGGTCAATATCACTGGTATTTGTTAAGACTGGTATCACCGGTTTCTGAAGCTATATTCCTTACCAGCTAGCACATTACTGTTTTCATATTAAGACTGTTGATAAAGAAATAAGTTCATCGAAATTACTTCTTGTCAGACCTTATTTTCATAGTTTTTAATGGTACCATGCTAGACTTAATTAATTTAAAGGTATATGATATTTGTTTAGTGGGAACAAATTGTAGGAATGGATGTCATTGACAACAAGAAGTTGCAGATTTAGTGGTTCCATGGTCTTAAGGTAACGCACATCACTTGTTATTCAAATGCCACCACCGGCAAGAGAAATCGTTTTTTTTTTGTCTTTCTTTAGGTGGTGATTGTGTTGCTTTCTCAGCCACAGTTTAAGAGCTCTTGGAGGGACAGTGAGTGAGGATCTGAACCAACAGTCAGCGAGGGCCTGAACCAACAGTGAGCAAGGGCCTGAACCAGCAGCAGCTTACAGTTATACCAATTGAACAATGCTACTTGCTATCGAAACATATTAGGGTAACAAGTTATCTGAATTATTATGCAGTTGACATATCCATGATGACTGGCACCTTCCTACAGCATTCATCTAGAGGCGAGGATAATAGATGCCGCCCAGAGGTTTTTATTATATTTTTTTTTCAAATAAATTTGAGATATAGGCTAAGCTTGTTGGTTCTTAAGTGGAAAATAGATCTTAATTACATAATTTTCTTCTAGGTAATATAGAAATAATTAAATAAAAAAATGTGATTCTCTCCTTTTGTATGCAATACAATGCAAACAACATGATGGAGAAATTGACAGTTTGGTGGCAATTGCTTATGTAAATCAAGTGGGTAATAGACAGAGTAGTTGGAAATCCAACCAGCTTCTTTGAAGGCATATGTGCGCAAGCCTGCTTGCTTGATGAATTGGCTCTGGTGTCCATTTGTTGGGTGTGCAGGGATGCGGTTTCGTATTCATATATGGTGAATTAAGTTGAAGGCATGAATCTGCTTTCCTAATGCATGAATCAACTTTCTGTGCAAGTTGTGGTCACTTGCTGATTGAGTTTTCTTAAATTTATCTAGAACATAGCCCTCCAATCGAGGAGCTAATCAACACAGAAGTGGTGTGCTATGATTCAAACAGCTCCTCACATGTGAGGACCATCCACAACTCCGGGTGTGGGAATAATGTCACTGGTGAATTATATTGTGTACTTTATTTGCTCTTCGGTGTCAGGTTTGCAATATATACCTTATTGTTTTTTACTGCAGTGTGAGACTGCGTAGGCACTCACCAACAGTGCATCAGGCCATCAAAGAACACAATTGATCGGAATCAAGTTTGTTAACTGGTAAGCTAATCGTCATCTGCCATTTGTGTTATTGTACCATATGTTTGCAGGACAATCTGATGGGCCTGTTGCCAATTTTCACAATTCTGTTACAAAGTCTATTACAAATGAGACATTATATTCTGAATGAAGGCCTATGGTAGCTACTACTTAATTTATGTTTACTGGAAATCTATACGACTTCTTTTGAATAAAAAGGCAGCATGAAATTATATCAACCTGGGCTGGTGAGGGAAAGGGAGGAGAGAATAACAGAGCTATTCATAAAACTGAGGAAGAGGCATTATAAAAGAAAATTATGGAGAGTGGAGAAGGGAAGGGAAAGCGGAGAGAGGGAGATAGGGTTAAGACTGAACTTTAGTGACTGCTTGCACTTGTTACCATTGATATGATGAAATGCGAAAAATTAGTGTATAGATGCGTTTGTGGCTGTATGAATACCCATGACCAAAAAAAAAAATGCTACACTTTTGTATGCTTGGCATACTCCTTCATATTGTTTGTCACATGTCATGTATTTCACAGCTGTGCAGGCACTGGTATTCCTACTTAAGAATTGTCCATATCAGAACTTTAATTGTTATCCTGTAACATATAGCCTGTGCGTGCCGCACGGACATTGTTACTAAGTACCTGATGATGATTAATGAAAATTTACAACCTTGCACAAGTGCTTCGAAATTAGTAAATTTTGTTACACTACTGCTCATCTTGAAGTTATCTTTTCCATTTTAGAATTTCAGGGCTTTTGAGTTTTGACCCTGAAGCACCATTAATATCGACCAAAGCGAGCCCAGGTTCCTCCGAAGGAGGTACAACTTCAGCGCAGCACTAAAAAAAATATATAGGAGCTACTCCTTCCCACATGTGCTATGCTATTTAACAAACCCGGGATCGTCACGGCCTTTGTAGTTTGCTTTGCTCCACATTCTTTTCTGCTCATCAAAACTGCCAACAAGAGCAGACTGCTTCTTGGTAGCAACCAGCTTCGCAAGCTCTGTGTAATAAGTGTCTGAATGGAGACGATCTAATACCTTCACTAGCTTTCCATTTGTCTCGTCAAGAATAGTTTGGCCATCCATGCTGACATGACCGGAGCCAACACTGATGGCCTTTTCAGTGATCGAGTAATTTAGATGCGACTGCTGAACCAGGAACATCGAGCCAAGGACCTCCCCAAGGAACATATCCTGCAAATTGTGGAGAAAGAAAAGGAGACATCACAAAGGTTGCTACTATCGAGCCTGTGATTTAATTGAGCACTGATCAAATAAAAGGCATAGCAGACATAGATACTTTCGTGTTTATTGGCACTGAATAATGCGACAATGTTTGCATATGAATGGAGGATTCTGAATGCTTTGTTATGCTAGATGACAATCAGTAAGATTTCCTGTGAATTATTCACCATGTATATAACAATACTATGTCTGGTTATTGACTGATATTTCTTGTGCACTAGTCCTATGTCAGTTAGAACAGAACTGTAAAGCCAACTTACAATGTGACTGTACGCCTGGTGGTTCTTTTGCAGCTTCTTCATCAACAGCAGCAACCGGTACACAAATGACGATTCAGGAGTCTTTTCAGCTCCGCGTAGTGATCTTAGGACTTTTCCGAAAGAAGACACCTGGCGCTGAGCTCTCAGAGGAATGACAGTGATGTCTAAGCCAGATTCTACAACTGTCTTGGCAGATTTAGGGTCAAGAAAGAAATTGAACTCAGCAAACTTATTTGATGGCACAGTAAATAGATTGCCTTCTTCTCCTTCGCCATCAACCAAATGAGTGCCGACTATATAAACTTTCTGTGCCCAATGAAAAATGAAGGCCATACAAAACTTGCAAGTTATTCTTCAAACAATATCACTGGGAAGCTATAATTATATAGTTCACAAGCTTTCGGAACTAGCTTACTAACCTCAATCATTGATTTTGCCTTTGTGTCGGATAAAATGATGTTAGCGATGTTTGTGAGAGGACCATTTGTCAGGACGGTTATCTTCTCAGTTGGTCCAAGCTCTGCTATAACTTGTTGCCAAACTTCGAACGCCAATGGTTGTCTCATCTCAGGGTGAGCAGTGTCCCTTGGAGTCCCATATTTCATTGATTTTTCTGCTGTGTACCTGTTTAAAAGAGATGGAAATAGATATTTCATTTTCTACATCTACTCATACTTTACATGTTCACCCTTCATCCTATTCTGATATTCAGGAATCTGAATAAACCTGTACCTCTATGCATACAAATCATTTTTTAGTATCCGCATATCTGTGATAGATGTTGTTGAAGCAATTCATTTGTACCTTCTGGGGCTTCTGGGCAACATCCGGGCTAGTCCAAAAAGTGTGTCAGCGTCAAGACCACCCCCAGAACCATGTGGTATGGCCTTGACGTATTCACAGCCAAGCTCAGGGGCTCCTAATGCAGTGATACTACCAAGTCCTACTGGAATGTCATCGCGACCCATCATATGAAGAACATCATAGATAACATCTATTGTTGCAGGATTTGACCAGCCATTGCCACTTACCAGTATCCCCTGTATATGGAAGCACACATATATAAAACTTTTTACTATATTATTTTGCTTTAAGTTTTTTCATGAATTTATCAGAAAGGAAGATAAGGACACATGATTCTGACCTTGAGGTCAATTGCTTCTATATTTGCTTTCAGGAGGCACAAGAGAGCAATAAAATCACCTGGACTCATGTCCATGTCGAATATGACAGGCATTCCTCTAATCCGATTTCTGAAGTCAGGTTTGTACATAACCTCTTTATAGTGGGGGAACTGGTTGGTGAAGTTGAAGCGGCCAGAGCATGCAGGACGATTCATAACCTGCATGAGATTATGGGAAAGGACTTCTTAGAAACAGAGTAACAGACATGTGCTGACTGCAAGGAATCTTTTTTTGCTCCATTCATCTTAACCCCCATATCACTTTATCAACTAATACATCACATCTGCATTGCTCAATGCTCATCTAATCATCTTAGATTGAGCATCTCTTGGTGGTCCTGAGAACTTAATCCCAACATTGCACAACAATATCTTTAATCAGAATAGAATAAACTTTACATCCCATAACTCCTTTTGGAGTTCGTCGATGTGGCTTCAATAACCAATAGAACTTACGATGAGTGCAAATGTAAGGCTTCTCCTCTGTCATCTTAAGCATGCATCAAGAGCAACAAATTTATCATGTATAGATTCAGGTCCATGACATGAATCAGAATTTTTCTTAATAATCTTCCGCCACTATTTTTGTAGACATGTTGCAATATCTAAACAGGTAATAGCAACTTAAAATGGCATACATGAGTGTGAAAAGGCAGAATCTTTAAACAAAATTAAACCAGTACTAGACAAACAAATACCTCAAGGAAGTTGTTGAAAAACTCTCTATCAAGAGGACTGCTTGCATTTCTATTAGATTTTGCCTTCATCGCAACAAGTGCTGCAACCGAGTCAGGACCTTGCACTTCTTTTGTGTATCCATCCTGGTAAATATTCAGGCCCATCATGTTAAATATCATCATGACTCCCAACTCTACATGATTATAAATGCATATAAATCTTTATTAAATCTCAAATTTGTAGTTACCCATATATGAGCAACGGGTTACTATGTTTATGTAACATATTTCCATTTTCCGAATTAAAGTTACCTACCTGGCATTTCCCTTTAATGCTCCCCTTCATAACACAAAATGGATCGTTTAGTCCAGTCAGAACATGACCACTATGTACACCACCCTCCAGTAAGTTGAATTTTGGCCTCGCACGTCCATCGAAGAATGGATTTGATCCATCACGAACACCATATGGTTCATTAGATGTAACAACAGTTATGTTCATCACTTCCATCTCAGCAAAATCATTCTCACCATCTGGCCTCTCACCATTGCGCATAATCGAGAGTGCCACACCAGTCATGAAGGAATCCCACATAAAGTAATTCTGCAATCATCTAAAATGAATGAAGCTAAACCAACAAACAGTGGATGTGTCCAGAAAACAACATAACTTACTGTGTAGAATTGATTGTCGAACCAAGTATCCCGAGCAATCTTCAGAGATTGGAAGCAGTACTTCGCCTCATAAGTGCTCTGCTTTTGCTCAAAGGCCCTAAAGAAGTTCTCAGTGATTGGTATAGTGTTAGTTGCATCAAGAGGCACAAGGGTGATAGGAATACCAGAATGAAACACCTGTTAAACCAAATAAAGAGATAAGCTTCAGAAGCTAAAATCTGATTACAGGAAAAAAGCTGTGTGCAGGCAAGGCACCTGATATGCAGCAAAAGGATCCCCAAATATGTTGAACTCAGCATACGGATCTTTGGTGTAAGCCGTAAACATGTTACCGTGATCTTCACATTGTTGACGCACACACGAGATGCTGCTCTTGGGGCAGCAGCCAGTGGGATTGTGTGATCGTACACCACCACCCATCATGTAAATGTGCTCCACATTTTTCTTCAGATGTGGGTTGCTCATGAGGAAAAGTGCAAAGTTCGTGTGTGTCCCCATTAGGAAGGCGGTCGTTGGCCCGGCAGATATGGTGTCAATCATCATCTGTTGCGTAGTTGGTTGTTGAACAGGGAAGTATCTCCGGTTGCCCTGATTCAATAACCAAAAAGTAGTAGAGAAATCATAATGATTTATGGTCTGTCTTTCTGAACTACCCTACAACAAAATTTGGTGATCATGAATGAATCATTCTATGTACCTGAGGCAGAAATGCTCGTCTGATTCCATAATTTGTGTTGACATCCAACCGGCCATTTCCCCCCTGCGGAATCGTTTGTCGGTACCGACAACCCCCCACTGTTGACATTTCCTGGAAAAATAGTCATAGAAAACTACTGAAAAACTGAAGTCCCTGGCAAAAATGGCAATCTAGTATTCTGAGTGAAGAGTTGGCAAGGAGAATTGGCAAGAGAGCAAGGTTCCAGAGGAAAGAAAAAGGGTATTGTTTAGACGGCATAGTCTACTGCACCTGCTCAATTATCGCGAAATAACCACCAACATCGGGATAAACCCTACCATCATCTGATATACCACCGTCCCCTCCGACACCAACTGCTATGTCATCTCGCCCCATCATGTAGAGTAGATCATACACATGGTTAACAGCATGGCCAGCATCAGCCCAAGAGTTTGCACTGATAGTGATAGCCTGCATCAAGTGTAACACTAACAAATTAATTTCTATACTCTGGATTGGGACAATAGAACAGAAGAAACAATGCATTCCTGCTGAGCTCAGAGCCTAATGCTCTATATAATACGCACGATTTTGAAAAAATTAAACATATTTGGTTTCTTTTTCTTAGGAACTGCAATCATGTAAGTATGTAACATCTTCCATTCAGACCAAAGTATCGAACTGTATTATTTTTGGAGAAGAATGCTTTTATCCTACACATAAATGTTGGGACTACTAGCAGCATTATATTAGTATAGGTTGACAGAAGATGATTTAGGTATTTAAAGGCACGAATCAAACAAAGAATCGCACAGGGCGCACAGAACAACTCGCTCCGGCATTTCACCGAGTACTTTCTGAGCGCTCAGCGAATCAATGATACGACACTACCGAGAAGGAGAGAACAAACCACCGTTGCTAAGACGCTCCACCTTCTAAAGATCGTCGCCAAGCAGCCAGCTGCTTGGCGTCGAGATGCTCATCGGCTGGAAATGAAAGCACCCGCACGGCAAGAAGCGGCAGCGGGAGCACGTAGGCCCGCACGCCATCGCACCGTCCGCACCGGCGCCGCCCGTGTCACGGACTCCCAACGGCCGACCGCGAGGAGAACTGGCCATCGGGGCATCTCAACCTTACCGCCGGTTAAACCGGCGAAATTTCAGCACCACACTTTCAAAAAATCGTAACTAATTCCTATAAACTTAAAAAATCGTAACTAATTCATATAAGCTTAGATGAAAATAAACTTTATATGAAAATTGTAGATACCGATGATATCTACAACTTTGTAGTTCAAACTTTTTTATTTGGTATCATCTTGGTGCTCAAATAATCAACACAAGTTTCAGATCTAAAATTCAAATTTTAGATTTGAAACTGGGCAGCACACATTTAAAAAATCATAGAACTTGGATAGAGATAAATTTTACATAAAAATTGTAGCTCTCGATGATTTTTACAATTTTGTAGTTCAAACTATTTTCATTTGATGCCATCTTGATGCTCAAATAATCAACACAAGTTTCAGATTTAAAATTAAATTTTAGATATGAAACTTTTATCATTATTTAAGCACCAAGATGGATCCAAATGAAAAAAGTTTAAACTACAAAGTTGTAAATATTATCTAAAGCTATAATTTTTATATAAATTTTATCTCCATCCGAATTCATATGAATTAGTTATGATTTTTTGAAGATGTGTTGCCTAGGGAAGGTAAATTCTGCCAGTTCAATTGGCGGTAGGTTGCTACAGTGCACTTTCCGCCATTTCATTTAGCTATAGCCATTTCAAATGGAGGTATAGGTATAGATTTGTAATTTTTTTATTAGGATATATATTTTTGCAAAATACTAAAATAAAAAAATATAAAAATAAAAAAGGCAACAGAGGCATATGTTCAATCCCAAGAATATAACGGGAACAGAGGAGTAACCAAAGATAAGAGCCCGATATCGTGGACAAAGAAAGAATGTTTGTGACGTGAGCATAATGCTCTAAGCAATAATAAACTGTGGTAAAAGAAAATTGTGGTCTTTCTTGCCAAGCGCGTGTGAGATGGCATTTTCTTGAAAGGAACAAGAGTATTTCCTATAAAAAGAAGGAAGCATTTTTCAGTCCACCGATATCCGGATGCTCATGTATGCTTCCGCTCCATTTGTAGCGGCAAAGAAAAGCTGCAATAATACCTAGCTATAGTTAGCTCCCTAACTCTATAAGCTGGGAGAGGACGCTTGGTGGGTTGCCATAATCTGAGACATAGTCATGTTCGAATCAGCCATAATAAGCAGTAGCAGCTGAGCTGTTCAGCCAGCTTTTTTTTCTTTTAGCTCCCTCTGTTTTTACTGTTCAAATAAGCAGCTGCAGCTTATTTGAAGCTCAACCGAACACCCCCTATATATACTACCTCCGTCCACAGGTACATGACGTTTAGGGGTATATATTTATGGACGATGGAACATGACGTTTAGGGGTATATATTTATGGACGATGGAGGGAATATTTGTTTTAGATCAGACTACACAAGCTAGATTATATAATCTGATGTGAAGAACATGGATGTGAAACAAACAGGACCTCATACAAAATATCAATACTGTTTTTTCTTTTTCCTTTTGCTTGAACCGGTAGTTATAGGGCACTATCACTGCTACTTTCTAGGGTCAAACATTTCTGTCCTTTGAACTGAGTGAACCGTACCGACAACTTTTTTTAAAAAAAAATCTTTAAAGACCGAAACCTGCCTAAAAATCAGCCTCCTCATTGGGCCACGTCATCGAGCTACCACAGCTGTCCATTCATAAATCAACTGTGCTCGGGCGTCTCTCGGGTTTCTTCGCGACCCTTCGCGCCACGCATGGATCGGAGCAGGGATGCGATCGGCCGGTGACACAAGCGATTTCGTTCCCTCCCCGTCTCCTGAGGAGACGAATGTCGAACGGCTCGTCCGGACAGCCTTCGCAGAGAGCCGCATCGCATCGGCGGCGCCGTCGCATGAGGAGACAGAGGCCGGCAGCCGCGTGGGGGTCTCGCCGACAATGACAAGCTCTGCGTCAGCGCTTGCCAGGACATCGCTGAGGTGCGCGACTCAGTGCTAAGCGCGGACACCGGGGAGGTGCATAGCGGATCGAGAGTGGGTGCGCGCCGAGCAGGGCCCTGGAGACCCTTCACAGACTCCAAGCATGAGCATCATGGACGGGATGAAGGGAGACAGCTCACTGGCGTCGTCCACTTGAAACGGATGTGGCAGCAATGGTGGCTGGTGGCGACGAGATCCCAAGTTCCAGCCATTCATGTGATGGATTCGCACAGCGAGAAGCTTTCAAATGGATATATTAGGCCTGGTTTGATTCACTGACTTAAATTTAAGCACCCGTCACATCGAATGTTTAGATACTAAATAGGAGTATTAAACGTAGACTATTTACAAAACCGATTACATAAGTGGAGGCTAAACGGCGAGACGAATCTATTAAGTCTAATTAG